>NW_006239007.1:1171339-1209175 GCF_000226075.1 Solanum tuberosum | reverse complement strand
CTCAACACTCATTACATTACCAGAAAATACACTCTTCACAAGAACGCCATTTTGATTGTATTTGTAGATAAGAGTTTCTAGTACAGAACAAAGTTAACCCACTACCCCCACCCCCATCCCCCAAAAAAGGGACCAAAAAACAAACCAAAAAATAAAAAAAATAAGAGTAAAGTTCAAAGCTTTATAGGAGTCTTCAAAGTTGCTTGTTAGGTCCTCATCTATGCATGAAAATTTTATAGTATTTTGCTACCACTATAGGTTTCTCTGTTGTTGCTTTCTTTGAAGATTCTTGATTTTTATTTTTTTGGGGTTTAATCTTTACGGTATTTAAAGACTGCTAGTTCTTGGGTTGTTTAAAAATTGAGTCTTTTTTTCTTTATCAAGAAAAGGGGTTGTGGTTTTAGGCGATGCTTGAGTTTCTTTTGCAATTTCAGATCGATGAGAGTTGGTTGAAGTTTTGAATCAAAGTGAATTTTGGAGTCAATATTTGGTTTGAGTTGTTTGAAAGTTGTATTGAACAAGTGTTAAAGGAAGAAGCTTTGCATATGAGGGTTGAAGTTTAGTCTAGTATCAAATATCCATTTGGTCAATAGAGTATTGACTTTTCAGTGTTGGGGAAAGAGTGGTTGTTTGCAAGTAATTTGTAGGTTCAAAGTGTGTGAGGGTTGAGAATGAGGCATTCAGGGATAATTTGATTCGAATTTCGCAAACCATGAGTTGCAGTGAGAAGAGCAGAGAAAGAGAAGAGGAAGAAAATCCTGTTGGTAGTGTACATAAATATGTTGAAGGTGTTTCGCGGAATGGATCAATAGTACCCTCAACACAATTATCTATTGATGAGAGAGTGTTGGTGGATCCAAAACAACTCTTTATTGGAACGAAAATTGGCGAGGGAGCTCATGGAAAAGTTTATGAAGGAAGGTAGGTAACGCCGTTCTTGTAATGTTACCCATGTTTGTTTAGGCTAATGATTTCAGATAGCAGTTTCTCGTTGTAGATTCGGAGGGTTGCAATAGCAGTATAGAGCTGATTATCTCTGGTGTTCTGCCACATTTCATTTCCTACTTTAAAATTGTGATGTTGTAAGACTGTAACTAGTGGATCATGCTTTAGGTGATTGGCCAGTGTGACACTGTTCTATTGGTTTACTAGTTAGGCTACTACTATATAATTAAGAAAATGTAATATGAGAGTTTGCTTGCCATTTGGAAAGGGCTTACAATTGGAAATTGATATATTCATTGATTCTTACATTGTAACTGCAAGTAATTATTTTCGTCTGGTGATGTTTCTAGTGTGGCTATTTTCCTTTGTCTTGTGAAGCAGTCAAACGTGACAATATCTCTCATTTGAACTACTTGAAGATATAAAAAACATTTGTGTTTTTTGTTATCTGCTCTGATTTATTGTACATTTTTCATCTATCGAAAAATGCTTCATGTCTCTCCAGGTATGGTGATCAAATTGTTGCAATAAAAGTTCTTAATGGTGGTAACACCTCAGAAGAAAGATCTTCACTTGAAGGCCGTTTTGTTCGGGAAGTTGTTATGATGTCAAGAGTAAAACATGAGAATCTTGTAAAAGTAAGTATCATTTTTCTTTTCCTTCCAAGTTCCTTCAACTCCAAATTAATATTCTGATTATCTTTTCAAAGTGCTGTGTTTAACTTCCTTTGAACAGTTTTTTTTTTGTTAAGTTTAGCAGTCAGTAAGGTGTTAGCTAGTTAATATTCACATACACGGTTATTTAGGTTCTGTAGTTAGCTCATGTTGCTTCGCCTATTATGTAACTGGTGCTAAACCTTTTACATTTCTTGGACCATTCATATGATGGTTCGTGTTTGCAGTTTATTGGAGCTTGCAAGGATCCTTTGATGGTTATAGTTTCAGAGCTACTGCCTGGAATGTCTCTTCGGAAGTACTTAGTCAGCATTCGACCAAACGTGCTTGACCTACATGTGGCCTTAAATTATGCACTTGACATTGCTCGGGCCATGGAATGTTTACATGCCAATGTCATTATACATAGAGATCTAAAACCTGGTACCACTTGGTTAGCCGAGCTGTAGAAGAATTTCTTCTTGTTGTTACTGTAGTTATTCATTGAAATGTTAAACAGGCCAAATATTATGTTTTTGGACTATATTCTTTTATCCATCAATATTTTACAGTTGGAAGAGTTCTTTTTTCTGGGTTATCTTATCATTTTATGTTGGCTCTTCTATGGTCAGTAATCTAAGTACTATTGAAGGAAGAAGTTATTAGTGAATTGTGGTATACATTTCTGGCTCCACCAATCACTTCATCGCTTGCTATCTCACTTTTTTAATTCTTGTAAAAAGAATCTTAAATGTAGTAAAGCCAACAGAGGATAGCAAACTCATATTTAGTTGATATTTTCCCTTGATGCATGGTTCAATTCATGCTGCTAACTTGGAGTATATTCTTAAGTTGGCATCACTCGCTGTTTACCTTCCCTATTTCATTTGTTAATGTGCATTGTTTTTTAATCTTCTCCTGTCTAAGAAAGAGCACATGTGAAATGTCATTCATGCAGACAATTTGCTGCTCACGGCCAATCAGAAGTCTGTGAAGCTTGCAGATTTTGGGTTAGCAAGGGAAGAAACCCTCACTGAGATGATGACAGCAGAAACTGGGACATACCGGTGGATGGCACCTGAGGTTTGTATCTATTTAAGTACATGTTTATCAACCCCATAATATCACGAGTGAACCGTGTAGTTTGCTCCACTAGGCATGTAAATCAATGCCCCTTTGAAATTTGTTGGTTGTTATATTGTTACCAGATTTTAAAAAAAAAAAGGTTGTTGGTTGTTATTATTTCATATGAATTTATCAATATCTTTTTGTATGAAAGATTAAATTATTGGTCATATAAATTACATGGTTGATAAAATGGTTAGGGACAGTAACTATAATTCCACTAATGGAACTTGAGAAGACTACACTTTGCATTTTCTCATCTGATAGATTCGTAAAGGCTGGGAATTATGATGCTGAATAGGATTATGTACCTGCTGCATAGGAATATATGCTCAAGTAGTGACCCATCAGAATTATTTGCAAGTTAAAGGTGAAATATGACACAGTAAATGTGTTATGATTCCTGGTTATAGATCTAGTTATTGGACACTGCAAGATAAAATCTAAAGTTCTTTTTCTACGACCTATGGTGTAATGTTGGTGCGTTAAGAGAAAACCTGCAATCTCTTGAGTTAAAGTACTCAAAAACTGAAATTACTTTTCTGCTTCTCTTTCCTGTGACAAACAAATAGTTTTAATACAACACTTATAAGATAACTACCCCTAGAAACTAGGACATGACTTCCTAACATTACTGGAATGAAAAATGCACTATCACAGGAAAATAACTACTACTAAAAAAAATAACTACTGCTGTAACTATTGGATGACCTAGGAGTGATAACATAACTCTCCTCCTTTAAATCGCACTTGTCCTCAAGCGCTAAGTGCGGAAATTAGTATTTCCCTCCTTTCCAGCAAACTCTTCCTCATCGTCTATAAAGTCAATCCAGAATAATTTCTTGCATTGATGACCTCGGGTGAATGGTTCATCACAATTGAAACAAAGTCCCTTAAGTCGCCTTTCCTCCATTCCAGATCTGGTTAGTTTCTTCACAAATCTGGCATGTTGTTGAGGTGCATGTTGTTGAGGTGAGAAATCTGTTGTCTTGGATTTGCAAGCATCTAACGATTGCGAGCAAATGGGTTGTTCCTTGCGTTCATAAAGTCAGGATAAACTCATTTGTAGCAATTGCTATATAATCAGTAAGACCACATATATAAAGTTTAATTTGTTGCGACTGAGTGAGTGTACCAGCCTGCGAAATTAATTGCTCAAACTTTTCTTGGTAATTTGCCATAGACCCGATCCGGCATAATTTAGCCAATTCTCCCAATTTCTGACTTCTGATTGGTGGCCCGAAGTGAAGGTTACATTGACGTTTGAATTCATCCCAAGATGGTTGAGGCATATCTATCTTTAGTTGAAGAAACCAAAGTTGTGAGTTGCCTTCTAAATGAAAAGAAGCAAGTCCAACCTTTTCTTCTTATAGAGTTTGTTGGTGTCGAAAGAAGTGTTCACATCTGTTCAACCATCCCAAAGGGTCCTCTTGGCCATTAAATCGTGGGAAATCCAACTTTGTATGTCGAGGAATGATGAAACTTCCTCCTACTTCTGATCCTGACCCTCCTGCCACTTTATTTATTCCCTTCCAACCGTGAATCTGTCTTGTATTTTCATTTGAATCAAAATCGACCTTAGAATTCTCTAAATCCTTTGCGAGTGCATCCAAATGAGCATTTATGCTTCCTGCTAGCCAAATTGGCTGCACGTTCTTCTTGGAACAAGTTCACCAATTGTGCGAGTTGATGTTGAATTTGGTCTCTCATAACTCCCGTCTCTGATACCAAGTTGTTATGATCCCCTGTTATGGATCTAGTTATGGAACGCTGCAAGTTAAAATTTGGAGTTTTCTTTCTACGATCTATGGTGCTGGTTCATTAAGAGAGAACCTGCAATCTATTGAGTTAAAGTACTCAAAAACTAAAATTACTTTTCTGCTTCTCTTTCATGAGACAAACAGATGGTTTAAATACAACACTTATAAGATAACTACCCCTAGAAACTAGGACATGACTTCCTAACATTACTGGAATGAAAAACTGCACTATTAAAGGAAAATAACTACTACTAAAAAGAGCTGCTGTAACTATTGGATGACTAAGGAGTGATAACAAAATGCCATGATTTGAAAACCAAATTTACATTCTATTTACCCACCTCTAGAAATTGTAGCATGCAAAAGGAGTTTCCTTAACTTATACTCCCTCTGTCCACTTTTAATTGTCCTGTTGCGCTTTTCAAAAGTCAATTTAACTAATTTTCAAAGTTAAATTAGATTACATTAATTTGATATTTTAAACAAAAAAATTAGTTATTCAAAAACTGCACGAAAAGTACTATTAATTCCAATTTTTACATATCAATATGTTGAAAAAATATATCGTAAAATGTTAGTCAAAGTTATTATTGTTTGACTCTAAAAAAGGTTAAAAGTGGACGGAGGTAGTATTAAAAAGGAAATTTATGCCCCCAGGGATTTGATTGTGGTAAGAGCAAAGTGCCTGATTTGAAACCTGCTACATACAAAAGCATGATATTTAAGTGGGGACGGGTGAGGAGGGTTGTCCATTATTCACCGAGTTACGAAATTTGTGTCATTGTTTCCCAGGAATTTTTCGGTTATCCAAAGAAAACTTTAAAAGAAAATCTGTGTAATTTTTAATTTCTCCTGTTCTTCTGATTTCTGAATCACAATATTATGATCTTGATCTGAAGCAAGCCTTGAACTGTTTCCTTTTTAACTTTCGAAGGTCACAATGGACTGTGTACTTTGGCATGATGATATTCTTATCCAATTTACTATCTTTAAGGCTGTTCTATGTTGTTGTCATCATTTTCCAAATCCCCTTGTAAACTACTATCCTTCTTGGTTAATTTGGTAATTTGGCGCCCTCAAAAGTGTATTGGTTTTGTGATATTCCTACTGTAATTCCCCAATGAACTTTCATGAGTTAACTATATATTTTATGATGTGATGGTGCACTAGTGCCTTTATCAAGTTCAAATCTTTTGTCCTTTCTCTCTTTGTACTTATTCATTTAAATATGTTCTTACTTGGATCAGTTTCAATACGTTTTCTATGTTTTGTCCTGAATTTTCAAGGTTTCCCAATTAACTGAATTAATTGTTGTTGCAGTTGTACAGCACTGTTACATTGCGTCTGGGGGAGAAGAAGCATTATAATAACAAGGTCGATGTTTATAGTTTTGGTATTGTCTTGTGGGAATTACTGACAAACCGCATGCCATTTGAGGGAATGTCGAATTTGCAAGCTGCTTATGCTGCTGCTTTTAAGGTACAAAGTGTTTTCTGTCATCATCAAGCTTTTCCTTAGTATATTTATTACAGTACAATCGAGTATGCTCTTTGTTATTTTTGATTATGACAGTAAACACAGCCACCCTTTGGATCAACTTCATTAAGAATCCCAACCCTTGAGCTTGGCTTGCCTGAGGATTGGAAATTCTTGATCTACTATTCACTTTTGGCTTGTGCAAAAACAATATAGATAAGGCTGAACTCATTTTTAGATTTATAGATGTGAAGTGGAAGAGAAAAATAAGAGAACTCGACTTGATTATTCCCTCAAGCCATTGTGGTTGTTTACATGTCCTAAAAAGGAAAGGAAGTCAATATCTAATTACAATAGGAGTAAATTAAACTACATAATATATTTACATTTATTCTATTCACAAGGATTATAACACTCCTCAAGCTGGTGCATACATATATCACTTGTTTTGTTACTGGCTAGGGACTTGGCGATACCAACTGCTGTTTGAGCCATCTTCTTTCCTTCAGTGTTTGCAAAAACCAACACTGCCATCAGACTTGGGAACCTCCGGTGACAAATGTAGAATTACGGTTCAATAGTATTTTTCTCCTTTCTTCTTCGAACCTGATTTGGATTTAGCAACCTCAACAAAAGTACCTCAATGGACCAAGACCCTTAGTCTGAAAGTGCGGAAAAAGGTGATGTTTCAACTTGGTAATTCCCTCGTCATCATTGCCTGTGATGACTGTCATTAGTGTAAACCACCAAATACATGCACAACTTGGATCAAAGTGATGATAAAACCCAAAATGACCAGCTTCATTTCGGATCATGCCAAATTCTTGAATAACCATACTAAATTTTTTGAACCATGCTTGAGGAGACTGCTTCAATCCATAAAGTGCTTATTAGTTGGTCCATATATATCTCATCTTCGAGATCCCTATGAAGAAAAATGTTTTTAATAGCTAACTGGTGGAGAGGCCAATGACGAACAATAACCATATAAGGGAGAAGGTATCACCATTGTCAAGATCAAAAGCCGTGTATAACCCTTGGGGACTAGTTGTGCCTTTAGGCGATCAATCTATTCACTGGGGCCAACCTTCACAGCATATACCAAACGATAACTAATTGTAGACTTTCCTGGAGGTAGAGGAACAAGCTCCAAACCACCACTAGAGTGTGAGGCAAACATCTCCCGAATCATATCCTGTTGCTAGTCTAGATGAGAAAGAGTTTCGCTTGTCGTCTTAGGAATATAAACATATATAATGATGATACAAAGACAAAATGAGCCGGTGACAAATGATGCCAACTCAAACAAATATAGATAAGATGAGGGTTGCGAGTATAATAATACATTTCCGAGTGGCAGTGGGAGAACTTTGTGTTGACAAGTCCGCAACAAGCAAGGACTCTGGTGGCAGTCGTGAGTCAAATGGACTAGATGAGGAGTGCAGACGACGATAAAAAATCAAAAGTGGTGGAGGTGGAGCTGAGGAAGATGGAGTGGAAGTATAGACTGTGGGATCCCCAAAAGATGGAATTGGTAAGACCTAAAAATGTCTGGAAATTTAGCATAAATTTAGCATAAGAGGATATTAAATTGGGGTGACCTCGAAAGAAAGTAACTTTCGAGGACATAAGGTATAGCCAAAGATCAGGTGAGTATTATCGATAACCCTTTTGAACCCTTCTCGTGTTGAGGTCCTATATGAAAAATGTTACTAAAGAATGATATGGAACAATTTATGCTCTAGCCAAACGAATTATTGACAGAAGGCTAAAGGGACAACCAGGGAGCAAAAGAACATTGTTTAGAGTTAAGGAAGGTGAAGAATTGACTTGATCGACTCTAGTTGCCATAGTCTTAGAACCATTAGTTAAGTTTAAAGTTGGAAGGGACTGAGAAAAAATAATATTACTCCCTTCGTCCCAATTTATATTACTTACTATCCTTTTTAGTCAGTCCCATAAAGAATGTTATGAGTACGAAACCTGACTGCTGAACCCAATTTGGTATTTAAGTGGAGAATGTTACCGGGGTTGCGTGGGAGGGTCTATATCCTCGTAGTTTGAAAACTAAACTTTATGTTTGGGTTATCAAAAGTAAAAATGATTGCATTATCAGCAGTGTTGTCGAAGGTTCAGCAGTGTTGTCAAAGGTGTGCTTAAGCCTCGAAGCAAGGCTCAAAACGTGTTGAGCGCTTCGCTTAATGTGCGCTTCAGTGCTGTCATCAACGCTCTAAGACGTACTTTTCTTTGCCAATGAACCTCTTCTGAAGAGGTGGCACTAACCAATTGATATTCCACTTTATCGTATTTTTTTTTCAATTTTTTTTTTCTTTTTTGAGAAGGTAACAATTTGTATATATTTATCAATACAACACTTAGGTTGTGCTAAAACCACATTTACAAGTGAAAAAGAAGAACAAAACTGCTTCTTCTGCCTAACAAAAAAACAAGGGTGTATCATTGAGCCAGTATCTACTATGTATCTCTGGTTAACCCAAAAGCAGAAATGTCTAAAGCAGTTCAACTTAATCTCTGAACTGAACTGCTAATGTCTTCAAAACATCTGGAATTTCTCTCTTTCCAGATTGTCCACCAAATGCAAGCCAGGAAAATCCTCCATCTATTTTTTTCTCAATTTCTTTGTTCATATATTAGTCATTCACGCTTGTAATTATTATTAGTGTTCGACTATATATATTTTATATTTTTTCTCCCTTTCTGCTTTTTTTCATCATAGCGCATGCTTTATTTGCACTTTGCGCTTGAAGCCCCAACAGACCATAGAGCTTTTTTGTGTTGTTTACTTTTAACAACCGTGGTTGTCAGATACTTAAAATCTTTTGATTGGTACTTTCTGTGAAGCATTCATCTGTTCCTCTCCAACCATTTATTCTAATTTAAACATTTTAAAATTGAGTTTCAACTTTCTATTTCTGTTGGAGTAACAACCACTCCAACTAACTAAGAAGTCCTTTTGCAATGGGGGAGCTCACCCAGGTAGTGCCACAAAAGGAGAGCAAAAATGCACTTACCCACCACTTGCATTTAATCTAGAGGAAATGCGATCAACGGTTTCCCTCGCTAGTTTTTGAACAATTCGTCTAACGATAATGCAGTGTTCCTTTGTTGGTATATATATAATAAAAGTACCTCACTTTCTCTCTAGAAGAAAAAGAATAATTCAACGTGAAGTTGCTGCAGTTAAATCCTTTGGTGTTCTTCAACCGAACATATATTGGTTGACTTCTTGCTGATAATATGAGAACTAGATAAGCAGGCTTGCTTATGCCAAGAAGCTTATGTTGTGCCTTTAAATCGGAGTGTATCACTGAGGCTGTGACGAGAGTCTTCACTGGTTCTTATAATCTCAGCTGTTTGTCTGCCATGGGTATTTTTAGTCTAAGTAGAGGTTTACATGTTCAATTAGAGATAAATGGAAGCTGGAGAGATCCTCTAGTTCTAGAGAACCTTTAGTCGGTTGTAAAAGACTAATTTTCTTATAATTGGAAATGTTATGGCTACAGAGAATTCATGATGTAGGGCTTATATAGCCTTGGTCTCTCCCACCTCAATAGCTAGCTTTTGGGGTGTGGTTGGGTTGTAGCTTGTTATCAGGCCCACCCACCACCCATTCGTGCCCGCCACGCCTTGGATGGTGACACCGGTATTGTAGTGTTGGCCCGGGGATAGAAATGGTCTAACGCACAGCCGTCTAGGACGACAGATATGGAGCTGGTGGTTTGTAATGATCCTATTGCAAGGTATGAAACTAAAGTCTCACATTGATTTGATGTGGAGCTAATGTGGGGCTTATATAGCCCTGGGCTCTCGCACCTCAATAGCTAGCTTTTAGGGTGTGGTTCTCCCGGAGTTGTATCAATTCATCTTCTTAATAATAGAAAAATTCCGAGAATCAGTGGTAAAGGGATTGAAACTTGGTGGATAATAGGTCATCTCTTCAACCTCTTCCCACTCAAATACCAAACCTTTCTCAGTGACAGGATTTGAACTTAAGGATGTGCCTAACCACACATCACAGACTGTGCTCATCAGTGGCGGAGCCACCATATCTTTAGGGGTTCATCCGAACCCCCTTCGACAGAAAATTATATTATTTTTACATGGTTAAAATAATTTTTTAGGTATATATAGTAGATGTCGAACCCCCTTCGGCTACTTCGTGTGTCTATTTCTTCAGATTTTGAACCCCCTTATCGAAAATTCTGGCTCTGCCACTGGTGCTCATACCACGAGACCAAAAGCTCGGGGATGGGATTTACAGAGGATTCATATAGCTTATTTCAACAAATTTAGTATTGAGAAACAGTTAATTGATGGTTGTTTTTATTAGTCTTTTTAGTGGGGCTAGGAGATGAAACAATAGGGTGGTGATGAGACTGATGTAATTAGTCCAGGCCTTTTACAAAATTGAGTTTGGAGAAAGAAAGAGTTTGATCCTATGAAAGGTGATTGCTTTGATGAGTGAGACCAGATACGAGAGGATCTGAAAGTAAGTGTAATAGGTATCATTGTTCTGCAGCGCTTATGTGTATAAAAGGGTCAAGATAACAAATCATATCACATGAAAATAGAGATGTACAGAACCTAAATTAGGTGAAGTTCAATAGGCACTCAAGCTGCACAGGGTAGGTCTTCAAGGTTTTGATACTGATAAGATTACACATGATAAGTGAGCCACACTCAACTTTTCACAACTTGACCTTTTTTGCTTGCAGCTATATCCTTACAAACTTCTCAAGTACTAGGTGGTCTAATAAATGGTGGCATGACAAGTAGCATTTCTGTATGCCAACATCAAAGAACATTTTACCACCTCAAACTAAAGGGTACTATGTGTTGGAGGATGTGACCATCTCATTTAAAAGCTTAAGCGGTTAGGAAGAACACACTTTTAATTACTGAATTATATTGTCTCAACACGCCTCTTCACATGTGAGCCTAATTTTTTTTTAACCAAACTCGTGGAGTATTTTTCTTGCTAGGTGGTGGCGGTGAGATTTGTACCCAGAACTTCTTGCCTGCTCTAGTATTATGTTTAAATGCATGACCATCTCATCCAAAAGTTTAAATACTTGAGAGCACATTTTTGATTACTTAATTATATTATGTCTTAACTCTCAACGTTAATAAAGATATACTTAATGGCATTGAGACATAAATGTTACCAGATCCTCTTTGCTAACAACTCCTAAGAAGGTTCAATCTTTTTGCTACTCCCATCCGACCAGAATACTCAAAAGCAAAAAATGCAAAAACTATCCGTCTATTGTGGCTTTAAACTCAAAACAGGAGTAAAGCATGGACTTAAGCGAAGAAAAACACCAATGAAAGGAAAAATAAGAAGTAGAAAGGTAATGCAAAAAAAATGTAACTATAATCACACACTAATTATTTGGGATAAGAAATGAAAAGCTATAATTAAGATAGATATATATGTGACCGTGTGCAGGTAATACCATGTTAATCAAGTTCAATGACTTTAAAGTTTTTGATTAGATGAAAGGATGTAGTTTGGGTGTGTTTGGTATGAAGGAAAATATTTTCCTAGAAATTATTTAATTGGAAAATAAGTGAGTTTCTTACATTTTCTAGTTTTTGGTAAGTAAAAAAAATACTATCCCAAGAGCATTTATGTGTGAGCATGGGGTGGGGGTGGAAGGGGGTGGAATTGTCAAGAGATGGAGGTTGAGGACGTTGGGTGGGTGGGGTGGAGACAATAAACTTGGAAGTTATTTTTGGAAACTTGTTTTCCCTACTTCCATTAGGAAAGTCATTTTCCTCATTTTTTGATCAATCAAATATGAGAAAATTGGAAAATACCAAACACACCCTTAGATTTTTGGATTTTTAAGCTAGATTTCTTGTATTATTAGTTTCTTATTCCTAATCACTAGAAGTTCAGTCATGCCGTTTACCTAACAACAAATGTATTCACTTTGTCAAGTATATCCATTGTCTAGTGTTGTGCTCTTAAAGACAAAGCCCATTAGCGAAGATGCACTCACCTTAGGACCTTGTTTCACTCATTGAAGCACCGACTAGTGAGGCAAAGCACACCACCTGGGCTTCACCAAGATTCAGGGTTTAAACATGCTTTAAGCGAGTCTTTAGCCTCAATTATCCCGATAAATTTCTACTTTTCTTTTTGAGTTGCATCGAAATTGTCCGCTTCCCTTGTTAGAATCACAAATTCTTTAAGGGGCTCGTTTGTTCTCATAACAATACAGTTGCCTATTTTTCTATGATGCAAATATTATACGGGCCGTGTTTCTAACGCTTCTCTTGATAATCATACCAAGTCAAATTAGACAAGCAAATTCGGATGGAGAACTAAATTCATCAGGAATGTCCTCAAATGCCTGAAAACCCTTGGTTTAGGCATGTAACAGATTTTAATTTAAATTCTACCACATGGTGTGCGTAGTTGTCTAGTTACATTTGTATGATGATCAAGATCATGTCTGCTTCAAGCGATTCTTTCTCTTGATTAATTAGGTTTCATAACTCTTGTTGCAAAAGTCATTGTCAACATTCGTTGATATCCATGCATTACATTTAGGTGTATATGAGGGTAACTGAAGTAAAATTGTGCTCTTAGATGGGATGTGATAATCCTGTTTTTTTATAGTGATGGTGCAGTTTTAATATTTAACTCTGAAGAGTGTAAGCTAAACAATCATTTGCCTTTTAACTTTTTCCATGAGATACTGATCGTTTTATTTCTGGAGTTCTTCTGAGTTAACACATGGTCTTCTTGTTGCTATATGTATTAAATTGGTTTATGAACTGGAAATGCAGCAAGAGAGACCTAGTCTTCCAGAAGATATTTCTCCTGACTTGGCATTTATCATACAATCATGTTGGGTGGAAGACCCTAACATGCGACCAAGCTTCAGCCAGATAATCCGGATGCTTACTGCATACCTTTTCACACTTCCACCACCCTCACCATCTGTACCAGCAACAGAACCTGTGGAGCAAACGGTTGCCAGCAATGGTACTATCGTTGAGTTTTCTGCACGAGCAAAGGGAAAATTTGCTTTCCTTCGTCAACTTTTTGCTGCAAAGAAGGCTAAGAACTCACAGTAAGGTGGCAAATTTTCGACACTCGCTGTTCCAGCTCAGTGACAGGGATAAGAAGTGTTGAACAGAAACAATGTTAGTGGACTAACCAATAAACAAAACAAAGGAAGAAAACATTAGTTAATGTCATTGTAAAGGAAGTTCGTTAAAAGTACTCTCTTGTTCATATCCAATCCTCTCATTTTTATGGGAACCTCTGTAGCGTAGACCGTATAGTAACACTTTTCTTTCGCATTATCACTTGGTATCAGGATGATGATGGCTGCTTCCTGACAGATGTTTCTAACAATATATGTTGCTCTTCAGAATGCTATTCATCTGTAGCTAATTTGAATAATATATGTTGCAACTCCTATTCTGAAGTAATATCTTGACAGGCCCTTTGATGTTTGAATGAATGCTTTTCTGTTGTTTTCATACTATACAATTCTGTTCTTTGTTGGGTCTTCCTCCATGTTCAAGAGAATCTCATTATTGTTCCTGAGTGACTCGAAAGAGATTCTTTAGAGCCTGTTTGGATGGGTTTAAGATAAAAGTCAGAAGTTAGGTTTTCTAACTTATGACTTTTGACTTATTTTAGTTATTTTCACGTAAAAATACTTGTTTAAAAGTTATTTCAGCTTAAAAGCACCTGAAATAAGCCAATTTGAACCGTTAAAACATTTATTCTGCATCCATATTCGCTTAAATGCGTAATAGGGAGTACAGAAAAAATATTAAGAAAATGCATTATATTGTTGATGTTTTGATTTCTTTTATCAGAGTTTAGTTGAGGTTTTGATTTTTTTTATTTGAGAAAATGACATAAATAGTCCCTTAACTATAGGAGTAGATCTAAAATAATTCCTTAACTATACACTTAACGTATTTAGTCCTTTAACTATTCATTCTTTTAACTATTAAAAAACTTATCATCTTTGATCCCTTAATTATATACTTATCGGTTTTAGTCCCTTAACTATAAACTTACCAATTTTAGTCCTTTAAGTATTCAGTTTGGTCTTTGTCCATTTTGGTCTTTGTCCATTTTTTAAATACAAATAGCTTATGTTTATATTAACAGAAATCTTCATGAAATTAAATCTTTAATCCATTTTTTAAGTTGTTTTTCTATCCCCGCCCTTTTTTCTTCAAACTACTCTTATGAAAAGAACAATAACGTCAACGATTCAAAATAAAATTAATGAGGAAATAAGATATGAGTCTTAATTTTAGTCAATGTAGGATAAAATTAAACATATAATTGTTGTTAATGACTTGAATATGCTAATCAGTGCGGATTTTATTTAATTTACTACAAATTTCTTTACGTAAAATAAAATGAATAGAATAATAAAATTGATCTATTTAAAAAAAAAAGTTGCAAATCTACCATTTTTATAAATTTCAATTTATGAAAAATTAAACAAATTCCGTTCAATGAAGTCGTTGGAGTACAAACTTTGGATTTAACGGGTAAATTTTTTTTTCTTTTTATAGTAAAGTTTAGCATATTCAAGTCATTAGTAGCAATAATATGCTTCATTTTATCCTCTATTGGATAAAATTATGACTTATATTTTCTTTACTCGTGAATTTTATTTTAAATTGTTGAGGTTAAGGTTCTTCGCATAAGGTTAATTTGAAGAAAAAATAGCGGAGAGAGAGAGAAACAACAGAAAAAATTGCTAAAGTATTTAATTTCTCGAGGCATGAATTCCGTTAATATAAACCTAACCTATTTGTATTTAAAAAAGGGACAAAGACTAGACCTGATAAGTTTTTGAATACTTAAAGGACTAAAATCGGTAAGTTTATAGTTAAGGGATCAAGATTGACAAGTTTTTGAATAGTTAAAGGACTAAATCCATTAAGTGTATAGTTAAGGGACCATTTTAGACCTATTCCAATAGTTAAAGGACTATTTATGTCATTTTCTCTCTTTTATTTATACAATTATGGAAATTTTAAGAATGCATTCTATCAATTTCGAAATATGTGTGCTGCAGTTGTAATCTAATCGTGCATCAGACTTTTTCTAGTTGAAGAAAACAGTAGTCGTGGTTTATGCATTTTTAAGTTATAAGCAACAAATAACATAAACGGTGAATTCATATAATTTTATTATTAGTTCATATGTGTTTTTTCCCTTCTCTTTTACTGAATCTATTGTTTCTCTTTATATAAACCGGTTTAGGTGATTCACGGAGCATAGCTTATCTGACGTTCAAATAGCTAGAGAGGAAAAAAATTCAATAAATTGGCGATGAACGTAAAAGTAATATGATATATTCTATGAATACTGCAGAAAGTGAACATTAATGACAATAAGTGAAGTCTAGGAAACGCGATGTGTACCTTGTGAAGGTAGAGATACATTCTACTTGTTTTGGATGGACTTTTAGTTCAAGTAAAATGTATCAAATTTAAGTATGGAAGAAATACAGTAATGAAGAAATCATGTAAAAGATACATGAGAAGAACACTAGAAAAATGAAAGACAAGATGTAATTGAAGCAAAAAAGGAAACAAAAGGTAATAAAATTGAAGAATAAGATAGTAGGAAAAATTAGACAACAAATTGAAGAACAAGATAGTAGGAAAAACTAGACAACAACCAAATACCTATCAACTTTCTATCATAATTCTTGGTAAGTTGTATATGTGTCGTATCCTGTCTAGTCACTCTCCTCAATAGTTCTTCGGCTTACATTTACTTCTCCTCATACTTACTATTTCGATCAATTTTCAACTAAGTGAAAACTTTCATAACTTGACAATTTGTTTCTAAAATAATTAGAATAACCACTTAATTTTAGAAAATTAAGAAACCAATTTTAAAAAGGTACTTATGAAATACCTTTTAATTAATATCAAAGATTCCCCAAAGTGGGTGTTAAGCACTTCGAAAAATTCACAACTGTGATTGACCAATGATCTTGGGCATATTTATATGCTAGAAGCCAACTAAAACCCATAATTTAGCTAAGTTTGAGGACAAATTCTCATTGTATTGATAATGTTTGGGTCGTGTTTATGCATCGTGATTAACCAATATGATTAGTGGTTGTAGGTTGGGAAGCAAGAGAAAAATGGCACAAAGGTGGCAAGAAGTGAAGCGAATGTGGGTCGAACCTCAAAAGCATAAAGGGTGAGTCGCAAAGGAGTTAAAGGAAGAACAAATTGAGAAATCCCCCACCACGTATCCTCTCTGCGTCGCGAAGGAGAAATTTATTATTCCAATCGATGGTTGTTGAGACAGAGGACTATGTATCCTCTACACGCTACGGAGAGGAGGACATCAAGAAACAAGGCAGGTCCGTATTGACCCCGAGTCGCGGACCTACATGTCAATTTTTGGCCGACTTTTCCAAATTATAAATAGACTCAGATTTTATTAATTTAAGGATATTTTTTTTTCTAGTTTTTGGAGAACGACGACTTTGACGACTTGTACTTCAATTTTTAGGGTCATTGCTACTCTTTTCATATATTAATTTCTCTTATGATTATTGAACATTCAAGATTGAGAATCAAATTATAAGTAGCTAAATTCCCTTATTCTAGGGTTGTGGCTACAAATGATTGTGTAGTATTGAATTTTATGGATTGAAGTTGGTTATCACATAAATTTCTCTTTTGTACTTGATTTAGTATTTAGTGATTGACCACCATTGAAATAAACTAATCGTCTGACTTGAACTCAGGAGAAGAATAAAAGGATAGAATGTGGGACAAGAGGAGCATGCTCTTCTTTAGAGACTAGGGTTGATTTGTATCTAGAGTAGGGATATACTTAGAAATCTTGCTTGGTTACTAAACAAGATGAAAACGTAATGCTCTTCAATTGGTTCAGTCTATCCCTACTCAATGATGTAGTTAGACTGCCAATTATGGTAGATGATTCGAGGTCGAGAGACTATGATCAGACATTTAACCTTGTAAACCCGTGATTTGATAACCAATTGAAGTCCCCAGAAAAAGATACTATGCATAAATTCTAAGTTGGTTGCAGCCCTGGAATTTCCTAAGTCATTGTTTAAACTTTATTTGAAATAGAATCGCTATTAGATAGTTTAGTTTACTTTTGAAGAATTGGTAATTTAGAATTAATCATAAACCTTTCTTGACACACTTTCTTTAAATTAAAGTTATTGAAAATTTCAAATATCATCTAATCTTAAGTCTCTGTGGGTATGGCATTCGAATCTTAAACACTTGTGTGTGCGCTTGGATGCAATAAGTTTTTGGCGCCGCTGCCAGGGACTTTAGAATTAGGAATTATTTGATTTATCTAATTTCTAAATTTATTTTTCAAGTGTTGACGACTTGATCTTAGATGTCTTTTGTTGTGGGTTGTTTCCGGACGTCAAAGTGGAAGGTGAGAAGGAGTTTATAGAGCCATTTGCTGAATCAAAACGAATCTTTTATCAACGGAGAAGGAAAGCGTTCTTAACGTACCATATTCCTCTAGTCGAGGTTGAACCAAAAACACATGTAGCAATAACAGAGATGACAGGCTGTGATGTAGTAATCTCACACACAACTAATGTTACGTCTAACATTCAGAAGCCATCTGCTTGTGGTAGATTTTAGTTGAAAAAGAATATGGTGCAACTATTGCACACTAATGGACAGTTCACTAGTTTACCTCATAAGGACCCACTAGTGCACATTCAGAACTTCCTTGAAATCAGTGACACGTACACTGCAACGGGAGTATCCCCTAACTATGTGATGATCACCTTGTTTCCCTTCTCTCTATTAGGGGAAGCAAAAAGATGGTTGAAATTGGAGCCAGCGAACCCTATTACATCATGGGATGATCTTGCTCGTAAGTTTTTAATACGGTTCTTCCCATCTGGGAAGACAACCAAGCTAAGGAGTGAGATATTGAGTTTCGAACAGAAAGAGGGGGGGGGGGATGAATTTATACCATGCATGGGCTAGATTCAAATCATTACTCATAAGTTGCCCACACCATCATCAAGCGAATGAAGTCTTAGTCCACACCTTTATTGAGAGTTTGGAAGCAAATACAATTTTTTTGCTAGATTTAGCTACGGAGGGAAAGCTTGGGAGAAAACTTATACGAAATTGTTTGCTTTGTTGAATCGGATCTCTCAAGGAAATCCTGAGTGGAATAGAGGAGACGCCAGACCTGTAGTACAGAAGACTGTTGGAGTATTAGAGGTGGATGCAATTACTGTTTTAACTACACAAATTGCTGCAATGCAGAACATGAAAGGAAAAGGGGGGGGGGGGATGAATTTATACCATGCATGGGCTAGATTCAAATCATTACTCATAAGTTGCCCACACCATCATCAAGCGAATGAAGTCTTAGTCCACACCTTTATTGAGAGTTTGGAAGCAAATACAATTTTTTTGCTAGATTTAGCTACGGAGGGAAAGCTTGGGAGAAAACTTATACGAAATTGTTTGCTTTGTTGAATCGGATCTCTCAAGGAAATCCTGAGTGGAATAGAGGAGACGCCAGACCTGTAGTACAGAAGACTGTTGGAGTATTAGAGGTGGATGCAATTACTGTTTTAACTACACAAATTGCTGCAATGCAGAACATGATGAAGACCCACTTCAGTAATATATCATTGGGACAACACCCCACTCAGGTAAATGTGGTACAACAACCGCAAGCATGGTGCAAGATATATGGAAGCGGTGAGGATAAGGCTGATTGTTGTGGAACGAATCCAGATGCAGGAATTTTGTAGATAATTCACAATGGGGAGGGGCCACCAAAACTATGGAAACACTTAGACTCCTAACTGAGGGAACCATCCAATTTTTATGGGGAGGAAATCAAAATCAGGTGCAGGGCCAAAATCAATATCGACCTCAAGGTAATTGACAAAATTATCAACATCAGGGCCAAAGTAATAATCAAAGTGGCCAGCAAGGAAACATGAGCATTGAAGAGATGTTGAAGAAACATGAGCATTGAGGAGATGTTGAAGATAAAGTAACTTCCATACATAAAGTAAGGGGAAACAAAAATCAAAACTTACCCTAAATAAGAAAAAGAAAATAATCGAAACTTTCCTTACTCCTCACCACCCGAAATGAGTCCAAACTTTGAATTTAACATCCAACCCCGATTTGAGACCCGAATTTTGATATCTCGACCTCGACTCAGGACCATTCATTTTTTTTAAAAATAAAATAAAAAAATACATGAAAAATATTTTCTTTCATAGCAAACACACCCTAAAGGAAGAAAAATAATAAGAAAAAAAATCTTGTAATATAAGTACATATTTCTCTACGTAATAAGAAGAAAAGGACAATATGCATACCCATATCAACTATTGGGTTTATCCATTTTTATTCATATTAAATATGAGTTGAGTCGAGTATTTTGTTCATTTTCACCCGACTCATATTCGACTCGACTCTTATGTGTCCCACCCCTAGCCATGACATATAAAAATATATAGTCAAAGAAAAAATTGATTGACTCTCCTAATTTCATATGTGCCGCATAAATTGGAGTAAATTAAAGAAATTTCCAATGATTAAAAAGACATTTTCGCAAATTTAAACGTTTTCAAATTACATTAAAAGTGTTATAAATCATAAAAATTAACAACTTAGAATAATTAAAAGATTAAAAAATTATGACTGATATATTTTTCATTGACTCTTAAAATTCTATTTATATCATACTCTCGCAGTCCCATATTAGTTGACCATCTTACTAAAAATAATTGTCTCATATTAGTTGTCAACCTTACTAAATCAAGAAAGCATTAACTATTTTTTTCATATATTATCCTTGCAATTAATTCTTTTTGAAAGCGTTCACATTTATTTATAATATTTCCAAAAAGTTTTTTAAGGGGTGAATTATAGTAAAATTATCGTCTTATTCATGAATTCTTAATATCCGAGTAAAAAGAAAAAAATGATCAACTAATGTGAAACAGGGGAGTATATTGTGCCCGTGTTGATACAAACTTCTCTATCTAGTACTTCCTCTGTTCAACAATAGTTGTCTATTATTGACTTGACACACCCTTTAGAAAACAATAAATAATAGGGGTAATATTACTATATTATCCTTTTGACTTTATTAAATTTAATGTTTTGAAAAATGTGTTAGGTAATAAATAATATTTAATAGCAAGGGTAAAATGTCTCAAAAGTTAAATTATCTCTTGATTTTCTAAATTGAATAAATATTATTAGACAATTATTTTTAATATAGTAGACAATTATTATTGGACGGAGTGATTACTTCTAATAAATTTCAAGTGGGAAGCAAAGGCCCAAAGATCAACTCTTAAATAGTAAATGTTTACAAAACTCCCATCTCCAACTTATTACTTTTGTCATTGTTTGGTCAACTCTAATTAGTGTTGATAGAACAAAATCAAATGCAAATGTTCACTTTTCAAAAACAGGAATCTGTTTTGGTTCATGTTTGGTTAACTCTAGTTAGTGTTTTACTCCTTTTTTGAAATAAAATCTGATTTTCACTAAGAGCCCATTTGAATTGGCTTAAAAAATTAATTTTTAAGTAAAAAATAAAAAGTTAAATTGAAATGGCTTTTAAGTAACAAAAAAGAAAGTATGGGAGACCTACTTTTGGTTCTTGACTTATTTTAGTTCATTTTAAACTTATTTTAAGTCATTTTTTTACCTGATCAAACACTTCTTAACTTATTTTAAGTCACTTTTGACTTATTTTAAGATATTTTCTATATTTGTCAAACACATTCAGAAGTGAACAACGGACTTAAAAATACATTTGACCAACTTTTAAGCCAATTCAAACCCTCTCTAAGTCAAACAGGAAAATTTTAATACCTGTTTACTCTCCAAATAGGACTTTTCATTTGTAAAATTTGTTTTATGGTTAATTGATTGTAATTTTCCTTTTTTGTTTAATTTTTTAAAATGTAAGTTTGAATTTGAATATAGGGATAAATGTGCCTTGATGAGTAAAGACAAATGAAAAGACTTTTGAATATGATAAGTCAAAGTCCCACTCACGTGTACGCCTTGTGAGCCGTCCGATCACATCAAAATTTATACAATGAGACTAATCAACGGTTCAGATTCAAAGTAAGGTAAACAATTTCCCCCAAAGTAACAAAAAGTCTGAACAGTCATTCCTATTTTGGACATAAATGTTATATTAGAATTAGATACTGAAATACAGATAGTAAACAAACATAAGAAGTTATTAAGATTATATATATATATATACACACAAATTTATGTTTATATATAGAAAATAAAAATGCCCATGGAAGATTCAAAATCAAGATAGGGTAAATATTTTCTTTAGTCAACTTCAAATTTCTTTAGTCTCATTTGTTTGAAGAATTGGATTTTTAGAATTTTTTGTATTGGATTGAAGTTAATTTTGGTTAAGAGGGATGTGATGGAGGAAAAAACAGCAATTCATACAGTAATAAATGCAGTAGAGGCACTTGGAAGGGGTTTTGATGTAAATTATGATACAAGGTTGTTGTATTGTAAGGGAGTGGGTGGGTCTAGGGTTGTAGAGATTAATGAAGAACATACAAGGGATCTTTGGTTATATGACGATGTTATTTTGCAAAATGTTTCAAAAGATATTAGCAACTTTCAAGAATCTGTTGGTCGCGATGGAACTAGTGTTTGCTCTTATAATGAGGTATGTATGTATCATGTTTTTAATCAACTCAAAATCTTTTGTTTGTGGATTCTTTGAAATTTGAATTGAAAGAATGGTAATTCAATGTTGTTAGAAACCAAAATTGTTTAGGATTTTGGTATGTTAATTTATGTCTAGTTACCATTTATAGTCAAATTGATATACAAATAGTTTTTTTTCTGTTTTGACTTAAATGATGTTAGCTATTTTCATTGTGGAAATTTGTAGAGAGCATTCAAGGATTATTAGCTTATGAAATAAATATTTGTCTTGCTTTTATTCATTCAACTAATTTATTTTTTGTAATATAAACGTCAATCAACTAATAATAGTTATCTCAGAAATTCATTCAATTTTGTTTTGTAAGAAAAAAATCACTCAACTAAAGTCATTTCACCTACAAAGTCTCTCAACCAATTCAAGCAATATTTCCGGTCGATATTGCCGATGTGGAGTTATTTAAAAGCCAATTTTTAAAAATTAAAAAGCGGATCAATTTAATAGTTGATTAGAATAAATAGCTTTTTGTTTTTTAAAAAAAAAATTGTGTTTATAAAAATTTCCACCTCAGCAATATTTACGGAAAATGTTGCTTGAATTGTAGGAGAAATGACAATAGTTGAGTGACTTTTCTATTACAAATCAAAGTTGAGTGACTTTCTAAGATAATTATAATTAGTTGAGTAAACTGTTAGTTGAGTGGCGTCTGAGAAACTAACTCGATTAAAAATAAGTGCTCTAAGATTACAGTCTCATGTTTGAAATCGGAAACATTGAACATTATGATAGGGTGTATCCATTTAATTGTTTTGATCAGTAGTCTCGATACTTCATGCTATGCTCAAGTTGCAACCTTGAATGATTCTTTGGTTGAAGTTGATTTCTGTTTTATACCTTTTTGCTTTTCTGAGGAAGAAAAGTTAATCTCATCTTGCACCCTGTTGTCAGTTAATGGTATTTATGTATATTTTTTGTATGGATTGTGCTACTATTTTATAGTAGTAATTTCAGGCAAAATAGGCTGTTTGTTTAGGCCAATTTCCAGTTAACGTTAGTAATGAACATTTTTGGTATTTATGTTCTGCACGTTGCTGTTTTTGTTGTATGAATTAAACATTTTGAGGAAAAAATAGTCTCTTGTTTAGGCTTGTGGTAGAGATGAACCGAAGAAAGAACGTTTAACCAGATTTGTTGGTGTGGTGCCATTAGATTAGAGGTAAAAAATGTGTGTTTCACAAGCATCTGTAAATGTGATATGAATATTTTAATTTTCTATTTTTTCCTCGTCGAGGAAGGATTTGTATACATATAAACTCAAATTAGGTATGATCAGTTGATGATAAAATGTGACCTAGGTGAATCCCGTTAAGCTAAACTCAAACTAACATTATCCCAGGCTTGTATTTGGGTGGAAAAGTTGCACAAGTAGAAAAATATAATTAGCGTAAGTCCTTAAAGAAATCAATATAATCACCATATACATAGTCACATAACAGACAGGAGGAGGAAGGGTGGATGTGCAAATGCGATATTTAAAGTTTTCAATGATGTTATCTTCAGAGATTTCTGTGTCAGACTAACTGTTTAGTTAGATGGTATACTGAAAAGGCTAATATAGTGGTCAGGTTCCACAAGAACAGTTTGTTAGGGACTAGATGATTACACCTCATCTTTCTACCACATGATCGTAATGGATGTAAATGCTACTATGGCCGAAATATATGAACATTACCTTATCTGCTCATTTTTTTTGGTTAAGGGGAACATGCTATGATGGTATATTTGTACGTTGTAATCTTGAGATGATGGAACAAAATGTAATTTTTAGGAAGAAAATATGTTCTCAAAGAAGTCGTTCACTTCCGGAAACAGAAAACATACACATTCATATTTTGTTCATCTTTTCTATCAATATCATTGGCTCTCTTCATGTGAATTCTATATCGAGAAATGGTTTTCCTTTCTTCTCTGTATCAGTCATATTTCTTGGAAATAATCCGTGAACTGTAGTTTTCACAGCCTCATTTCTATATTCCATTTACCTTTACTTGTACCTTCAAATATTCTAATTGGAACTTAGTTGACGGTGATACTTGCTTTTTGTTGATTTGTAGTATCATCTGATAATCCAGTTTCTCGAACTTTTCCCACCTAATGCATTTGATTATTGTTGATTGCAGATGGTGGAATATTTTAATAAAAAGGCTAATCTACCAGGCCATGCTCCTCTTGGTAGCTTCAATGTTGCATTCAGTTATACTGGTTCAAAGAATATAGATACCGCTAGTACAAAGACGCTTTGTATGGATGGATTTTTCATACCGCTTTCTAATCTTCAACTCATGACTTCCCCTCTTGTTTTACGGGAAGACGTTAAAAGAGCTGTGCCAACATCGTGGGATCCGCCAGCACTGGCAAGGTTGGAATTCATCTTCATTGTTTTTTTGTTACAAGTGTCTATGGTTAAGGTGTAAGATACCTTTACATGAGCTTCTATTATCATCTAAAGCAAGGGTTACTTCTGTGTCTCACAGCTTCATTGAGAATTTCGGAACGCATGTAATTACATCTGTAACTATCGGTGGAAAAGATGTAATTTACATTAAACAGCACATATCATCACCTCTATCCACAGTAGAAATAAAAAATTACGTTCAAGACATCGGAAATCAGAGGTTCTCCAACACAGGAAGCCTTACAAGTTCAGGTTTATTGAAATACAAGGTTAATGCTAGTTCCATATATTTTCGTTGTTTTCAATCTCTGAGAACCTTTATTTTTATTACGGTTTTATATAATCTCACCCTTTGAGATATACTCTTATGTTTGTGTTCTGATTCTTCCTTTTGTTTAATTTAGCAGGCTGGTGATCCATCAATTTTCAATAATCAGGGGATATATCCCCAACCCACTAGTGCGCCATACATTTCCGGAAATGGAAAAGAGGTTTGTCACCTTCCCCCCTCTTCCATTTTCTTTGTTGTTTTTTCTGTAACTTTTTAAATCTTGTAAGCTTCGCTGGGATAACTTTAGGATGATGAGCAGAGCAAAAAATTCAGTGCGTCAATTGTCAAATGTGTTGTACTATTGAGGGTGAAATATGCTAGCCTATATATATATGTTAGAGAATGAATACTTAATTAAATGAAGCATGGCAATTGGTAAAAAATTTGTATGCTTCCTAGGCATGTCAAACACATGATATGTTGTCGTAACTCTGTGGTAATGAAATACTTTTTTCCTCGAGATCCGAAGTAAAAGCTATTGTGTTGCCTCTAGGCTGTATGCATCTGTATCCTATGTACACAATATGTATTTAGTGGAATGATAAGATTGTCCTTCAAACTAGGTAATAGTCTCACATGAATCTCATATTCTGTCTCAGTCAGATGAATGAAGCAACAAAGGAAAAAAGGGGAATAGGGGAGTTTTGTGTGTCTGTCTGTGTGTTCGAGGGAGAGTGAGAGAGACAGTCCAACATAAAACATTTGGAGGATTAAGTCTTTGAGTGTCAATTTTCTTGTAGAGCTCTAGCTACTACTGGCACGTTGTTTGTAAATTTTATTGATGGTTTTATTGACTGATTACATAAAAAGAGTTTGCGCTGACAGTGTTAACTTTTCTAACTGTTATGTTTGTGGGCCTGACTACCGCTGCACGTTAGTCTTGCACGAAATTTTCTTGAAGTAGTCCGGAATTGCTTAGAAAATTGCTTGGAGCACATGTTAAACAGTCTAGGATTTGGTTTTTTCACAGCCTATAACAACATGACTTGGTGTATTTTGTATCATCTTTCATTAAGAAATAATAAGAGTTAAGAGTTGGTGACATGACGTGAATTTCCTTCACTTCCCCATGTTAAATTCTGTGTTTTTTCTTTTTCGTTATTATTGCTTTCATTAAACATTACCTCATAACTCTAATGTTTCTGAATATCGATGGGGGTTTGAGGTTTAACGTTCTTTTGATTGTATATCATGCAGGATGTTACAGTCATTTTCAGAAGAAGGGGAGGGGATGATCTGGAACAAAGCCATACTCAATGGGCGAAGACTATTAGATCTTCTCCAGATGTTATTGAGATGTCGTTCGTTCCTATCATTCTCCTCCTTGAAGGGGTTAAAGGGAGGGATCATTTGGCACGGGCTATAAGTCTTTATCTTGAATGTAAGACACTTTATCCTTCAAAGACGTACATACAAAAGCAGTGAGCTTCGTAGTTTTTGGTGGTGATAAGTAATCCAAGTTGCATGAATTCTTGCAGACAAACCTCAAATCGAGGATCTTAGATATTTCCTGGAGTTTCAGGTCCCAAGAGTATGGGCTCCTGTACATGACAGACTTCCTAATCAACAAAGAAAGGAACCTGTTTGCCCATCTCTTCAGTTTAGCATGATGGGGCAAAAGCTTTATGTTAGCCATGAACAAGTACGTTAATGTCTTTCGATCTAAATTTAAATTTTACTGGTTGGTGCTAACGTACGTATAATCTGAAGGATAGATGAAATAAAGCGTTTATCATCATGTGGCCGGCGATCTCATTTTCAAAGGCCTGACTTCTGCTCTTGGTTTTGATCCACTACAGGTGTCAGTGGGACGTAAGCCCGTGACCGGAATGCGGCTATATCTTGAAGGGTCGAAGGTGAATCGACTATGCATCTATCTTCAGCATCTTGTTTCTCTTCCTAGGATCCTCCAACCATACTGGGAAAGTCATATAGCAATTGGGGCTCCAAAGTGGCAGGGTCCGGAAGAACAAGACAGTAGATGGTTCGAAGCAGTGAAATGGAAGAACTTCTCACATGTGAGTGGTGCACCAATTGAGAGCCCGGAAATTTTCATAGGAGATCTTTCAGGTGTATACATAGTCACAGGAGCTCAGCTTGGGGTCTGGGATTTTGGTTCGAGAAATGTCTTGTATATGAGGCTCTTGTATTCAAGGTTACCGGGCTGCACTATTAGAAGATCGTTGTGGGATCACACCCCGAATGACAAGTTAAGGAAACAGGTTGATAGCAATGGCGATGAAAGTTCAATTCCAGGACAGAATTTTATAGGCAATAAGTTGGCAAAATTTGTTGACATGACGGAGGTGAGCAAGGGACCTCGAGATCCTCCGGGTCATTGGGTTGTCACAGGTGGAAAACTTGGTGTTGATAAAGGGAAAATTGTTTTGAGATTGAAGTATTCTTTGTTAAATTATTAGTTAATTTAGATTTAGAAAGGGAGAGATGGTGATGTATATCGGTGTTCTTGTGTACTCACTTTGTTTGAACCCCAATATAAGGCATTTCGGGAATCGGCCTGATTCTATCTCTTTTCGTTCCGTTTGAAGAAAGGAAGGATCCCAAAGAATCGATCTTTCTTTTCGTTGTTGAATCTATATACTTGGTGGTTTTGGATGGCTAAGTTTCTCAAATTTTGCTGCACAATTGTCTTCTGTCTTGAAGTGTAGTTCTTTTCAGAAAATGTCACTGATCATCTCCTACTTTGTCAAAAAATGACCTTTAATGACTTGGATCCGTCACCTCTGGCTAAAGAGATTATTGTTATTAGTCGAACTCCAATATAGATATCAAAGAAGAAAGTTTCCAAAACTTGCAGAAACACATTCACTATTGTTTCTAGCTCTTGAATACCAAAGCTAAAAAATAATAATACTCCCTCTGTCTTTTTTTTAGTTGTCATGTTGTGTTTTTTGAGAATCAATTTTAATTCGATAATTTAAAATAAAAAATTTAAACATTCAAAAACTATACGAAAAGTACTATAAATTGCAACATTTTTCATATCAATATGATGAAAAATTACATCTTTAAATTTAAGTCAAAATTCATATCGTTTGGCTCTCAAAAAGAAAACTATGACAACTAAAAAGAGAAAGGAAATAGTAATATATTCACATCAATTAACATTAGATAACATAAACATGCTTCTACATAAATTACAACTTGTTTCTTTTGTTGTAATTCTTGCCATGTGCTAGTATATTTGTGTGACAGTAAATCAACAGAGGTAGATACTTTCGATTATCATCTTAGATTATTTTTTTTTTGACAAATAACTTCATACATATTGTTTGAAAAATAATAAAGCCCCCTTGAATTAAATTCATGTCTTAAAACATATGGAGTAATTAACTTGTCTTAGAATTGACCTCCTTGAAAAGTTTGTCCAAATTGCCAATTAGGTGGAGCAACATTGTAGGTGGTTACTATCCTTCCATCACTAGCTATTACTTTGAAAGAAAGACTTTGGCCATTAAGGTATGAGTGACTCTGCCAATTTTGACCCCAATTTCTTGACATCTTTTGCCACCCTGTTTTTGATCCTTTTATGGACACTGATTGGATGTCTCCTGCACCTCCAACGTTAGTTATCAACACTAGGTTGGAGTAGGAATGACCATTAATGGTGAACCTCATTCCTCCTTTCTTCATGCAAGGCACCCTGCCATACCATAACAAAATCTGCTTTAGACAATTAGTTATCGACATTAGTTAATTGTTATTGGATCCAATGTTGCTATAGGCTTTATGGACATTTACAAAGACTAATTGTCTCTAAAAAACATATATTTAGCGGAAATTAAATTATAACAATTTTTTTTTTAACCCTCCCTAGGAGATCCCACCCCTTTTGTTCCCTTGGTGACTCGAACTCGCAACCTTCGGGTTGGAAGTAAGGGGTGCTTACCATCCGAGCAACTCCCTCTCGTCAAATTATAACATTTAAAATTGCTGCTAAAGATAATTTTTTGATCAGTTCCCAAGGGAAAATGCTCAAATATGCCATCAAACTTCTATGCCATCCGTCAAAAGGTTCGGCTTATTCATATCATTATTTGTTAACTGAGATGGCGTAGATGAGCCAAACTTTTAACTAATAGCATTATGAGCCCTTTTCTCAAAGTTTAATAGCATAGTTGAGTCTTTTTTTTTTTTTTAAATAATTATTAATTAGTGACATGGCCGAATGTCAAAAGAAGTTTTGCAAAATCAAAATTGTTTTCAATTAACAAAAAATATCACAGATGAACCTTTTTATCAAATGCAAATGACCCAAACTTTTAATAGATGATATAAATGAGCATTTTCTCGTCATATTAAAGTATATATGAAAAAAAGAAAAATAGATCAAAAATGAATTTTGTCACATTAAAGTAAGTGTATATGGAAAAAGAAGTTGATGGTGTAAAAGTTGTAACGAACTACCAATTAAAGACAATGTTATACTAATTACCTTCTATAGATGACAGGGACAATGCCAGCTCTATATAGAGCAATTTTCAAGAAAGCAGGCTGAGCCAAATCAAAGTGTCGAAGAGGGGGATTACACCAGCCACCATTGTTATTAGCCAGGGCGTAGTTTGGTGGGCAAAAGTTGGTGGCTGTGACTGTGATTGTACCACGTAGACACCATCGACGGTCCGCATTGACATTGCACTTGAGTTCATAGCAAGATCCACAACTCAACCCACTATTAAACAGTACAGTGCTCAAAGCTGCAGTATTTGTACCATAACCTTGGCTGTACAAGTTTCCGTATCCACATGCTCCTCCTGCAACAGGATAATTAAAGTTAAATTTTAATAAGAGGCCTTAAATCTTTTTTATATAGTTGACATGTATAAATTGAATACATGAAGACTAACGACAGATTATATACATAAATAAGTACATACCCATGGTACCGGAAGCATCAGAACCGCCATAGAATGTTGCATGAGCATTCTTCCAACCAGTATAAACTCCGAGTCCATAAGAGTACTGTTGTACACATGCAAGAAAAAAAAGGAAGAGAAATGGCAAATGATGATATTCAATAGCCATTTTAATTTTGGTGGTGAATGGTGTTGTACTAGTTAATTACTTAAATTGGAGGAGGATTGAATATGGTTGGGAAATTGAGATACAAGGAAATGAGGCTAATGCATGCCTATTTATAGTATTATTAACTAAACTCTTAGCCTGTTTTATTTTGCTCCCTAGCTACTCTAGCAGGACCCCTCCCCCTGTGGGTCGGCCCCCATGACAACTTATAATTTCTTTTAGGTTTTATTAGTGTTATTTGATTGGGAACAAGTTATATCGAAATTATTTCAGGATAAATTATAGTGGGAATGGGATAAGTTATTAACTTCACCATGTACATATAATAATGTATCTCATCACTAAGGTATAAATAATCTCATGACTATCTAATCAAACACACGATAAAATAGTCCTACATTTTATCCTTATAATTATTATACCTAATCATATATATATATATATATATATAAGGCATACATTAGAAGTGAACGGTTATCAAGTTTGAACCGGACAAGAACTTAACCAACTAACCAAGTGATTGAATTTAATTCATATAATACATAGTAACAAAAACCATGCATTTATGTTTTCTTTTAATTTTCATTATTTAATTGTGGGACCCCCAACTCTTTTTCTTCGTGGTCTGGCAAGGTTTTAATTAGATAAAAATTACCTAATTGGTCAACAAATAATTAAGCCAAGCACCGCACGTGCTAATTGAGTAATTGTCCTTATTATTCTTCTTCTATGACAAACAAAAATATCAATAAACAAAATATCATGACTCAAGAATAAAGCAAAAAAATCTTCAGTTTTTTTTCTTTTAAATATTTTCATTATTACAGCCTTTATTATCATCAAGTTGATACCAAAATTTGCCCCTTTCGACCGACAATATAAAAAAATTAGACAGAAAAAAACTATATTTTCAAGTCACATGCATTGTTGTAGCAGATAATTTTCCTTAATTTAAAAATTAAAATCCTATTTCTGATGGAGAGTTACCGGTAAGTTTTTTGTTTTTTGTTTTTTGGGTTGTATATAGAGTATTATAAACTAAACTCTTAGGCTGATTAGCAAAAAAAAAAAAAAGTTTATCCCCGAATAACTTTTACAGGGAAAATTATATAACAAGGTAAACATGTGATATGTATTTATGATAAATCATTATAGTTTAAAACATTACAATTTATAGCTATATATAGGGTTTAATAACAAATTTCTCTCTTCTCTCTCCCTTTGTCTCTCTCTCTCTCCCGCCCAAACAATTGCAATCCAAAAAAATATATTCCACATAAATATGACATTTGTATTTTATATTTTGTATTATGTATTAAATATATTTGTATTCCGTATCATCTGTATTTTGTATTATGTATCAACTGTATACATATTCCGTATCAATTATATTATGACAATTTGTATTTTGTCAATTGTACACAAATAGTGTTTGTTAATACAATTGATACGATTATATTCAATATATGATACAAATCAATTGTATTCAGATAATTATATTTGTATTTTTTTTTCAATATTTGTATTTGTATTATGTATCAATTGTATTCATAATTCAACAAATGCAACATGTATTCATCTTCTCTCCTCTCGATCTCGATCTCGTTCGCCTCTCTCCTCCCTCTCTTGATCTTGCTCGTCTCTCTCCTCCTAAAATGAATACAATATACAAATCAATTGTATCAATTGTATTCGTGATATAATGATCTGATACAATGAATACAACAAGTATTCAACCTCTCTTACCTCTCTCCTCCCTCTCCTAGTCTCGCTCGCCTCTCTCCTCCCCCTAGCATGCAACTATAATTCATAATTAAATAAACTATTTTCCCCAATAACCAAATACTTTTGTCTGTAAATACTGCAGATTTGATTCCATCCATAATTCTATTTTCTTTCCTATGAGTTATAGTTATATCTAATTAAGCTCAAATTATAGTTATTTTTTTAAAATTGCCTGAAAATTGATTAGTACTCCATCTGTCCCAATTTATATGATTTACTTTCCTTTTAGGTTAGTCCAAAAAAGAATAACACATTTCTATACTAAATAACAATTTAACTTTAAAAATGTTTATTTTACCCTTAGTGAAATGATTTATAGCAACATAAATTTCTATCATTCATTTTAGACCACAAGTTTTAAAAACCTTCATTTCTTTCTTAAACTCCGTGCCGAGTCAAACTATCTCACATAAAATGAGACGGAGGGAGTAACATTTTGTCAAGATGCGGTAAATTAAATTACTCCCTCCATTGCATATTAATTGAATTTTTGAGGTGTTTCACACCCTTTAAGAAAAGTAGATTAAGACATAAATTGAACATAGTTTTTCATTTTTACCCTTATTAATTATTGTCAAATTTATTGAAGTCGTCACATTGAAAATTCAAATGAAGGGTAAAATTGGAAGAGTACTCTAAAAGTAGTCTTGAAAATTGAACAATTAAGTTAATTTAAAAAATAAAAATGCCTCAAAAATTCAATTAATATAAAATGGTGGAAGTATTAGAAAAGGCATAAATAAATTTTTTATAGAAAGAAAACAAAGATCTTCTCTAAAGTTGAATAAAGCAGTTGTTGTAGTAATGATTTGTGGGATGGTTTAAACGAATCACAGAAATGGAGGCTAAAAAAGTTGCAATTTCTTGGACGGCCGATTGGTCACATGTTGAAGGATGACGTGTCATTGCTGACCTGTCCTTTCCCGGGTTTCATGATAATCTTCATAGTCAACACCCAAAAACACAACTACTAACTTTTATATTGCCACCAAAACACTTCAGCATCACAAATATAGTATTTGATGAGCTTAATTACATAAATCAGTATTCATTGTCATGTTTATTAAAAATAATTATTTCAAAATATTTGTTGTTAAGAAATAATTGAATCATTGTTTCCCGTTTAACCTGAATTAATATTAATTGAAATTTAAGAAGGAAAAACTACATAATAAGGCAATATATGCCATGTATTAATAAAATTATATTTCACAGCTATATTATCCATTTAATAGCTACTTTCTAATTTAAAAGTGTATCTTTCAATTAGTATACTTTTAGGCTTAATTCTAGGCATTGTATTTATATATTATTTATCTTTCCTATTTTCTCTCCAAATTAGTGTATATAGCCCCAGATTAACGCATTATTCCCTCTTTCAAGGATGATTTTTTTTTTCATGGATGATTCTTTTAATGACGATGCACTTCCTCTTCCTTTCTTCGAGAAATTGGCACTATCATTGGCTTGAGATGATTTACGAAATTTCATTGTCAGCCATGAGAGAAAGTTTTGAAGCTTAAGTTCAAATTACGTATTCATAAAATTGTTACTAAAATTAATGAGCGGTTGTTTTGAAAGATTGAATATATTATGAGAAGTTCATATATCAAATTTGAGGGATTGTTGGTGCAAATTTGGAGACTTTTCAAGGAATCAAAAACACATATATACATTCTATTCATGTATTAAAGTACTAGAGAGGCCATAGCCCGTGCCTAGCACGGGCCCAACACTGTCAAATTTGTGACATGAAACTCAAAATTACACTAAATAGCAGAATTCTATCATTATCGATATTTACATGGTATCAGTAAGTGCACGTGTAATAAAAGAGGTATAACCACTCGGGTGTATGTTTTCCAAACTAAAAACACTTAGCTATAAACTATCCTTGCAAATGAAAATTGATACTCAAGCAATTGAGCATTTTAAATTCATTCAGATACACATTACCAGGAAGCCATTGTTAACATGTGAAAATTATCTTTTGCATACATAATTGTGCTTAATAAGATACTTATCTCTACTACGTGTAAAAGATACAAGTACATTATCAAAAATACTATTAGACATATCAAATGTATGTATCTTCAAATGTGTCTTGATTCATTGTTTCAATGAGCTACACTCCATGGCTTGGTAGCCATCCTTGGCTGTTCCAGAAATCACATAGCAAAGAGGTATTTTGAGGTACCTTCAGAAAGCTTCTAAAAAACAATCAGCTGAAGAAAATTGAACTTAAGAGGGCTGCAAAAATAAAATTAGAGAGTTATACAATGAAAGATGCATTTGTCAAAAGTTATTATACCATACTGTCAACAGATTTTCATAGACTATAAAATGAACAACTAAAATGCCCTTGGACTGCTATAATCTACTATTGATACCCTTCGGGGTGGCCCAGTGGTTTGAGCTTGGGACTTCCATGTTGGAGGTCTCAAGTTCGAAACCCCTTGCCAGCGAAAGCAAGGGGTTTGCCTTCTGGGTCGAGCTCGTTGCACCAGGCTTGCCTAGTGCGGTTTACCTCTCCTATGTGGTTTGCGAGCTATTGCATAGGAGCGGGGGTTTTACCCTGTGCGCACCCAAAGGGTAGCGGCTGTGGGTTTCCCTTGTCATAAAAAATAAAAAATAAAAATATATATATATATATAATCTACTATTGATAGCAGTCAAAATTCTTAAACCAAAGTAACTATTGTTTTGGAAGTTGAATGAGTAATAAGCTCTTTCAAAAATAAATATAGAACAACAGCTAATAAGTTAGAGACTCGGTGCGTTGTTTAACCAAAAACTTCTCTTTTATCTCTAAATTGATTTCCATCAACAACAACAATTAAACCACTTTAGGAAATCTAAAGTAAGAACTTCAGACCACAAATTGCTACAGTAAATGAAACTATGTAGCTATATCCGGACATTAATATCAGAACACTACTATGAGAAATACATATATATAAACACATAATAAGCTAAAATGAATTCAATCTGATGAACCATTTTCATACCATACTTTCTTCTTCATTAGGACCAACTCTTCTTTTTTATTAACATAATTAACTATCAAGCAAAAGTTTGTTCAAGGATTAACTCCTTATTCACTAGACTAATACTCTAGACATATTAAAATATACATTAGCACAAAATCGCACAAGTACTACAAGAAATTATACAATAAATGAGATGTCTACCCTTTAATATTTCATTTCTCATAGATTCTTTCCTGATGTTATTAACCTTTAGTCTCAGATTGTAGTTGGAGTGTAGCTAATTAGGACCACAGTTATAATTTGACCTTGAGGAATAACGTCTCTACATTATATATATACTCCAACAACTCTAATCTTATTATATTTCTACGTCTTAGAAATCCATTTTCTCTAGTCTACCTCACTCCAACACATTAATTAGCTATAGAATTATGTTTGCAATATTGCTAACTACGGATAGATGTAGTTCCTACGCGTTCAATTGGATCCAATATGTTTAACACAAAGGTTAAATACATATGTGAATAATTAAAAAAATCAACTATGTTTTGAGCCCATAATGGCAGAAACTCAATATTGAGAACATAAATATTAATTTCGTCAAAGTTAAATCATTGGTGATTAATATAAATAGGTGCAAGGCTTAAAAGCAAGTTGACAGTGTCGATTAAGATATCTTAAGCCAGATAAGAAATACCTGAATGTGTAAACATATGGGGAACTGGTGCAACATCTGTAATGTAAGATAACATCAAACACAAGTTAGATTATATCCGCTCCTGTGGACTACAGGTTTATGAGATTTTTTTTATGTATAGAACACGTGTACTACATCTAAACAACTAAACCTAAATATTGAACACTCTTCCTCCTTCCCTTGTCTTCCTTCTTCGACTTCATTCTCTACTCAAAAATCAAAGCTTGAAGATGATGAATTAATCAAAGTTGAGGATTGTTAAATTTTTCCCATTAAATGGGTAAGATCTGTAGGATCACCCATTTCATCCATATATATTTACTTAAATACCAGTTGATATAAGAAATGAGGTAGCCTAACGTAGTTCCTACGTGTTCAATTGGATCCAATATATTTAACATAAATGTTAAATACATATGTGAATAATAAATAAAAAAATCATCTATGTTTTGAGCCCATAATTGCAGAAACTCAGTTTGAGAACATAAATGATAATTTCATAAAAGTTAAATCATTGGTGATTAATATATATAGGTAAGGATTAAAAGCAAGTTGACAGTGTCGATTGAGATATTTTACGCAAGATACGAAATACCTGAATGTGTAAACATATGGAGAATTGGTGCAACATCTGTAATGCAAGTGAACATCAAACACAAGTTAGATTATATCTGCTCCTGTGGACTACGGGTTTATGAGAAAATTACAAATTAAAGCCTCTCTCTTTAATAGGATTTTCGCCATTCATATAGCTAGAGGCTATGATTTTGCAATTTGATCGTTTGGTCATCAATTCAGCGATTTTCATTGCAAGCGACCAAAAAATTTGCAAAATAATAATTCAGGGAACATGTATTTTGATAAATTTAGCTTCAATGGAACTATATCAATAACAAATTATTTTGAGAAAAAATAGGCGTACTGACCTCTTTCAACTGTCGACTTTGACTAACTAAGCGTCCAATTAAACAACTAATTTGAGAACTTGCAAATATATTTTCTTCCAGTTTCCTCTGCAAGAATTCATGGGCGAATTTGGCCTGTGATGTCAAGAAACCCGAAATACCTAATCAACAAGATTTTTTGTTAAGGTTCGAACTTGTAAATGACATGCATGTCTATATCTAGCAAGAGATTATCTGAAAGAGCAAAAGAACTAAAACTGAAGCAAAAAGACACAAACATTGAAAGAAATCCAGAACTAATGGGTATAAAATTAGTCGAGAAAAAAATAAAAAAAGGGATGGAGGGCGGGCAACGGGAATTACCATATCAAAAGGAAAAAAGTCAGGGCACCATCATGAGCATACAATAGTTGCGGCCACATAACTAATTCACAATTTCTTCAATTCAACATAAATGGACCTTCAGCATCTCAAATAATGGGTAAAACTTAATAATCATTGAATAATATATGGAAACCAACTCCAAAAATCAAATTTGAATATATAGGCTCCGTTTTGAAACTTAGCATCATGATCAAAGTAAAGTAACGAAACTCATGAATTCAATTCGAGGCATCTCAAACTCCATTACGAATATGCAAGTAAAAAATTAATCAAAAATCAGAAAATTAACAAAGATTTGGAATCAAAATTTCCAACAAAAACTACATCCAGTACAACTAAAATCTTTAAAGGATAAAATCAGAAATTTTACCATTACCGCAAATATTAATAATAAATCTACCATTGTGGTGAAACATGCAGAAAAAGACTAAAAAACTCACCCGTTTAGATTTTGAAAGAGAGTGAGTTGGGAGAGATTGAGAGCTATAACTCTAAATTGAGAACTTTAGATTACCTTAGACCTTTGAAGTTGGATTTATTGATTTGAAATTTTCTGCATAAATTTTGTTTTAGAGAGATGGTGAGGGTTGAGAAAGGAAGAGAGTAAGAGAGGAAGAATGAGAAAGATAAAGCACAGGGTAAACTCATTTGGAACCTCTGCAATTGTAGTTAAAGTGCCTAAATACCCCTCTTTTTAGTACAATTCGCCTTGCTTTTTGTACAATAGGGTGATGCAATGTTGGTCCAAGCCTTATTGGCTTATATAATATAGAATATGTATATGCATTATATTAATGTATTTAAGTATATTATTTGTTTCATTATTATTGTATCAAATATCTTTGTTTGTATCTGATATTGATTACACATTTGTATCAATGTATCAATGTATTGTGTATCTTGTAACTTGTTATAACTTTGTACCAATGTAATCTAATCTATTAGTTCCTTACTTTACTTTTGTATCATCTATTTTGAGTCTATAATGTTCACTATTATATATTTGTATAAATGTATTTGAGTATTTCTATAGTGTTTTCATCACTAGAAAGCATTTATATAAATATCGTATCAATATATTCAAGTGAAAAATAGTCGATAACAACAAACTGTCACGACCCATACCGTTGTGATTGGCACCCACACTAACCCTCCGGTGGGAGAGCCACTACTACAACTCAAACAAGCAACTAAACCAAAACTAAGACATTTAAACTATGAAAACAAATTAATTAACTAACAAATACGAAAATTTAATACCTAGAACCTGAAAGTCAATGTACCAAAACTCTACTAACGACAAGTCTTAGAACAAGGGGTACAACCTCGAAACTAAACAATACCTTAAACAAAAGTCTAAGTCCGCAAAAAGTGGACTTAAACAAGGAAGATCCATGGCAGCCTGAAAGAACTGGCTCACCCTTGAATCCGCTCACGCTCATAGTCACCTAGTTGAGGTCTATCAATAGCCACCTAAAGATGCCCTGTACTCAACAAAGAAAGAGCAAGTGCAGTATCAGTACACAACCACAATGT
>NW_006239007.1:1170642-1171324 GCF_000226075.1 Solanum tuberosum | reverse complement strand
GAGTCTGAAAAGAGTGGACTTAAACAAGAAAGATTCATGGCATCTTGAAAGAACTGGCTCACCCTTGAATCCGGTCACATTTATAGTCACCTAGTTGGGGTCTATCAATATCCACCTGAAGATGCCCTGTACTCAACAAAGAAAGAGCAAGTGTAGTATTAGTACACAACCACCGTGTACTGGTTGGATCACGCGGCTATCCCACTAAGTGTAACATACATTAGTCAATACAACAATATAATCACATGCACATATCGAACATATACAACATCATCAACATATAAGAACAATGAACAACTTCACGATTCTCACATATCATAGTTATATCAATTTAGAGCAACATACCGTCTTCCAATATCAATCATCATTAGATATGAACGAACTCATCACAAGTAGATACACAACACAATTCAATGATCCTCTCACGGAACCCAATTCAATGGTCCTCTCATGGAACCCAAACACAAATAGTTAGCATGCCGGAACATTGTTGGAACGTGGTAGCCGATCCCATATTTATGCTGGATTGTGGCAATCGATCCCAGTTAGTTATGCCGGAATGTTGTAGCCAATTCCAGTTAGTTATGCTAGAACGTGGCAGCCGATCCCATATTTATGCCGGAACGTGGGAACCGATCCCAGTTAGTTATGCCGGAACGTGGTAGCCGATCCCAGTTAGTTA
>NW_006239007.1:1164076-1170386 GCF_000226075.1 Solanum tuberosum | reverse complement strand
TCATAATGAAGCAAGAACAAGCATACATCACACAATCATAGAATCACAACCATCACCTACCTCGAATCCAAGCTTGAATCCCCTAAGGCACTTGAATCATCCCTTTTCGGATTCTTTCCGCTTGTTCTAGGTCTACAAATAACAATTTATATGCACGGATCAACAATCAAAGGTCTAATTATCCGGATTATAACAAACCCAATAACCCTACACCAAACCCAAGATCCTAATACCCAATTTAGGACTTTTTCCACCATAAATTCTAGATCAAAACCCTCCCCCATCGATAATGACCCACTAGATTACGTTTTACGAATCAAAAAATGGATTTGGGGATTTAAAATTTTACCTTTAGCCTCAAGAATGATGAAAAACGGTCAAGAAGTCGCCTGTGGTCGTCTCCTTAGCTCTAAAAATCAAAAAGTGCCAAATAAGGTCGTTTAAGGGTTTATTAACGACTTCAAGTCGCATCTAGCCCGCCACAGCGGACCTATCCTGCTACAGCGGCCCCGCTCTAGTGGCTCCAATCCCGCTCTGGCGGCTCCAATCCCGCTCTGGCGGCCTACACGAAGACAGAATGTTACCTGTTCTCTCTAAGATCATTTTCGGGAGTTCTACTCGCCCAAATTCGATTCCGTAAAGTCGTACGAGTTCCTTAACGAGTTATCTAACTACTCATGTAATCAAAATCATAAATTATTCACCCAATTGTTACCAGATTTCCCTACACCTTAATGACTCCAATTTCCTCCAAATCTGGACTAGGTTGGGAAAATCCAAGTTACTACGAAAATGTTTCTGGCCCCTATTCTTTCTCCATTGGCTTTTCCATAATGACGAAATTCAGGTCGTTACAATGGATACCAATTTACCCATCACTCGTCCCCGAGTGATCAACTAGGAAAGACTGGCTAAAGTAAGGGTAGAGTAGTATCTGAATCGTCGAATTACTGGGGATACTTGTATCACATGCCCTTCTTACTGAATCTCATTACCCCCCTAAGGGTTTCACATCTCCAACCTCAAACCAACCAATTGAATACCTACACATCCTCCCTTACAATGTCTCAATGAAGTCATCTCAACCCTCGAGTGATAATTATTGTTGTATGTAAACTAAACTAACAATAAAAGTGATTCTCAATAACCCCCAAAGTTGATCGCACACATGTCTGCAACATGTTATCAAGGACTTTGGCACAACATCAGGACAAATCCTTTCTCACATAGCCATGATAAAATTCTAAATTAATACTCGCTACAATTAGAAGTGAACCTGAACAAACCAACACACAATCATAATATCCAAACAATCACAGTTCTTTACAACATCTCCATCCCACAACATAAATTCCCATGAGCTTAAGTTATAACAATTTTGATCTTTAGAAATCAGATACTCATCGAGGGATATGTCCAAGTATACAACCCCTCCAACAACACTATTGAAATGCTAGATTTAGTAATTGTAGATTACCTCTTAAGAATAGTAGAATTGGACCCAATGATCCCTACATTCAACCACACATAATCGATACATGACCTCGACGACAAGATGAAATATTAGATTGTCGGACAACCATAAATACACACGGTAGCTCTTCTATAAATTCTCATAAGCAAGGTGGTACATGTAGAACCACTAAAATACCTTAACAACTCCAAGACAACACCAATTATGTCATTTGAAATAATCATAAATAAAATATTCTTGCTCTCGCCTCTCTCTAAAGGCAGTACTACCTCCCACTATTTTTCTTCATTATGACTCCTAGAGCATAGCTAGTGAATCATACTCACAACACTAACAACCATCATAAACAGTCCGACCATTTACCTTATTATAAATCAACACTATTTAAATGAAAACCTTTCTAAGGTACTTTAACAATCAACAGAAATCAACTTTACGACTCAACCCAGGTGTAAGTCTTTTCAAATGCTCAATACCTGATACAATTGATCATTCTCCACCTTGAAATTCATACCTTGGCAAAATATATCACCACGAATGTAAACTTTTAATGAAAAATCTGGATTGTAAATTCAACCGTAACACAATCCCCTTATCTATCAACATCAACTTATACCTCAAAGATTTTTATAAATTCATGGATCTTCGCTTATCATGGATCGCATCTCCATCGATTTCACAATATCCTTTGCTAAAATTCAATCGTACTCATTACTAAACTCAAAATAAAACAAAGCACTTATCATCACACTCGAGCTAATGTCTGTACACTCCTTTCTCAAGTTCCTTTTCAATAGTTTTTAACCAATCTGACAGACTTGTGACCCTATTACCATAGCCACATCATCATGAAATATATCATGTGTCTCTGAACCCAATTATCTACCCCTCTGAAGATATCTCTTCAACCTTTGCAATTAAATAAAATATTCTTGCTCTCGCCTCTCTCTAAAGGCAGTACTACCTCCCACTATTTTTCTTCATTATGACTCCAGTTCTTTAATTTCTATTCGAATGGTGTCCCACCATCTCTTAAACGTTCCATACAACCACGTTACTCACCGAATTTTAGAAAACCACAACCTTTAGATACTCGCAAGTCGTAATTACTATACAAAAATTTGCTTAACCAACAATTTTATTATATAGTTGTATCCCGTCACAATCCATCACAAACTCTTATTACTATTACACTCAGTCAGCCTTGACTATCACTATGAAACCAACATTTCATCAACACGACACCTCAAACTCAGGTAAACTCATCAATTCAAAGGACTAACCCAATCTTGGTACACATTTTCTTACTAAAATCTTCAATTTCCTTCACCCAAGTATACTCAATGGAACTTTCTTTATCCATAAGCTTGTCATTCCAGTATCAATCCACTCTTTTATGGTTTAAGATAAAATCACTAGTCCTCATACTACCCTTCTTCTTCTTAACAAACAAGACAGGAGCACCCCACGGGGAAGCACTAGGATGGATGAAACCTTTATAAAAAATCCCTTGGATTTGAGCTTTAAGCTCTCTCAATTCTAACCCCACAGGAATAGACTCAATAGAGGAGGATTCGACCTCAACATCCCGATTATGAGCCAATTACATCAAACAATCCTGCCCTACCAGTTTCCTAGCCCGAATGGAGGATATGATCTTAGCTAGCTTAGGCTTGTACACCCCTTCCCACTCTAATCTTTCCCTACAGGGGATCTCTAGAGTTACCGACTTAGTATTACAATTAAGCCCGGTATAACAGAGGGACAACCAGGTCATGTCTAAGATTATATCAAGTCAGTCATATCCAACATAACCAAATCAACCCAGCTCTGAAAATCCATCAACACAACAGGACAATACTATATACATTGGTGACTATGATTGCCTCTTCAATTGGGGTAGAAACATGGATGAGAGCATCAAGTATATCACAAACCACATAAAATCTCAAGGCAATTGAACTGACACATACGAATAAGTGGAACCCGGATCAAACAAAATAATAGTCATCCGGTCATAACAATAACAATACTTGTGATCACTGCATCACACCCTCAAACTCGGTCTTACTCGAAAAACATAAAATTGAGCCCTGTCATCTTGACGGGCAACCTTCTTGCCTAGTTGCACTACTCCTCTACCTGTATTACCATTTCCTCGGCCTCTACGGCCTCACTGATTTCCTCTTCATATGCCCATGTTCTCCATAATTTTAACACACCGTATAACTTATATTCGATTGTTGAACACTGAATTAGATCGCGGGGGTTAGTTCGGATATGATTCGTGGTCCATAATTATGACTAGAAAAATAGGGGAGACAGGGTTAAGATTCTGTCTCGCCTTGCCCCTCACTGGCGGCCTCGCCTTGGCGGGAAAAGTTCCATCCCAGCGGCCAAAACTGAAACAGAACCCCTGCCAATAATTTTTCTGGGGTTCTTTTCTTTTCTAATTCCCCCCAAAGGTTCCCAACTATAACACAATCATTTTTTTTTAATAATCCTCATAACTAGGATAATCATTGTCTACCCCCAGTCAATCCCATAATACACGAACCAATTCATTCTTGTCAATTCAGCACCACAACCCACACATCCCCAGGATACACCCAGACACTCACACGATCCTTAGTCAAGATCTTCCTTTCACAACGAGTTTCAAGATACTAAAGTATTTACAACTTGCATAACTTCAACGACCAGGCCAACAAATTGTACATATCAAAGTTCAGACACATATTTAATGTGCACATAATCACCTCATCACATTCAAGCAATTACAACTTCACATTCGCAGTTAATTCAGACAACCAGAAGCACACATTCAAAGTTTCCAAGATACAATTCACAGATAAGTCCAATTTTTAATTAATTATTTAACTCCATGGATGACCATTTATTGATCATCCATGCATTCACACCACCCCTAGGGACAGATACCAATTGGAACCTTCTCAGTTGCAATTAACTTCCTTGTGTCCCTTCCGTCAAGACTACGACGTCTAGTTCACTCCGTTGAGATACCAATTGGAATCGGGAGATACCATTAGGACTCAACTCATACCACAAGTGACAATAGTAGCTAGCGAGCCCCACAAAACTGCTAATTTCAATCATAGAACTTGGTCGAACCCAATTCTTAACCGCCTCAATCTTTAACTGATGGCAACCAGACCTTAAATCAATCTCAGAGAAAATTGATGCACCTTGCAATTGGTCAAAAAGGTCATCTATCCGAGGCAATGGATACTTGTTCCAAATGGCGACTCTATTCGACTGTCAGTAGTCTATACACATCCTCTCTTGCTAGTGATGGTGTTACCACTTTTGTTGATCTAGTTCGAACCATAGAGTGAAGGAGGAAAGATACCAATTTGTATCACCCAGATACCAATTGGATTCAAGTCATAGCACGAAGGAGTAGCAAGAAGTGAGTTTTTCCTAAAGTCCTATAGCCTCTCGAAGAAAAGTACAGACGTCATCATACTGTTTCGCAAGATTCAACTAGACTCGCTTTGGTACAATGAGATCAACGAAACTAGGCTCTGATACCAACTTTGTCACGACCTAGACCGTCATGATTGACACCCACACTCTCCAGTGAGAGAACCACTACTACAACTCAAACAAGCAACTAAACCAAAACTAAGACATTTAAACTATGAAAACAAATTAATTAACTAACAAATGCGAAAATTTAATACCTAGAACCTAAAAGTCAATGTACCAAAACTCTACTAACGACAAGTCTAAGAATAAGGGGTACAACCCCGAAACTAAACAACACCTTAAACAAAAAGTCTAAGTCCGAAAAAAGTGGACTTAAACAAGGAAGATCCATGGCAGCCTGAAAGAACTAGCTCACCCTTGAATTCGGTCACGCTCATAGTCACGTAGCTGAGGTCTATCAATAGCCACCTGAAGATGCCCTGTACTCAACAAAGAAAGAGCAAGTGCAGTATCAGTACATAACCACTGTGTACTGGTAGGATCACGCGGCTATCCCACTAAGTGTAACATACATTAGTCAATACAATAATATAATTACATGCACATATCAAACATATACAACATCATCAACATATACGAACAATGAACAACTTCACGATTCTCACATATCATAGTTATATCAATTTAGAGCAACATACCGTCTTCCAATATCAATCATCATTAGAAATGAACGAACTCATCAGAAGTAGATACACAACATAATTCAATGGTCCCCTCACGGAACCCAATTCAATGGTCCTCTCATGGAACCCAAACCCAAACCTAAACCCAAACAGTTAGCATGCCAGAACACCGTAATCCGATCCCATATTTATGCCAAAATGTGGCAATCCGATCCCATATTTATGTCGGAACGTGGCAATCCGATCCAAGTTAGTTATGTTGGAACGTGGTAGCCGATCCCATATTTATGCTGGATTGTGGCAATCGATCCCAGTTAGTTATGCCGGAATGTTGTAGCCAATTCCAGTTAGTTATGCTAGAACGTTACAGCTGATCCCATATTTATGCCGGAACGTGGCAACCGATCTAGTTAGTATGTCGGATCGTGACACCTACCCATTCAACAAACCACAATGTATATTCTCACAATCATACAACAAGAGGTGATTCATGACATACAATTATTCAATTATCCTCATTTACAACAAGTGTGATCAATAACGCAATATTCGCATACATACATGTATCATAATGAAGCAACAACAAACTTACATCACACTATCATAGAATCACAACCATCACCTACCTCGAAACAACTTTGAAACCCTAATAAGCTTGATCCTTCCCTTTTCGGATTCGTTCCGCTTGTTCTTGGTCTACAAA
>NW_006239007.1:1158354-1163827 GCF_000226075.1 Solanum tuberosum | reverse complement strand
GATTCTTTCCGCTTGTTCTAGGTCTACAAACAACAATTTATATGCAAGAATCAACAATCAAAGGTCTAATTATCCTGATTATAACAAACCCAATAATTCTAGACCAAACCCAAGATCCTAATACCCAATTTAGGGCTTTTTCCACCATAAATTCTAGATCAAAACCCTCCCCCATCGATAATGACCCACTAGATTACATTCTACGAATCGAAAAACGGATTCGGGGAGTTAAAACTTTACCTTTAGCCTCAAGAATGGAGAAAAATGGTCAAGAAGTCGCCTGGGGTCGTCTCCTTAGCTTTAAAAATCGAAAAGTGCCAAATAAGGTCGTTTAGGGATTTATTAACGACTTTAAGTAGCGTATGGCCCACCACGGTGGACCCATCCCGCTATAGCGACCCAGTTCTGGAGGCTCCAATCCCGCTCTGACGGCCTACACAGAGACATATTATTACCTGTTCACGCTAATATCATTTTCGGGAGTGCTACTCGCCCAAATTCGATTCCGTAAAGTCGTACGGGTTCCTTAACGAGTTATCTAACTAGTCATGTAATCAAAATAATAAATGATTCACCCGATTGTTACCAGATTTCCCTACACCTTAATGACTCCAATTTTGTCCAAATCTGGACTAGGTTGGGAAAATCCAAGTTACTACAAAAACGTTTCTGGCCCCAATTCTTTCTCCATTGGCTTTTCCATAATGACGGAAATCATGTCGTTACACAAACAAATTATGTATCAATGTCGTACCAGTAATAGGTATTGATACAACAAAATCAATGCAAAATAGAAGATTTTATAGTGCAATTTCTTTGTTTATTATGGAAAAAATATTGTGAGATTTTATAGTTCCATTGATCATGGAAGATTGATATATTACGCTAAATTTTCTTTTTAAAAAGTTATGATTGCACAATTAATGCGCTGCATTATATGTTGTATTTATATTCATGGTAACTTCCTAAAAATAACATATGTATACTTGTATATAACCACCAAACACGGTGAATACATTAAGATATAGCTGGATAGCCAAATAAAAGATAGTTACAAATAATAATTATCTTAATTATAGCTATTGAAATTTACTAACCCCTAAACTATAGTCATTTTTTTTTAGTTCTGTAAAGAAGAAATGATAACAATATCCTTTTAATAAACTTTTTACGCACTTGCAAAAGGAAAAGTGACTAGTAAAATGAAGGAAGCAATATAAGAATGATGAAAAATTTGCACTTATTAACTTATAAAACTAAGGGTGTGTTTGGCATAGAAAAAAAATATTTTACGGATTTTTTTTTCTTATTTCTCATGGTTGGTTGGACAATTTTTTTTTAAAAAACATTTTCTGAGAAAACAAGTCACTACTAAAAAACTGCCAAAACATGACGAACTGAAAAGTGACGGACAACGTCGCTCAAAAAATGATGATTTTGCCACGCTGTCCGTCGCTTTTTAATAAAAATAATATTTTTAAAAATTATTTGACAAAAAGCGACGGACATCATCCTTAGTCCGTCGCTTTTTTTAGCAGATTTTTGCGCCAAATATATATATAATTAAAAATTATTTATTTAATATAAATAGCGACGCCGTCCGTCACTTTTATTAAAAATAATTTTATATATTTTATAATATTAACAACGATGTCCATCACTTTTAATTTATTTTAAGATATTAATTTTTTTTTACTATAGCGAGGGACAATGTCTTTATGTCCGTCCCTTGTTGGTCAAAATACTTGGTCAACTATTTAAAAAAAGCGACGGACAGTGTCTCTTAGTCCGTCAGTTTTTGGTCAAAATGTTGGTCAACTATTTAAAAAAAATGACGGACATAGAGACGGTATCCGTCGCTTTTATTAAATATCTAAAACAGATCCGCGATTTCCCCCCATTTCTCCATTTACCCATTTGTGAAATTCTCCTCCTTCTCTCCACTCCTCACCACTACCACTGCGTCGCTGCTGCCGCCGGACCCGCCGCTCGCTACCCGCCGCTTGCTTCTCCGGAGCTGCCGGACCAGACACCGCCGCAGCTGCCTGCCATTCCTCTCTCTTCAATCTCTCTTTCTTCTTTAAGGTTAGGGTTTAATAATGCATCAATTTTTTTTTCAAATTGAATTATATTTTGATTTTGTTAGCTATTTAATTGTAATTAGTTTATTGAATTTGTGTTTATTGATTGTTAGTTTGAATTAGGATTATTAGTTTGTGAGTGAATTGAAAATTTTAATGTTAGGGTTAGTTTGAATTAGGGTATCTTAGGATTTGTTTGAATTTGGGTATTTCTTGAGTTAATTAGTTTTATTTCGGGATTGTAGGATTAGTTTGAATTAGGGTATAATTTAAGGAGTTGTTTGAATTTGGGTATTATTTGAGTTTGTTTGATTTTCGGATTTTAGGACTAACTAGAGTTTGAATTATTATTGAGATTTTAGGACTAATAGTTTGAATTTGGGATTAGGAATAGCTAGCTAGTCTGAATTTAGGATTTTTAGCACTAGTTAGATTTTAGGATTTTAGGGTTTTAAGATTTTAGGACTAGTTTGAAATTGTGATTTTAAGACTAGTTTGAATTTGGAATTTAGGACTAGTTTGAATTATATTTGAGATTTTAGGACTACTGATAGTTTGAATTTGGGATTTTAGCACTAGTTTGATTTTTGAATTCGAGGAGTACTTTGAATTTGTGATTTTAAGACTAGTTTGAATTTGGAATTTAGGACTAGTTTGAATTATATTTGATATTTTAGGACTAATAGTTTGAATTTGGGATACTATCTAGCTAGTTTGAATTTGGAATTTTCGGGATTTGAAGTACAACTTAATTAGAACTTATAATTAATTATAACTTGAAATTACTATAAATTGAACTTAATTAGGAATATGAACTTGAAATGTTGTTGACTTTAATTTATTAGAACTTAATTTTTATTCTTATTAGAACTTAATTAGAATTTTGTAGTACTTGAAAATCTTATTGACCTTAATTAATTTGAACTTAATATAAATTAATTAGAACTTTATTAAACTTAATTAATTTATAATAACTTGAAAACTTAATTAGGAATTAATATAAACTTAATTGTGAACTTAACTAGAATTTGAACTTAATTAATTAGTATTCATTAAGTAATTAAGCTTTAACTTTAATTTCTAGATCTTGAACTAATTGAACTAATTAGAATTTGAATATATAACTAATTATTGGATTTTCACTTTATATATAACTAATAACTTTTATAATATGAACTTGAATTTTGAAATTGAATTTGAAGTTGGTCTTGAACTTGAATTTTTAATTAATTAGAACTTAATAATTAAACTTAATTAATACTTTGGACTTAATTTTTAATAACTTTGACATAATTAGATTTTGGTTAAGTCAATACTAAACTAGTTTTAGGACTACTACTAGTTTGAATTTGGGATTTTAAGTAATTATTATAAATTATATTAACTATGAATTAATGTGGTAAAATTATTATTAAATTTTATTTATAATATAATTGAATATCTATATTTTTGTAGATGGATCATCGTTTGTGGATGTATAATATGCATTATGAAACTGGTACTGGTTTGAAACCTGAGTTTATTGATGGTGTTAGAGATTTTATTGAACATACAATGACTCTTGACATTTTCAAGAATAATGGATTGGTTAGGTGTCCTTGTAGTGCATGTAAGTTCTTAAATTTTTTTAAATCAGATATAGTTATGGTTCATTTGTACCGTAATGGATTTAAGCCTAGATATTTTGTATGGATTGATCATGGAGAGAGAGGTTTTAGAACTAAGATTATTGATTAATGATTTATAGGTATTGGGTTGAGCTGGGTCAGCTCGAGAGAGTGAATCCTAAATCCAATCCTACCCATCTAGCTTGAGAGAGTGGATGAACTAAGGTGTGGGATGTTCTTCATTGTTATGCTTGTTGATGTTCAAAAGAAATCACCTGATTCGGGATAGTTGTATGAGAGAAAGCTATCTCCCTTATAGTCCTGTCTACTCACTGATTTTTAGCTGTTTGCTAGTAGTTTCAATTACCCATATGTCAAAATTTGCCTATAATCGATCATATCCCGAGAATTCCTCTCCTTATTGTTATCTTAAAATGTTTGTGACAGCATTGTAGTTGATAATTGCAAGCCAAAACCCCCATCTTACATTCGTGTCACCCCTTTTAATTTGATTCATGTCTTTTTCGATAATTGCTATCCCTATAGCTGATTAGACCACGTTTGTACTTCCTAAATTGAATTTGAACATGTACCGCTCTCTGTGGGATTCGACCCCAACTCAATTGTTTGGTTTTATACTGACTAACAATTGTTTACACCTAGAAATGGATGAGGTGTGTTTGTAACGTTAATAAAAAAAAGGCACCGTTGCCGGGAAGTGGTGTTATTTAAAATTCTTTTAGTGAAGTTGAATTGTGATCTTTTTAGTTATAGTTGAATTTACTTACTTTAGTTTTGGTTTTGTGTTGCTTGTGTTAAACAGAGGAAGAGATGAGCGTTAACAGAATTAATGGTAGCCAAGTAGGCCACTAAGATGAGGTTGGAAACCTCAATGAAGTAAACGACCCAAACGTCAATGTCCCAATTCCATTAGGTGGCGTGGGGGCAATTCATCTACCTCCAAATGAAGGAAATGCTATTTTTCACATTACTAGCACAATGCTCCAGCTCCTACAACTGAAGGGTTTGTTTGGGGGGGGGGTGGCGGCTCATGAGGATCCCCATGAGTATATTCGAAACCTTGTGGACGTCTGTGGTCCATTCTCATTTAAGAGCACATCGCAAGAATCAGTCCGTCTCAGGTTGTTCCCATTTTCTGTTATAGGCGAGGCTAGTAAGTGGTTGGCTGAGTTACTGATGAGTCCACAAATTGGACTCAATTAGGGATTTATTTTGATAGAAATAGTGTCCTCAAATGCTTATTTTGTCTCAATATCTGATGAAAACTCTTAAGTTTCAGGTATTTGAAGTTTTAGTGGAAGCATGGACACTTAGGCGCAAAAAGGAGCCAAAAGGCTGAAAAGAACGAAGAAGCTGAAGCCTGAGCATCGCCAAGCACACTTGGCGATTCGCCGAAGGGACGCACTCCACCTTTTTTTCCAGTACGCGAAGCCCTGAAAAAGCAGGATTAAAAAGGCGATGAAAGAAGCAGTCGGCGTTTCCCTGAATAGATCCGCGAAGTAGTACTATATCGCCCAATGACACATAGCATGACGATGCTGAAGGCTAGTGCAAGACGGCGACGAACTACACCAAAGGGCGAATCGCCGAGTTAATCTGTGATTCCGACTAACCTCGCCGAATGATCCGCCAACACTATTTTCTGAAGTCTATAAATACTAAAAATTTTATTAATTTTTAGGAGTTGAACATTTATTTTAATTTCCGGAATAGAATAGCACTTTCTTGGATATTTTCTCTCAAGTTTGGAGAGGGTTTTTGGAA
>NW_006239007.1:1155674-1158041 GCF_000226075.1 Solanum tuberosum | reverse complement strand
AGTTCGAGAGAGTGAGTGGGGTAAGGCGTAGGCTGGCCTTCATGCAACAAATGGGTGTCCGAGAGGAACACATTTGAAACGGGGTAAGAGGCCCGTGAGGGAATTATTTCCATCTAAAGATTAGCCTAGTCACTATTATCTTGCAAATTTCCTATTGAAAGCATGTACCCAACGATTTATCTCAACTTGTATTGCGGTCACACCCCAAGAACATCTCCCTATACTTGATTTTTCTTATTAATTTTGTTGTTTTTACTACTTGTGACAAAACTCCCAATTGATATTTGACACTTTTGTGTCACCCCCTTTAATTTACTATGTTTTTAATCGTTAATGTCTTTAGCTACGACTAGTTTGAACTTAATTTTATTTTTCTACTAATTCTCAAGACCACTCCCTTGGGACACGACCCCAACCTTTAGTTGGGTTACTATATTATCGAGGATCGTAGACACTCGTACCGTATGTTAGTGTCGTTGGGCATGATAAGCCTCAGTTACCAAGAGATTCCATCACTTATTGGGATGAGCTTATTACCGCAGTTCATGTGCGATTCTTTCCCCCATCGAAGATGATGACTCTTAGGGTTAACATCTAAGGTTTTAAATGCTTGGAAGGTGAGCCAATACATGAGACATGGTTGAGATTTAAGAAGTTGGTGCTGCAATGCCCAACTCATGGACTTCCAAATAATGTGCTGATGTAATACTTCTATAGGAGCCTTGACTCGGTGAACAAGGGAGTTGTTGATCTGTCACCTCTCGTTCTGTGTCTATTAAGCAGCTGGAGACCTAAATGGGTCAAATTTCATCACATTTGAATCCACGACAACAAGGGGGGTTGCCTAGTGATACAATGGCAAATCCCAAAAATGAAGCTTCAATGGGTACTTGCGTCGTGCCAAGACGTTAACTAAGGCATTTCTTGGGAGGCAACCCAAGTTTTTAATGCTTTAAGTTTTGATTTTGAATAACGGGTGTTGATTGTGCAGGTTGAAACGTGAAGTATGTTGGAAAACAAGAGGTTTGGTAAGCGAAAAGTCCAGTCGGTGACTCGCTGAAGAGGTCGGCGAGCTCGATTTGGACCGCCGTTGGACCCAGAAAACATGAAGTGGAAGTCTGTAAAACTCGGTGGGCCAATTGCTTAATCGGCGACTCGTCGAACAGGTCGGAGAGCTAGATTTTGACCGCCGTTTGGACCCCTAAGTTGACTAGAGGTCCTGTAAAACTCGACTAGGTAAATTACCACTCGGTGCATCATCGAGTGGTTCGGCGTGGTCGACTTACACCACCGAAAATGCCATAAACTGAAAGGTTTTAAATTGTCAAATGGTTTAAAATTTCAAAATCTTTCATATTCTCTAATTTCTAACCCCGTTCACTCTCACCCACACTTTAGATTCTCCGTAGCTTACTATTTCATTTACTTTTTTTGTGTGATCTCATGCTCGAAATTGAAATACTTTGCCGCCTAGCTTTTCAAATTTTCAATTCGGCATACAAGTTGATTTTCCAAACCCCGCACCTTTGATTAGTGGTTGAAGTCAAATGCTATCGGTAAATATGTGTTGAAATGTGTTGGTTAATTGTGTAAATCATGTTTTTAAGTGTCGGATTGCCTGTATTGTTTTCGAACTTGTGCCTAAATGCGTAAAAGGATGATTTCCCATGTTTTGTGCGTTAATATCGATTCTAATATGTTGGATTGCGGTTAATTTGTACTGGTTCTAGTTGGGTGAAGTCTGAGTAACCTCAAATTGTGCCAAATGACATAATTTTCCCAATGATGTAGTGGTTGACGTCATTCTTAAGGGCAAAATTCGTCAAATGGCCAATTTTGGCCAAATCGGGAAGTACCCCGAAGGCATAGGTCATATGGGTATGGTTTGAATTGCATGGTGTGTGTGTTTAATTTTGAATTGGGGGGGGGGCAGCAGGCTTGATTTTGGGAAAGGGGGTTTAAAATTGGCACGTTAGGCAGTTTGGCGAGCTGGGTGGAGCTCGCCGATCGGTTCGGCGGTTCGCCAAGTTCCCCTTTGATCACCTTTAATTTCTTGATTTGGAGAAATTGAGTCTGTAACTTTCGGCGGTAAGCCTGATCTCGCCGAAAGGTTCCGAGATAAGTGTCAAAAACACACCTAAACTATCTCATTTTTTTGAGTTTCATACCTAAACTATTACTTTTTAGTTTGAGAAACACACCTTTGAGGTGTGTGTAATGCACTCTCTCTTTTATTTGAAGAAACATTGACACATGACATTCCACATAGATAAACTATTCCACCTTGACAAAAATTAAATAATAAATTATTAATATTAATAAAAAAAATTAAAGTATTACTATCCCCCAAATATATATATATATATA
>NW_006239007.1:1097640-1154922 GCF_000226075.1 Solanum tuberosum | reverse complement strand
AAAAAAAAGGGGGGGGGGGGGGGGGGGGTGGAGGGAGAGGAAGTGATGGAGTGGGGTAAGAAAAATATTTTACTTTTTTATTTTATAAAAAAAAATTATTTTTTTTGGATAATAATTTATTCTTTAATTTTAACTAATACTAATAATTTATTTATTTTTTGTCAAAGTGAAATGTTTTGCCCATGTGGAGTGTGTGTGACAATTTTTTAAAATAAAAGAGAGAGTGTATTACACACACCATGGTGAGAGTGGTATAAAAGAGAGAGGTGTGTTTCTCAAACTAATAAGTAATAGTTTAGGTATGAAACTCACACTCTCAATAGTTTAGGTATGAAACTCAAAAAAGATGTATAGTTTAGGTGTGTTTTTGAAACTTATCTCAAAGGTTCCTTTGATCGCCCTTTTTGCGCCACTAACCGCTAAAATACACTGTAATCTTTGGCCGGATAGTCTAAGCTTGCTGATTGGTGTCGGAGATTCACCGAAGGTTCCTGAGCATCGCCGACATGCCTTACTTTTAGAAAATTTTCAAGCTGGTCCTTTCGGCGAGCCCGATCTAGCTCGCCTAAGCGACTCGGCGACTCATCGGTGAGTCTTTTTGCAACTTGATTTATGCACTTTTCTTTAACGATTTCTAGGTGGCAAAGGCAAGGGCAAAGCACCTGTAGTTGAGAGACCGGAGCACAACTCCGGCAGTGATGGAGAGTCCTTCGATTCTCAGGGCTCATTCTCCGAGCTTGAGCATGATCAAATACTATATACCTGACTAGCAGAGATTCGTGCAAAGACTCATCAAGATCCGTCTAGGAGTGTGGAGTCTACCTCTCCTGATGCATGTACGCACCAGCTCCAGCACAAACGGTGGTTACAACACCACTAGTTCAGGGTCCTCCTCCTCGGTTACTCAACGGGCTAAAGGTTGAGGGATTGAGGACCATCCTAGAGGAGAAGAGATTATCCATTGATGGTGTAGTGGACATGTACCTTAATGTGTGGGACACTTTCCGGTACCACATGTTTGAGATCTTCACCCGGTCCCGTGGCCCGTACATTCCCACATGGGTCCGAGAGTTTTACGCGGCTTACAGTGATTTGGTACCCAAGGGAAAGAAAAAGGCAAGTGACTTCAGACCAGTGGAGTCTGTAGTGGTCCGAGGAAGGACAGCGAGATGCAGCAACGATTATATCAACGCTGTATTTGATAAAGGCTCAGATTTTGATTACCCAAGTTTGGCTACCATGACGACTCTGGATGACCTAAAGGAATGGCTAGCTCTCTTTATTTCTGACACCACCCCGAGGTGGATTGAGGTAGGAGTCCCTATTGAGAAAAAAAACTTGAACATAGTAGCTCAATACTGGTTAGGGTTCATCAGCAGCTACATCATGCCGTCACAAAATGAGTCTATTCTCCGCCACCCAAAGGCGGCCTATCTCGGATCGATCATATCTAGGAAGAGCATCAATTTAGGGTAATCATTGAGTAGAAAATGGCCATGAGGGACAAACAGCACCAGGTGTCCTTTCCATTTTCAATACTCATTACAGAGTTATATCGCCGGGCTGGAGTTCCTCATGAAGAGAAGAGGGATATTGAGGTTACACCTACATCCTCCACCAACATCTGGTGCATAGAGGCCGAGCATACATGGCACGAAGAGGATATGAGGAGAGCAGCTCCGGTGGATACATCCCCGAAGATTGGTATTGATTCTTTACCTACAGAGGCAACCTTGCCTACTTCGGCCTCTGGGCCTTCAGGTACATCTACTTCCACTCGTTCCCAGGCCCTGAGTTCTTCTGTTGCTTCCTAGCCTCCTAGAGCTACTACTGGTACCACTACCTCGAGGCCTTTGATCACTCAGGCCATGCTCTTCAAGATGGGGCACCTAGCCCATTCTACCGATGTGCGGGCTTCTCGGTAGAGGCCGAAGTCCCCTGGATAATTGAGATAACTATTACTGCTGCATTGACTCCTCTCATGGGCTTCTATTGATTCCCTCTCAGTGAGAGTTGAGGTTTGTAAGAGAGGGCATGGTGTTTCCACTGAGGTTACGACTTTGAAAGATGATGTTTCTGAGCTAAGGAAGGATGTGGACTAGCTGAAGTCCACAGACTTCACTTCGCTATTTGGGACGGTGGAGATCCCTGATGATCCAAGTGCTGAGATTCCAGCTTGTGCTGAGGTACCTCCAGCTACCACCAGAGATGATATTATAGATGATGTAGTTGCTGCTGAGTCAGAAGCTGAGACAGATGAAGAGCATCTTGAGTAGCAAGATGCGGCTGTTTACGAGGATCTGGCCGATCTAGAGGGTGCCATGTTCGAGACAGCCCAACAGGCCTCCTTGCGAGTTACTACTATGGCTAGCTCTAGTGGAGTCACACTTGTTAAGACATCGGGCACTGAGGCTCAACCCTAGATGGTGACCTCGGGCACTGATACTCTGACAGATGGAGTGATTGTGATGCAGACTTCACCCCAAGCTTAGCTTGGAAGAATGACATCTTTACCTCCCCTCTGTGTTGTTTTTGTTTATTCTCTTTGTTTTAGTTGCATTTGAGGACAATTGCTTTTCTTTTGTGGGTGGGGTGAGGTATTCCCATACCTACCTCTTGTGATTACATTTTATTTGTATTTATTGGGTTTTGTGATCTATATTTATGTTTTGATTATGTTTGGATCTTAATGTTGTGGATGCTTGAGCTTGTGGCTCCTTGTTTTTTAATGGAAATGGTTTTGGCCTATTTTTAATTTTTTTGCCAACTCTAATGTGTGTGATTGTGGCTGTTCTTGTGCAAATTTGAGTATCAGTTGTGATCAATATCGATGACTTGAATAGTGCTCTTAATTAAACGAAATGAATGTGCGGCTACGTTGAGGCCAATGAAGTTGCATAGACAATGCATGAACTTTTAGCATCTCGTTGTGACTAGCCGGTTATCGAATGAGTCTCTTGTGATGAACATTGCACACTAGCTAGAAAGTGTGGAGTCTTGTTTATATTGGTGCCAATGCCTTGTGTGATGAGATTACCTTAAACATTGTATGTGATGACACCTAGAATTTGCCCCCATTGGTCCGGTTGACTAAGTGATGCAAACACTTGAAATGATCTTAGGCAACAATTTTGAAGAATGGAACAATTTGACAATATACCTCTTTTATGGCCAACCTTGCTTGAACACTCTTGAGCCTTATCCTTTTCTTGGAAAAAACTTGAGCAATTATGACCTCTCTTTATCTATCCACCCGTAACCTTCATGAAGTGTGATTTGTTTGAATAGCCAACTTAGTCCAAAAGCCTAAGTTGGGGTTGTGGTGAAAAGAGAAGGAAAGTCAAGAAGTGTGAAAAATCCCCCTTTGAGTAATGATTTTGAAAAAGATGGAACCCTTCCATGAAAAAACGAAGAAGAAAAGAAAAGAAGAAAGCAAAGAAAAAGAATGAAAAGTTGCGAACTAAAGTAATTGAAGTTGCAAAAGAAATGGGGTATCCGATAATTCATTTGAAGTTGAATAATGGGGTGGATTATGAGCATGATCAAAATGTTAAAGAAAAAGAAGAAAGTGATGTTCAGACCACACTTCATGAAGGTAGTAGCCACTAAGCCTTAATGACCATACTTTTACACTCAGCCCCCTTACAAGCCTTGAAAAGACCTTTGTGATATTAAGTGAGCTGAAACGAAGGTTGATTGGAAAATAAGGGCAAACCTATGGGTGAAGTCATGCATGTGTTCATCTCTGTGAGTGTGAGAGTCGTATATGATTCCAGAACTATAAATTGTTGAAGAACTTTGCGTGAATAGGGACTCATCTTTGTTGTGAGGGCATTTGAGTACCTTTGTTGAGCTCGAACTTGCATTTGAAGAAAGTATTGTGAACTTGAGCATCTTTGATAATGGTGAGTCACAATTTGAATCTTTGAGTGCACAATTGACCATTGTATGCATAAGTGGAACCTTGTTGTGTACATTCATGTTGAGTCTTATGCAACACTATTTGAGACATCCTTTTTGAATGGCTGATCTTGAGTTTTACTTGAGGAGAAACAAAAGTTTAAGTTGGGGGTGTTGATGAGTCTGAGATTTGGACTCTTTTGGGGCTTTGTTTATATAGATTTAGTGTTCTCAAATGCTTAATTTGTGTCATAAACTGATGTTAAAACCTTGATTTTCAGGTATATGAAATGAGGAACACAACAAGGACACTAATAGGCAAAAATGAACAAAACAAACTGAAGAGATGAATAAAGGCAAGCCTGGTGATCGCCAAGAGCACTTGGTGAATCGCCGAGTGGCTCGCTTGACCGCCTAAAGTTCCAGTGTGCCAGCCTTGAGGGAAGAAACCAAGTCGGCGATAGAAAATGGGCAGTCGGTGAATCGCCGAGCAGTTCCGCGATGCAAAGAGAGATTGCCCAAAGTTACAGAACTAGAGGATGCTAAGTGCCAAGGTAAAAAAGGTGATCGAAGAGATCAATGGGCGGTTCGCCGAGTGGTTCAGCGAACCCGACTTACTTCGCCAAACGGCCCTTTGTGGCTTATTTTTGGCGACTATAAATTAGATTTTGAACAATTATTTGAGAAGGCTAACTTAGACTGAATTAGTTTATAACACTTTTCTCTGTAGTTTTGGAGAGTTTTGAAGAATATTGGAGATTCAATTTTGGAGTATTTTGGAAGTGGGTTTCGAATTTTCTGCAAATTGAAGAATTGTAAAGACTAAATTACTCTTACCAGTTGATGGCTAATCGAATTGGTAACAATTTTTACCTTTTTATGATGCTTGGCAGATAATCGATTTGGTAACCGTTTTTACCTTTTTATGATGTTTGGCTAAAAACCCAATTCTTGGGATATGATCATGTGATTATGAGTTGAATTAACTTATGGGTATTGTTAATTACTAGTTTATTTGCTATATTGAAGTGAGTTTAATCATTAATTGTTGTTTAATTTATGAATTGTAGTTGCAAATGCAGTTCTAATTTTGCGTTCTTGGTTTGCTCGAGAGAGAGGTTTAAGAAATAAGATTATTGATTAATGATTTATAGGTATTGGGTTGAGCTGGGTTCAGCTCGAGAGAGTGAATCCTAAATCCAATCCTACCCATCTATCTTGAGAGAGTGGATGAATTAAGGTGTGGGATGTTCTTCATTGTTATGCTTGTTGATGTTTGTTTTTTGGCGACTATAAATTAGATTTTGAACAATTATTTGAGAAGGCTAACTTAGACTGAATTAGTTTATAACACTTTTCTCTGTAGTTTTGGAGAGTTTTGAAGAATATTGGAGATTCAATTTGGAGATTTTGGAAGTGGGTTTCGAATTTTCTGCAAATTGAAGAATTGTAAAGACTAAATTACTCTTACCAGTTGATGGCTAATCGAATTGGTAACAATTTTTACCTTTTTATGATGCTTGGCCAAAACCCCAATTCTTGGGGTGTGATCATGTGATTATGGGTTGAATTAGTTAATGGGTATTGTTAATTACTAGTTTATTTGCTATATTGAAGTGAGTTTAATCATTAATTGTTGTTTAATTTATGAATTGTAGTTGCAAATGCAGTTCTAATTTTGCGTTCTTGGTTTGCTCGAGAGAGAGGTTTAAGAAATAAGATTATTGATTAATGATTTATAGGTATTGGGTTGAGCTGGGTTCAGCTCGAGAGAGTGAATCCTAAATCCAATCCTACCCATCTATCTTGAGAGAGTGGATGAATTAAGGTGTGGGATGTTCTTCATTGTTATGCTTGTTGATGTTTGTAAGAAATCACCTGATTTGGGATAGTTGTTCGAGAGAAAGTTATCTCCCTTATAGTGTAACCTACTCACTGATTTTTAGCTGTTTGCTAGTAGTTTCAATTACCCATATGTCTAAATTTTCCTATAATCGATCACATCCCGAGAATTCCTCTCCTTATTGTTATCTTAAATTGTTTATGACTGCATTGTAGTTGATAATTGCAAACCAAAACCCCTATCTGACGTTCGTGTCACCCCTTTTAATTTGATTCACGTCTTTTTCGATAATTTTTATTCCTATAGCTGATTAGATCACATTTGTACTTCTTAAATTTAGTTTGAACACGTACCTCTTTCTGTGGGGCTCGACCCCAACTCAATTGTTGGTTTTTATACTGACTAACGATCATTTACACCTAGAATTGGATGAGGTGTGTTTGAAACGTTAATCAATGACCACCTCTAGCTTCCCACCATATCTCCTGATATATATAATCTCTAGCCTGAAGCATCAACTTCCAAACTTGAGATCCTCCTTTCCATTCTACTGTTTGTGAACCTTTCCTCGTACAATATTTATTCCACATGTAGTTTGACCACAAAGTGTTTTTGGTCTTGAAGTCCCACCAGAGTTTAGCAAATAAAGCTTTTGAGACATCTATTAGAGACCTAAAACCAAGACCACCTTCCTCCTTAGGCATACACATATCATTCCAAAACAATCCAATGTTTTTCCCTTCTATCCTCTTTACAATTCCATAGAAATTTAGAAAACACTCTATGAATATCATTTATGATACATTTTGGAGGGCTAGTTACTAACATGAGGTATATGGGCATGCTCTGCAACACATGGTTAATGAGAACAACTTTACCACCAAAGGATAATAACTTACCTTTCAATATATGCAGTTTACTTTGTATCTTCTTAGTGCCCATTTGGATTAGCTTATTTTAGGTGCTTTTAAGCCAAAATAGCTTTTAAACAGTTTTGAAGTGTTTGGGTAAAGTTAAAAAGTGCTTATAAGCACTTATTTTAAAGTCAAAATAACAAAAATAAGCCAAAAGCCATAAGTTAGAAATCCTAACTTATGGCTTTTGGCTTATAAGTCATAAGCCAAAAGCCAATCCAAACAGACCCTTAATCAAATCCCTAAAATCAAATTTCCTCTTCTTGGCATGTCCAATTTGACATCCAAGATACAACAAAGGGAAAGTACCTCTAACAAAACCTGTAGAAACTAGTAGTATCTTCCACCATCTCTATTGAGTGATTTGTAGCTTTATTGAACATGTAAAATAAACCAAATGATTTAGCCTTTCACTCCACTTAGGCATACCAAAGCATTTAAAATCATTGTGATCAAATAGATGATTTAAAGCTGTAGATAAAACCTCTGCAGTTAAGATAAATAAAGTAGGTGATAGTGGATCACCCTGCTTTACCTCTCTTGTAGAATGGAGAAACCCTTAGCTTGCCCATTGATGATAATAGAATACCAGTTATTTGCCACAATTCTCCATATTATATCAATAACAACAACATCAAAACCCACCTGAGCCAATACACTTGCCATGAACCTCCAATTATCCCTGTCATATGTCTTGGCCATATCCAATTTGATTACGACATTATCTGGTTCCCCCCTTTTTCTAATATCTGAGAAACTTTCTTGAGCCAAAACACATTTTCAGCAATATTTCTTCCCTTCACAAAACCAGATTGATTTTGTGCGATTAATCTGGGAAGAAAAACCTCAAACCTATCATGAATGATTCTGGAAATGATTTTATTAATAAAACTTCTTAAACTAATAGGCCTTAAGTCTGAAAAGGTTTGGATAAACTCCGTTTAGGCAATAAGACCAAATTAGTATGAGTAATTGATTTAGGAAGAGTTTGGTCCTGAAAAAAGCATGAATAATCCCAACAATATCTGGACCTACTATCGACCAACACTTCTGGAAAAAATGACCTGTAAAGCCATCAAGTCCACAAGCACTATCTCCTTCTAGTTTAAACACCCCTGACTTAATTTCCTCTCTATCAGGTATTTATTTAATCAAGGCATTCTCCTCACCAGTAATAGATGGCCTTATATGATTGAGTAAACTAAGTTCCTCATTACAATCAGTCCTAGAAAACTGATTCTGAAAATAATTTACTACCTCTGCTGCAATTGCCTCGTCCCCTTCAGCCAAAGTGCCATCAGATCTTAGCATTCTCTTCAGAGTTAGTCTTTTCCTTCTTCCCTTCACTAAACTATGAAATAATTTAGTGTTCTTGTCTCCCTCATTATACCATTGAATACTTGCCTTTTGCTTCCAAAACTCTTCTTCATAGTGCAAGTATAACTTGTATTCTGCCTGAGCCTGTTGGAGCACTATCATATTAAGAGCTGTAGGATGTTCTTCAAATAGTTGTTCCTTCACTCTAGCAATTTCTTCTCTGATCAACAATTGTTTAAAAATGTCCCCAAACTTATATTTACTCCACTTGGTTAAGGCTATTTTGGTCTTCTTTAATCTAAATTTCCACTGCACAAAAACATCTTCTGAGAAAACAGATTCCCAGTTTTGTTTAACCACCTCTAGAAAGTCATCACTCTTTATCCAAAACTTCAGAAACATGAAAGGTTTGATGTAGTTTTGAGTCAGTCCTCTACAAGTCAATAAAAGAGGGGCATGATCTGATCCTGTTCTCGTTAGATGTTGAAGCTCCAGTTGGCCAAAAAAATCTTGTAAAGCCTGATTAGTTACCACCCTTTCTAGCCTTTTGAACATATAGTCTCTATCAGCTATACCATTCCAGCAAGTGAAAGGATTACCTGTGAAATGGATATCAACTAACTCACAGGAGTTTATACACAATGCAAAGTCTTCATATTCTTGTGGATAAACAGGAAGTCCACCAATTTTCTCATCTTCCTCCATAATAACATTGAAGTCCCTTCCTACCATCCATGACAATGATAAATTGTGCCCAATGGAGTACAAATCATCCCATAAACACAATCTTTCCACAACTATACATTTTGCATAAACCATAGTGACCATGAACTGATACCCATTAGCTAGAGTCAACTGCAAGGACAATTATTGCTCCGTGTCAGAAATAACTCCTACACTAATGCCTTCTTTGATAAACACCCAAATCTGCCCATTAGTGTTGTAGTTTGCATATTGCATACCTAACCTTCGTTTATAGCTATGTATATGGGTAGTGTCTTGAAATGGTTCCATCAAAGTAATAAGAAAAAAACTTGTGGTGTCTGTTTAGCATTTGAACTCTATGAAAAATATTTTGAGTTCTCACAGACCTTATGTTCCAAAATAAAGCTTTGTGTATCATTTAAGACTGTTCTTCTCAACCCTCTTAGCCTGTGTTCTTTTTGGCTTTAAATCAACCTCCTTCTTGTTTTTTTTTTTTTATATTTCTCCCTTTATTTTCCTCCTGTGGAGAAAGTCCAGCCTCTTTGCATATTAGTGATTCTAATTGGTCACTGTCCTTTTCCTCAGTATCCTCCACTCATGCGTGCATTATCTCTGCTATTTGTATAGATCCTTGTGCGGAATTACTTGACTCCTCCTGTGGTATTTCATGTGATACTATAGAATGTAGTGTTTCAATAGGGATTGATTGTTTAGGCACTACATGTTCTAACTTATTTGCTGATGTGGGAATTATACACTGGTGGTAGTTCACAGATGCACCACTCTTACCATCTTCAATTTGCAATATTGGAGTGTGTTCTGAATTATTTCCCTCCCATGAGGCCACAACTAGAGGCTCTTGATAACTATCGTGCAATATATATGATTGGTGTTGTTGGTGCCTAACTAGTTCCATGCAATGCTTATCCCCTTTATATGTATTGATACTGCCATATGCCCTTCCCTTGTCAGCCTTACTAATATCTTTATCTTGGGAAGGTACCATCCGACCCTTGATGTCTACAATCTCTTCAGTGGCAACTTCCTTCTCATATTTATCTACTGCGTGTTGCAGTTGGAATTTTCTGATGTTTTATTGGTACTATGTTGTATGGCTATCTGCTTTTGTTGCTCACCAAAAGCTTATGTTATGCAATCTTTTTTGGCCTCTGCTTGCTTGTTAGTAGATGTGTTTGTAATCCCATGAGATTGTTCTTTATCATCCTCCTCTTGTGCTTGATCACGTGTCTCCAACAACTCACATGGAGTTTGTTGTCGCCTTTCATTAACTTCTTGTTGTAGTGCAACAAATGAGTTTCTAGTAGTTGCCCCTTTAACTGAGGTGTAAGATTTCTCATTAATGTTAACACTATCTTCCTTTACAAACATTCTATTGGTTGGTTTCCAATATCTCTTAATGATCATTTTCCTTCTATATGGATAGATTTCCATTTCTTTGTCCTCCTCCTTATTAGTTTGTCCCCTTTGGTTGTTTGCCTGTCCTTTTTATTAACTTTCCTCTCTTGCAACATATTGATGTAACTCTGGATGTATACTTCTACATTCTTCTTCAGCATGGCCTTGAACTTTACAATGCAAGCAATATCTGGGCAGCATGTCATAATGGATCTTGACTCGTTCTATTCTTGATTCTTTAGTATCTTCATTCACAGTTTCCATCTCCACAAACTTTGGAAAATTAGCTAACAAATCAACCTAAACCTTTACTCTAGCACAACTTGGCCGTCTTTTGTTTATTGTTGCCATGTCTAAATGTATAGGCTTCCCAACTGCAGTAGCCAAAGAAAATATGGATTCCTTCACAAAAAAGGTTGGCTTGAGATCTGGAAAGGATATCCAAGCCATAGCCTGTGTAGTTTCCTCTTCTACTTTAAACTTTGCATCATAAATGAGGGGTTTCATAGTGTACGAGTATCCATCATTGGCAAGAAGTTAATATATGTTCTTTTCCATTACATTGATAAAATCTTCCTGTAGTTCAAGCCCTATCAGGACATGCCTATTCCTTAGTAGGCCTATCTTTCACTCTCCCTTAATATATCATTGTCTTAGAATTATTGTTCGTAGTTCCTCTAAGTCAGGCCACCCATAGGAAAATTTACCCACCACTGCATATTGTAAATTTTCAATATAGTTCATCCTATGTACTTCCTCCTCTGTCCATTGTATTCTAGGAACTCCATTTGTATACGATACTTGTTTTATTAGTATAGGTACAACGTTCTTGTTGACTACCGTAGTATCTTTTAGATTCTTTAATACACTTGCATACTGCAATTGTAATTTATTGTTGCATATACTTTCATTAGGCAGACTAGGCACAATTGGCAATCTAGGTGTACCAATATTTAGCCTGCTACATGAATTCAGGGGTGGAAAAGCATCGTAATGTAACAACTGTGACTGACCAGCCTCAAGATTAGGCTGACCAGTGGCCGGAATGGCCATGAATGTCAAATTAGGTCAGAAACGTGGGTGGAGCAGAGCATGGGTGTGGCGGAGACAACATTTTTTCTCATTATAGGTTGAATATTCGAAGCATTTTGGCGGGCATTCTCTTTTACCACTCTGAGCTATTTTGCTACTTCTTCATTTGTCTCAAGACCACCATTGTTGTTCATTCTTTTTAAAGTTCTTTTAATTTCAGGATTTTGTGGAATTAAGGGTCTACCTTAACTCCAAGTGTATGATATGCACTAGAGCTCAACCTGTATAAACAAAAAACAAAGAAAAGCATAAATCACGAAATAATGACTGATAGTCAGATAACATAATTAATCTAATCGAAAAGCCTTATTCCCCGACTACGCAATTTTTGTTCAAATAAAGAACCTAACAAAGGTTAGTGCTGATCCCACGACTTAGTTTAGTTGCATTTATTTGTATTTTGTCACGACCCAAGGTAGCCCCTAGGTGTAACATGGCGTATAAGACCCTGAGAGGCCCCATATAAGCCACTTAGCTTTCATCATACAAGACATAGAATAAACGGATTAAGAGACAGTTTCAACATATAAGAGTTTTGTCGAGAAAAGCGGAAATCTAAACATCGTCTCAAAACATCTAGTACAAAAGAATGAATTTGGGCATAACCCGTACATCATGTTCCAAAACTGAAAGTAAGGAAAGACTGAAAACAATAAATGTCTGGTCCTCTATGAATGAGGACTCATGAAATCTCAGAATCTTCTCAACTGACTCTAGCCACGAAACTGGGAACCCTTTCCTGACTGTTAGATCTTACATTTGGGGAAATGTAGGCAAGAGTATGCGTTAGTACAAAATATGTACCAAGTATGATAGCCATGCATAAAAACATATAAATCATGCTAAAAATGGACATTTTCATGAGTATGCAATGATCAAGATAAAACATAAATCTTGATTCTTAGAAAACATAAGTCATAAAACATGATCAATGTAAGCGAACATCACCTTAAAAACATACGTAAGATACTTCTTGAAGTAACCTTAGTTCATCTTAGCTTGTTTGTGGGAAGTAGCTTTAAACGACATATAAGACCATGTGATATATCAACATGGAATCTGGTGTCTCCCCCACCGAAAAAGGGTTGTCCTACTTGCCAAGGTAAGGACCATGAACTTCTAGCTTATGTGGATCCACTAGCTAATGTCTATCTAGATAATCCTATGTTGGCACATAGTTTATGGGACATGGATAATCACTACTTGTCCACGTGGTACTAAGCGTAACTTCCATGGAATAGTTCTAATTCATATTCATCTTAGCTCATAAAGGAACATGGGTAATCGCCTCTTGTCCATATATCATATGACATGGGTAATCACCTCTTGTCATTTCAATTAGAGAGCATGGGTAGTCACCTCTTGCCTCAACATTAGAGTAGCTCCTTAACATTGGTTCATTTTGGAAAGAAGACCTTTCAACTATAAGAACTCTTATTATGTGAGAAAACTTTTCACAAACACAACAATAACAACATCATTGATACTTCACTCTCAATGCATCTTTAAAACTTTTACATAAATTTCATGAGAATATGCTTGATTTCATAAACTCTTATTTCATAATCCAAAACCCACATTACATCATCGTAACTTGCAAAACATGGGAGTTACATGGTTTCATGGGGGATCATCATAAAAACATGAGATTAACTCAATTCTTGCATAAAAGATCATAGATCAATCAATTAAATCAATAATTAACAGAACCCATAACATAGAAGAAAAACAGTAACTCAATTGGGTATTTCTAACTTTGAATATTGGAGAAGTTGGGAACTCCATGGATGAAAACTATCATACCTCAATGCCAATTGCTTACTTGACTTGAAACCCTAGATTGAACCCTTCTTCTTTAACTTCTAGAGAGAGAAATATTTGAGAGGTTTTCTTTTGTAAATTTGAGAGAATGATTTAAATTGAGTATATTTTGGTGTTAAAATGTTTATATAAGGGTTTCGGTGAAGTGTAAAATCACATAGTATGCGAATAAAATAATTAGGAAAAGACCTAAAATCCCCTATGAAATAACTTTCGAACCCAATCGACGGTGGGGACCTACGGTCCGTGGGTCAACCTACGAACCATCCTGTCCCTCCGTCGATTGGTTCAGAGATTTAAGTTTTTGGACCTCAAACGACAGGACCCACCCATGGGTCGTGGTCCAGACGACGAGCCGTAGGTCTCAACAGTGGTCCTCAACTTTTGACCTCAAAATCTCTCTAAGTCTAGTACTCACCTACGAGACTTATCTACGACTCGTGCATTGAATGACGGACCGTCCTGGTGAACCGTCAAAATAATACAGAAAACTTGACATTTTGAAAAGAATTACTGGCCAACCACGGACACCATCTACGGTCTGTGGGTCGTTCTATGGGCCGTGGATGGCACCGTAGGAACGGGCACCAGGTTTCTGAAAAATTGAATTTTCCGGCTTTTCAAATCTGAGGTGTTACTTTATCTCCCCCTTTGGATCATTTTTCCTCGAATGAGATTCAAAACATCATAAGGAAGGTAGGAACTTCAACCCAACATGAAAACAATCACATAATGCACATATCCGAGGAGGAAATATCAACTCCAAGCTAAAGCATGTTCAAAACATCATATCATGAAGTCTATATGCAGTTCATACTCAAATGCACATAAACATGTAGAAATCAATCAAGTTGGCTCATTTTCCCAAAACTTAAGCCTTTTCATGAACATGCATAAATGAGGAAATCATGGGAATATCTAAGACACATGACACCAAAAGAGTAAATCATGAGGAACTCAATACTCAAGCTAGACTAGGGGTAAAAGGAAAGAGATGAGGATATAATATCGGCCTCGGCCTCCCAAAGTAGCACCCTCAACTAACTGATTCCTCTAAAAGAACTTTCATGGAAGCAACTTTTTTATTTCTCAACTTCTTGACTTGCTGGTCTTAAATCTAAACAGGGACTTCCTCATAAGAAAGACTCTCCTTAATTCTCAAATATTCTAAGGGGACTATAGTTGTCGAATCACCAACACATTTCTTCAACATGGAGACAAGGAAAACTGGATGCATCGATGCCAATTCATTAGGCAATTCAAGTTCATAAGCAACCTTACCAATACGCCTCAAAATTTGAAATGGGCCTACATAACGGGGACTAAGCTTCCCTTTTTTGCCAAACCTTATTACACCCTTCATGGGTGAGATTTTTCAACTAAACCCAATCATTCTGATTAAACTCAAGATCTATTCTTCTAACATCGGCATACGACTTTTGCCAACTTTGAGCCATTTTCAACCTTTCTCTAATAAGCCAAACTTTCTCCATAGCCTCATGTACCAGTTCGGGCCCTACCAAAGCAATTTCACCTACTTCAAAAAAACCTATAAGAGATCTACACCCCCACTATATAATGCTTCAAATGGAGCCATGCCAATAATTGAGTGATAACTATTGTTATATGCAAACTCAATCAAAGGCAAGTGATCATCCCAATTACCTTTGAAATCAATCACACATTCTCTCCACATATCTTCCAAAGTTTTGATAGTATGCTCCACTTGCCCATCGATTTGCGGATGAAAGATCGTAGTAAGCTTAACACGAGTACCAAGACCCTTTTGAAAAGATTTCCAAAATTGAGAACTGAATTGGGTACCATGATCGGAGATAATGTATAAAGGTACTCCATGCAACTTTATCATTTCTCTCAAGTACAACTTAGCATAGTCCTTCATCGAATAAGAAATCTTGACGGGAATGAAATGAGCCGATTTCGTCATTCGATCTACTCTAACCCAAATCGAGTCATGTTGTCGTTGGGTGCGAGGCAACCCAACGATGAAGTCCATATTCAAATCTTCCCACTTCTAAATAAGAATGTTAATGTCTTGGGAAAACCCTCCTAATTTCTGATGCTCAACCTTCACTTGTTGGCAATTAGGACATTTAGCCACAAATCCCGCAATATCCTTTTTCATCCCATTCCATTGACAGATCTCCCACAAGTCATAGTACATCTTGGTGGCTCTTAGGTTAATGGAATATTGAGAACTATGGGCTTCTGACAAGATTTGTTCTCTCAAGTCATCTACATCAGGAACACACAAATGACCTTGATATCTAAGTACACCATCTCTTCCTTGAGAGAAAGCCACTTCCTTTAATTCAACCAAAGTCGGATCAAGACCTTGCTTGGCTTTCACATCCACCACAAAAGACGATTTTGACCCATTGTGAACCATAACACCACCCTTGGTAGAGTCTACTAACTAAACATCTAACCGGGCCAATCTATGAGCATATCGAACAAACTCATTTTTATCACTTTTGATGTGAGCAACACTACCCATAGATAATCGACTAAGAGTATCCTCCACCACATTCACCTTTCTGGGGTGATAGAGAACACTCATATTATAATCCTTCAATAACTCGAGCCACCTTGTTTGGTGAAGATTTAGATCCTTCTGATGAAACACATATTGCAAACTATTGTGGTCGGTAAAGACATCGACATAAAGACCGTACAAATAATGTCTCCAAAGCTTAAGAGCAAACACAACTGCCGCTAGTTTGAGTTCATGGGTAGGATAATTCTTCTTATGAATCTTAAGTTTCCTTGAAGTATAGGCAATGAATTTCCCATTTTTCATAAGCACACATCCTAGCCCTATTCTCGAGGCATCACAATAAACAAAAAAACTATCAATCCCTTCCGGTAAAGTCAACACCAAAGCGGAAGTAAGTCTATCTTTCAATTCCTGAAAACTCTTTTCACATGCTTCAGACCATATAAACTTAGCCTTCTTCTGAGTCAATGCTGTCAATTGAGAGACAATCGATGAAAACTCCTCAAGAAACCTTCTGTAACCATTCAAATCCAAGAAGCTTTTAATATCTGAAGGGGATAGAGGTCTAGGAAAACTCTTAACCACATCCATATTCTTAGGATCTACCTCAACACCCTTACTTGAAACAATATGACCAAGAAAAGCCACAAACCTTAGCCAAAACTCGCATTTGCAAAACTTTGCAAAGAGTTGTTGGTCCTTGAGGACTTGCAATACAATCCTCAAATGATCAATATGTTCACTCTCACTTCTCGAATAGATCAATATATCATCAATTAACACAATCACTAACATGTCAAGGTATTATCTAAACACCCTATTCATCAAATCCATAAATGTTGCCGGAGCATTAGTCAAACCAAATGACATTACCAAAAACTCATACTGACCATACCGAGTTTGAAAAGCCATCTTCAGAATGTCATCTTCTTTCACCCTTAATTGGTGATAACCCGACCAAAGGTCAATCTTGGAAAATTAACTAGCCCCTTGAAGTTGGTCAAACAAGTCATTCATCCTTGGAAAAAGATACTTATCCTTAATGGTAACCTTGTTCAAATGTCGATAGTCTGTACATATGCGGAGAGAACCATCCTTCTTTCTAACAAACAAGACTGGAGCACCCCATGGAGAGATACTCAGTCAGATGAAACCCTTATCCAACAAATCTTTCAATTGTTCTTTCATATCCTTTAGTTCTGCCGGAGCCATTTGGTAAGGAGGAATAGAGATAGGTTGCATATCTGGGAGAAGGTCAATACTGAAGTCTATTTCCCATTCGGGAGGAATACCGAGTAAATCGTCAGGAAACACTTCTAGAAACTCATTAACCATGGAGACCGACTCAAAAGTAGGAATTTCAGAACCTACATTCCTCACCCTAACTAGATGGTATATTCAACCCTTAGAAATCATCTTTATAGATTTAAGACAAGAGACAAACTGACCCCTAGGCATAGAATTTCCCCATTTCCACTCTAGGACAGGCTCATTCAGGAACTAAAACTTGACTACACGAGTTCTATAATCAATAGAAGCATAACATGCATGCAAACAATACATACCGATGATAACATCAAAATCTAGAATATCAAGCTCTACAAGATCAACAAGAGTAACTCTATGGGACAATGAGACAGAACACTTTTTATAGACCCTCTTAGCCACAATAGAATCACCAACAGGAATAGAGACAAAAAGGATCTAACAACACATCCGGAAGAATATCAAACCTCGTAGCCACATATGGCATCACAAAAGACAAGGTAGCACCGGGGCTAAGTAAAGCATAAACATCAAGTTGAAAGACTTTAAACATAACGATAACCATATCGGGAGAACCCTCTTGTTCACCATGAGTCTGAAGTGCATAAATATGTTTTGCTTTAACTTCCAGTAGGACCAGATGAAGGATTAGGTTGAACCTTTTGGAAATTATCTCCATCATTATTAGCAACTAAAGGACAATTTCTTATCTTGTGGTCCATCTTACCACAACCAAAACAAGCATTGGAACCCGCTAGACACTTGCCCTCGTGCTCCCTTCCTCACTTAGCACAAGTAGGCAACAAGGACCCACTACCACTTCCTCCTTGAGGCTTAGGGTTAGACATCCTCTCTTTGTTGAACTTAGAAGGAACATTGGAGGAACCTTTACCGGAAAACCTTTGTCGAAACTTAGAATGACCATGTCCATCGTTTCTTTAATGTGAGAAATTACCATCACCGATTTTACCCCTCTTTGCTTCCCTAGACTTTTCCTTAAGTTTTTGTTCTTCAATTTGTTGAGCATGAACCATGAGACGAGAAATGTCCATATCCTTAATAAGCATGTCAGTACGGCATTCCTTAACCACCACTTTGGAAACCCCCAAAACGAACTTACTCATCCTTGCCCTCCAATCGACAATCATAGTGGGAGCATATCGAGACAATTGTTTGAACTTCAAGGCACATCCCTTCACACTCATACTTCCTTGATGAAGGTTGATGAATTCAAGCACCTTTGCCTCCCTCATCTCAAGAGGAAAGAACCTACTAAGGGAAGTAACTTTGAGCTTTTCCCAACGAGAGGGTCCACATCTTCCGGTCTCACTTCCTTTCATTGGTTGAAGAAAACTTGAGCAACACCCTTACGTTGATAATCAGACAATTCTGCCTTTTCCACTGACGTCACTCCCATGATCATCAACACCTTGTCAACCTCATTAATGAACTCTTGATGGTCTTCCTCGACCTTAGAACCATGAAACTCCAGAGGATTCATTCTAGTGAAGTCTTTCACTCTAGATGCCATCGTACCCACATTTGGGTTCACGGGAACAACAACCTTTCTATTGACTTGAGCCGTCATGGCTTGGGCCAACACTTGAAAAGTAGCCCTAAACTCTGCATTAGTCAGTTGTTCTGCAAAAGGGTCGGCCGGAGCCTGAGGAGCTTGAAGAGGAGCTTCTTGTTCGACATTCTCCCTCATATTCCTTTTAGCATAATATCTTTGAGTAGCCATATCCTGTAGAGCATCGGATAGGGATTAGGAGAGACCTTATAGAGTTAAACTGTATCGCACGACTTTAGAGTAATGAAAGAAGTGGAGTTTCCTAAACATCTTGTAGCCTCTCATTCATAAATGTGGCGCGCTTCACACTAATGAACAAGACTCTACTTGACGTGGCTTATGAGACTTCCTAGGACCTTTCTAAACATTTTGCTCTGATTACTAAGTTTGTCACGACCAGAGGTAGCCCCTATGCGTAACATGGCATATAAGACTCCGAGAGGCCCCATACAAGCCACTTAGCTTTCATCATACAAGACACAAAATAAAGAGATTAAGAGACATTTCAACATATAAGATTTTTATAGAGAAAAAACAGAAATCTTAACATCATCTCAAAGCCATCTAGTACATAAGAATGAATTTGGGCATAGCCCGTACATCATGTTCCAAAACTAAAAGTAAGGAAAGACTGAAAACAATAAATGTCTGGTCTTTGAAGCATGAGGACTCACCAAAGCTCAGAATCTCCTCAACTGACTCTAGCCACGAAATTGGGAACCCTCACTATGAGACCCTACATTTGGGGAAATGTAGGCAAGAGTATGCGTTAGTACAAAATATGTACCAAGTATGATAGCCATGAATAATAACATATAAATCATGCTAAAAAGGGATATTTTCATGAGCATGCAATGATAAAGATAAAACATAAATCTTGATTCTTAGAAAACATAAGTCATAAAACATGATCAATTCAAGAGAACATCATCTTAAAATCATATGTAAGATACTTCTTGAAATAACCTTAGTTCATCTTAGCTTTCTTCTGGGAAGTAGCCTTAACCAACATGTAATACCATATGAGCTATCAACATGGAATCCAGTGTCTCCCATACTGAAAATAGGTTATCCTACTTGTCAAGGTAAGGACCATGAACTTCTAGCTCATGTGGATCCACTAGCTAATGTCTATCTAGACAATCCTATGTTGGCACATAGTTTATGGGACGTGGGTAATCGCCACTTGTCCACTCGATACTAAGCTTAACTTCCATGAAATAGTTCTTAATCATATTCATCTTAGCTCATAAAGGAACATGGGTAATCGCCTCTTGTACTTATATTATATGACATGGGTAATCTCCTCTTGCCAATTCAATTAGAGAGCATGGGTAATTGCCTCTTGCCTCAACATTAGAGTAGCTCCTTAACATTGGTTCATTTTAGGTGAGAAGACCTTTCAACCTTAACAACCCTTATTATGTGAGAAAACCTTTCACAAACACAAGAATAACAACATCATTGATACTTCACTCTCAAAGCATTCTGAAAACATTTACATAAATTTCATGAGAACATTCTTGATTTCATAAACTTTTCTTTCATAATCCAAAACCCACATTACATCATTATAACTTGCAAAACATGGGAATTACATGGGTTCATGGGGTATTATCATAAAAACACGAGATTAACTCAATTCATTCATAAAATATCATTGATCAATCAATTAAATCAATAATTAACAGAACCCATAACATAGAAGAAAAATCCTAACTCAATCGGTGATTTCTAACTTTGAAAATTGGAGAAGTTGGGAACTCCATGGTTGAAAACTATAATACCTCAATGCCAATTGCTTAACTTTAATGGTGGAATTGGAGATTTGATTTGAAACCCTAGGTTGAACCCTTCTTCTTAAACTTCTAAAGAGAGAAATATTTGAGAGGTCTTCTTTTGTGAATTTGAGAGAATGATTTCAATTTAGTAAATTTTGGGGTTAAAAAGTTTAAATAGGGGTTTTTGTGAAGGGTAAAATGACATAATATTAGGATAAAATAATTAGGAAAAGACCTAAAAGCCCCTAAGAAATAACTGTCGAACCTAGTCGATGGTGGGGGACCTACAGTCTGTGGGTCAACCTACGTACAGTTCTGTCCCTTTGTTGTTTGGTTCAGAGATTTAAATTTCTGGGCCTCAAAAGATGGGACCCACCCACGGACCATGGTCTAGATGACGGGCCATGGGTCCCAATCGTGATCCTCAACATTCGACTTCAAAATCTCTCTAAGTCTAGGACTCACCTACGAGACCTATCTATGGTTCGTGCATTGAACGACGAACTATCCTGGTGAACCATAAAAAATATATAGAAAACTTGACATTTTAATAAAAACTACTGGCCAACCACGGAACCCATCTATGGTCCGTGGGTCGTTCCAAGGGCCGTGGATGGCATCGTAGGAATTGGCACTAGGTTTCTAAAAAACTGAATTTTCCATCTTTTCGAACCTGAGGTGTTACATATTCTTAGTCCTATTATATTTTCTATAGGGGGTGCGTTATGTAGACATTAATGTTTGTAATTATCGCAAGTAGCAAGTGACAAAGTAACAATTTCACTTAGTTTAAATCAATAGAAGAAGAAAACTAGGGGTTTTTGTTCCCCATGAATCCTTAACTCGGTAGACCGTGATATTAGAAACCTTGTCTAAGTCTGTTTCATGCAAGATAGGTACGTTATTTATCACCTAAGTGGATGGTTGGCTAAGTAGAAGAGTTTCACCATGTAATATGGCTAGTCTACGAGTGTTTGTTTTACTAGCACTTACCTTTGATCCCAAATTAGCTATCCATGGGCAAGTTCAAGCTATTAGATGAGGGTTGATAGCCTCAAATCCTTGTTGTAAAATCTCCTTTCACATTTGTTACCCCCTTGGTCGAGCAAGTATGAATAAGGAGAGTTCTAATGTTGGCTACCACTAAAAAGTATTCATAGCAAAGAGAAAAACAATACATGTATGTACACTATTCAAGAATTATTATTTATTTGGTCTACGTTATTAGTTACGCATGGTTCCCATAACCCTAGTTCTGGATTTAGTATCTCCTAATTGTTTAATCACAATTCATAGCAATTTGGTTAAAAACAATCATGCATTTACAATATGAATATTGTTAATCTGGAATCTTAAATTGATTTGAAAAGTCAAAAGTCAAAGATCGATGTGTAATTAAAATCCCAAAAATTCAAGAATTAAAGCAAAACATAGTTTTGTAATAATCCTTAAACTCAAAACTCACATAATAAATTAAATAAAACCTAGGGAAAATATTTATAGAGACATACAAAACCCTATCCAAACTGTTTCGGGAAATACATGAATTTAGAAACTTTACAACCCTAAGTATGGGTCGTTGTTCTCTTTACAGATCATGGAGTATTCTCATGGTTTGTATTGAAAGTTCAATCTTAGGACATTTTCCACAGAAAAAAATCTATGGTCCGAAGAACAGTCTATGACTCGTCTTGTTCCCTTCTAGTCTTCAGATTTCTATTTTCACACTTTATGAATCTCATCTACTAGCAATTGTGTATGGCTCATGAAACTTTTGACGGCCCGTCTTGTGCACTTGTGGTTTGGAATTGTACTTTTTTAGATTTTCAATTCTTTTTCTACGATTAGGAATCTATGTCTCGTTAAGCATTGTACCCCCCGTACTGTCTCCTCGTGCACTTAAGACCCTGATTCACCACTTCTTTGATATCCCTTCTACGAAGTTATCTATGAGTTATGGCTCATACGGTGGCCCTTAGTGTGGCTCATAAAATTCCAAGCTTCACTGGAACACTTGACTTCCTACACTCAATTTCCAAAGAACTTTTATCCTGCAAAATAACAATAAAACACATCAGATCTACTAAGATGCGCTAAAATTCTTATGACAATCCTAAGCTTTAAGCAGTAAAAGTGTCGTAAATCCATAGTACATCAGTCATACCTCGATACCACAAGTCATACTCCGACTCATGGTCGCTTGGGATAAGTTGGGGAGTAACTTGAAATATTCCATGAATTAACATATATGTTGTACTCTCTAAGTACAAGCCATACTTCTACTCATGGAGTATAGGATCTTCTTACGAATCGTGGTATGGGTTATACTATGATCTTACAACCCATGCTATCAATCATGGTCATTTGGAAGATTGGTAAGTCTCAGGACTTTTCCATGACTCCTATTACAATCTGTAATATGAGGGTATGACTCATACTATTAGTCATGGATCCTTCGGGACTCCATGAATCAAAAGTATGAATTGTTCCATCAAAGTACAAGTTGTACTTTGACTTGTAGAACCTGGGACTAAGATGGAATGCTATAAACTCCATCATGATTGATTGTACGAGTCGTATACCTTATTTACAACTCGTACTGTCCATCATGGGAATGTTAGCTGACTGAAGTTTGTGCCCCTCACTGTGTCCATGGATAATGAACTTGGCTCATGACACGTGAACCAACTCATAGAACTGGAGGCTGAAAATTCTAGGAACTTTCTGCTAGGACAATTACTGAGTATTCATGGATTTGAAACTATGAGGTGTTATAATATCTCTCCCTTCAATATTTTTTTTTCCTGAAATGGAGTTAAGATAAACTACAAAGAGTAGGGAAAGAGTTGTAATTTCAAAACTGGAAGCTAAGCAATAAATTGGCAGAATGACTGATTCCAGCTTAAGACATGAAGATTGTACTAGTTTTGTGAAAATGAATGTATATTCAGACATGAGAATAACTGAATGATATGAATATAAATTATTACCTCACGTGGGAACATAATAAGAATGAAAGAGGTGGGGGAGGGGGGGGTACTTGGTCATCATATCTACTTCTGCTTCCCAAGTAGCTCCCTCAACTAGCTTATTACTCCAAAGAAATTCACGTAAGTGACTTCCTTGTTCCTAAACTTACGAAAATGGTGGTCAATAGCTTTGACTTGAAACTCTTCGTAAGAGATACTATCCTTCACACCAACACTCTCTAAAGGAACAACTGAAGTTGGATCACCAATGCACTTCTTCAATGAGGACACATGAGACAGTGCATGCACTAATGCTAACTATGTTGATAAATCTAACTTATATGCCACATTACCAATATGCTTCAATATCCTATAAGGACAAACACAATCGCGATGAGGTTTTTCTTTCTTACCGAATTAAAAAACCCCTTTTATGGGCAAAAATTTTAGATACACCAAATTACCAACCGCAAATTCAAGCGCTCTTCTCCTTACATTTGCAATGATTTCTGTCTTCTCTAAGTTATCCTCAACCTTTCTCTAATAACCCGAACCTTCTCCATAGCCTCATGAAGTGAATCAAGGTAACCTCACCAACCTCAAACCATTCTATGAGAGATCTACACCTCCTACAATAAAGTGCCTCAAATGGAGCCATCAGAACACTGGAGCGGTAATTTTTATTATAAGAAAATTCAATAAGAGGTATGATCATTCTAATTGTCTTTAAAGTCAATCACACAAGCTATCTATATATCCCTCAAGGTTTGAATGGTCTATTCAGCCAGAACATCTATCTACGGGTGAAAAGTTGTGCTAATTGAAGGGGTTTTAGATCCTAGTTCTTTTGGATGCAGATATTCTTCAGAAAAAACAAGTTCGATGGATTTAAAGCTAAAAATAACTAAAGCATACAAGCAAAGGAACTTGCGTCTCGCCAATTAAACACCAACTTGAGTGGACAAAAGTCACCTTTGTACCGGCACTGCAACTACCACAATATAATGATTGATCGACAATTTGTCGTCCCCAGTATAGATGCTCTCGTCAAAAATTGAAGGTCAAAGCAAGGAGGTAGCTGATGCTCTACAATTTCTGATCGACATTCCTACGGTCCAGCAACGCATGTCTGATGATGCAAGCTGAAGCGAAAAACTGAAATTATAAATAGTGCTTCCTTTGAAATATTCCAAGTATAAAATATGGTTTTTTGCAATTATGTACCATTATCACCTTCCCAATTAGGTATAGAGAGAGAAGACGTATTTTTGTGAAAAATATTGATAAGAGTATACTGAAGAACTTTTTAGCTTGTAGAGGAAGAAACATCAATTTTTTTGTCAATCTAAGCTTGTAATTAAGTTTCTTCGAATCAAATTCGCTTGAAATGGAAATTTCCCAAATGGGTATTGTCTCTATTTCTTCTTGTCACAGCCCAAACTTTACCCTAGACGTGATATGATATATAAGACCCTGAGAGGCCCTACACAAGCCACTTGACATACATAAAAACAAATATAATAGAAAAAAGTGAGAATTAAAGTAAGAAATCTCATAGCATAGAAGAGTTTGACATAAAAGCGGAATTCTAATCATAGTCTTGACAAACCATTCTAATATATCAACATCAGTGGTCGAGATGTAACCTGTACACCCTGTACAACATTCAAAAACTAAGCCATATGAAAATTATATTAAAAATGACATGGTCCTCGGAACATGAGGACTCATTAAGTCTTCAACGATCAATCAAGTAATTAGCGAAGAGCGGGAGGAGACGAAGTGTCAAACCCTACATTATTAGACAATGTAGGCACACATATACATTAGTATATGTAATATACTATGTATGAGGGATACACATAAAAACATGAAATAGGATTATTAGGGGACATAATCGAAAATATGATATGCATGACCAAGCTAAACATAGTAAAACCTTTTAAAGAAGCATCATAAATCACGAACATATAATGCATCTTAAAATCATCTTGAAAGGTTCATAAAACCTTGAAAGTAACTTAATTCATTTTATGAGATATTAACATTAACCGACATAGACCATGTGAACTATAACACAGAATCTGGTATTATACTCCGACACAAAAAAGATATGTCCTTACTTGTCAAGACAATGACCTTACAATAGCTTAGGTGGAACTACTAGCTATGTCACTTAAGACAAATACTATGGGGACACGTAATTAGGGACAATGAGATTGCTAATAGAGACCCGACCTCTACTAATAGGAGAGCCTCCATCTCAACATCCTCTCGGTCCTAAGTAAAAATCCCATCGGAATAGTCATAAACATAAACATATCATCGTAAATAGATAGCACAATTAACTTATTAGTCCAAGCTTAAATAATTATAGAGTAACTCCTTAAACCATGTGTGAAAAAACCTTTCACCAATCATGATTCTTTAATGTGAGAAAACCTTCCACAATTCATGCATATGTGAGAAAACCTTTCACAATTCATCCATACTTATTTTAAAGCAACCTGGATCATAAAAACATTCCTTGTCATAAATCATGCATAAATTTTATGAAAACATTATGCATAAATTCATAACTGCTTTATAAATTCATGTCTTTGAGAGTTCATAGTCAAATCATGAATAATGTATGGGTTCATATGAAATCAATTGGTAAGCATGCAATTAAGTCAAAACATCCATAATAAGAGCAAAATCAAAGAATTGATTCAACACAATTAGAACCCATGAAGAATTGAATGAAAAACTAATCAATTTAATGAGATTTAATTTGGATAATTGAGAAATCTTTGGGAATCCATGGGTGAATGGAACCCATTGATGAACTCCCACATACCTTGATGATCAAATCCCAAAAGCAATGGAGAAAAAGGAGACTTGAAGCTTCAAACCCAAGCTTTTTTTTCTTGAACTTATGAGAGAATTGGAGAAGATGGATGTGGATGGGATTTATGGTTTTGAGAGAATGAGAGAGTTAAGGTAATTTTAGGACTATAAGGGTAGTTAAAGGAATTATAATTAGGGTCAAAACGACATAATATAGGTATATAATGCATAGGAAAAGACAAAAATACCCCTACGAAATAATTGTCAGAGGACCCTATGGATCGCAGAACTTCCCACAGACCGTATTGGTCAATCGTAGGTCGAGGTATTAGGGCCTAAAATTGGCTAATTTCCTATGACACCATTCTACTGATCGTCGAACTTTCTAAGGTCGGTAGACCCTATTCGTAGACCTCAACATTAACCAAAAAATATCACTAAGTCTGGATTACCCCTAGGGAACTCATGTACGACTCATCCAATTTCCTACGGCTCGTCCTATTCATCCTAGGTCTAGCTTCAGAAACTTAGAATTTCCAAAATTTAACTTTGGGTCCTATGATTCCTTCCTACGACCCGCAGGTCAGTCTCATTGACTACTGGATTTGTGCCAAAATTGCATTTTTCCTTTCCTTTTTGACTTTCCACTTTCTAAGGTGTTACAATATCTCCCCTTTGAGAACATTTGTCCTCAAATGGGGCTCAAGCTAGCATAAACAGAGTAGGAGAGAAACTAACAACCCAACATGAATGTAATCTCATCATAATGAACATAAACATAGAGCACTCCAAGCTAAATCATAACATTAAAAATCAAGTTTTTTATGAACAAGCATGCATATGAAAACATGAGAATGATTAAAGCTCATGAATCCGAAAGAATAAACCATGACGAGTTAATACCTCAAGCTAGAGTAGGAACAGAGGGAAAGAGGTGAGGATACCAAGACATCATATTAGCTTTAGCCTCAGAACTAGCACCCTCAACTAATTGATTCCTCCAAAGAACTTTCTTATAAGCAACTTTTTTGTTTCTCAACTGTGAACTTCGGTCTAAAATTTCAACTGAAATCTCTTCATATGAAAGATTTTCTTTAACTCTCGAACATTCCAAAGGCCCAATGAATGTCAGATCTCTAATACACTTTTTCAACAAAGAGATATGAATACGGGATGTACCGATGCTAAATTATTAGGCAGCTCAAGTTCATAAGCAACCTTGTCAATCCACCTCAAAATTTGATATGGGCCCATATAGTATGGACTAAGCTTTCCTTTCTTTCCAAATCTCATTACACCCTTCATGGGTGAAATTTTCAAGTAGACCCAATCATCAACATTAAATTCAAGTTCTCTTCTTCTAACATCGGCACAAGACTTTTTTCGACTTTGAATTGTTTTCAACCTTTCATGAATAAGTCAAACCTCTTCCATAGCCTCATGTACCAACTCGGGCCCTATCAAAGTGACATCATACAGTTCTTACCGACCTATAGGAGATCTACACCTTCGAGCATAATGAACCTCAAACAATGTCATCCCAATGCTAGAATGATAGCTATTATTATACGTAAACTCGATCAACAACAAATGATCATCCTAATTACCTTTGAAATTAATTAGAAAAGCTCTTAAATTATCTTCTAAAGTCTGGATGGTACGCTTGGCTTGTCCATCGATTTGAGGGTGGAAAGTCCTGCTAAGTCACACTGGAGTACCAAGACCCTTTTGAAATGACTTCCTATACTGAGACATAAACTGAGTTCTAAGATCGTAGATAATAGATAAAGGCACTTCATGCAACCTTACCATTTCCCGAATATAAATCTTGGTATGCTCCTCGGCTGAAAATGAAGTCTTAATAAGAAGAAAGTGAGCCGATTTGGTCATTTGGTCCATAATAACCTAAATTGAGTCAAATTGACGCCGAGTACGAGGTAAAACGATTAAAAAGTCCATATTTAGATCTTCCCACTTCCACGAAGGAATACTAATGTATTGAACCAAACCTCTCAGTTTCTGATGCTCAAATTTCACTTGTTGATAATTCAAAAGTTTAGCCACAAATTTCGCAATATCTTTCATCATCCCATTCCACCAATAGACTTTCCACAAATTATGATACATTTTGGTGGCTCTCGGGTGAATAAAATAACAAGAACTGTGAGCTTCTATCAAAATCTAATTCTTTAAATTCTTAATATTCAGAGCACGTAACCGACCTTGGTATCGAATGCCACAATCTCCTCCTTAAGAGAAGCCTCAAAGGCTTTTTCGAAAACTGACTTCTTCAACTCAACTAGTACTGGATCGAGATCTAGCTTAGCCTTCACATTCAATACAAAAGATGATTCAGAACTGTTTTGAACAATAAAAACTCCTTTATTAGAATCAATTAAGCGAACACCCAATCAGGCCAACCTTTGAACATAACAAACAAACTTTTTCTTATCATCCTAAACATGAGAAACACTTCCTATTAATAATCCACTAAGAGCATCCGCCACCACATTGACCTTACCTGGATGATAGAGCACCTTCATGTCACAATATTTCAATAAATTAATGTCACGACTCAAAGTATATCCTCGGCATAACATAGCGTATAGGACCCGAGAGGCCCTACACAAGCCACTTAGCATGCATCATACAACATAATAGAATTAAAGAGTTTAAAAATACAATTCATATCATAAAGAGTTTTAAAAAAATTAAGCGGAAGTCTACATAGTCTTAAAGCCATCTAGTACATCAAGAGTGATCGGGACGTAACCCGCACATCACAAACAATACTGAAAAGTTAAGACAATAAGAAACAAAGGTTTGGTCCTCGAAACATAAGGACTCACCAATCTTTAATATCTACTAAGTTATCCCTAGCCACAAAGATGCGGAATCGGAGCGTCGGACCCTACATTTTTAGAAGAATGTAGGCAAGAGTATGTGTTAGTACAATAATGTACCAAGTATGATAGCAATGCATAAAAGTACAAAATCATGCTAAAAGGACATTTTCATGACATGCAAAGACCAAGTTAAAACATTAAGATAAGAGATTAGAAGTATAATCAGGATCATGGTGAGGCAAGTAAAATAATCTTTGAACACATGTGTGATACTTTTAGAAGTAACCTTAGTTCGTCATTATTGTTGTGGGAAATTTGCCTTATCCGACATAAAGACCATGAAAGCTATAACATGGAATCCGGTGTCTACCCCATACTAAAAATAGGTGTCCTCACTTGCAAAGGTAAGAACCATGAACTTCTAGCTTAAGTGGATCCACTAGCTAATGTCTATCTAAGTCAACCTATGATGGCACATAGTTTATAGGACACAGGTAATTTCCACTTCTCCACTCGGTAATAAGCATAATTCCCATGAAATAGTCATCAATCATATTCATCTTGTCTTTAAGGGATATGGGTAGTCCCCGCTTGTCTTATCATTATAGGGACATGGGTAATCGCCTCTTGTCTTACCATTAAAATAGCTCCTCAAACTTGTTTCTTAGTTTAGTTGAGAAAACCTTTCAACTCTAAGAATCCTTTGTGTGAGAAAACCTTTCACATTCATGTATTGAATATTATGTGAGAAATCCTTTCACAACAATCAACAACAACATTTATGCTTTATTCTCAGAGCAACTTATCATTTTCATCAATTTCGTGAGAACATGCATATCTTCATAAATTCCTCTTTCATAGTTCAAAACCCACTTTCAATTATCATAATCTAGAAAACATGGGTTATGCATGGGTTCATTGCAATTCATCTTAAAAACATAAGATTATTTGAATTCATGCATAATAGTTCAAAACACAATCAATTATATCCACATTGAAAGGAACCCATGACATGGAAGAAAACCCTAACTTCTATTGGAGATTTCTAACTTGCAAATTGGAGAATTTAGGAACCCTATGGAGGAAAGAACTCAAAAGGTGAAGACTATCATACCTTGATGCCAAAAGCTTGAAATCAATGGAGGATTAGGAGACTTTATCTTGAAACCCTAGCTTCCTTCTTCTTCCTTAGAGAGAGAAATATTTGAGAGGGTGACTTGTTCAACTTTGGGGAATTTAGGAGAATGAATTAAATTGGGTGTTTTGGGGGTTAAAAATCATTATATAGGGCTTTGGGTAAAGGATAAAACGACATAGTATTGGGTTGGAATAACTAGGAAAAGACCCAAAAGCCCCTTTAAAATAACTACCGGACACACGGTTTGTAGGTCCAACCTCGGATCGTCCTGGTAAACCGTCGACCGGTTCAGAAACTTGTTTTCCAAGGCCTTTGAACGACGGGACCTATGTAGGGTCAGTCGATCAACCTACTATCCGTACATGGCCACCATAAATCCCACTATTGGCCCTTAAAATTCCACTAAGTTTGTAACTCACCCACGAGACCTACCTACGGCTCGTGCATTGGACAACAGACCGTCCTGGGGAACCGTATTAAAATACTAAAACCTTGACATTTCTGAAAATTTGGACTGGCTAACCACGGCCCTACCTATGGTCTGTGGTCCGACCTACGGACTGTTGGTGGTTCCATCTGTGTTGACACCAGAGCTTTTGAAATAAAAACTAAGATTTTCATATTTTTGATTCCAATGTGTTACAATATATCCCCCTTGGGAACATTCGTCCTCAAATGGGATTCAAGACATCCTATGGAGGGTAGGAACTTAAACCTAACAGCCCAACATGACTGCAATTATATATAAATGCACATAGCCGAGGAGGAAACATCAACTTCAAGTTAAAGCATCTTCAAAACATCATTTCATAAGGTCTATATGGAACTCATATTCAAATGCACATAAACATGAAGAAATCAATCAAGCTAACTCATTCTTCTAAAAAATCAAGCTTTTTCATGAACATGCATAAATGAAGAAATCATAAGAATATCTAAGACACATGACACCATAAAAGTAACCCATGTGGAAATAAATACCTCAAGCTAGAGTAGGGACGGAGGGAAAGATATGAGGATAACACGATATCATATCGTCCTCGGCCTCCCAAGCAGCTCCCTCAACTAACTGATTTCTCCAAAGAACCTTCACGGAAGCAATTTCTTTATTTCTTAAATTCCGAACTTGCTGGTCTAAAATCTCAACCGAAACTTCTTTATAAGAAAGTTTATCCTTTATGCCAAGACTCTCCAATAGTACTATAGAGGTTGGATCACCAACACATTTCTTCAACAAGGAGGTATGGAAAATTGGATGCACTGATGCCAAGTAATTAGGAAATTCAAGTTCATAAGCCACTTTACCAATACACCTCAAAATCCAATATGGGCCCACATAACGGGGACTAAGCTTCCCTTTCTTTCTAAATCTCATTACACCCTTCATGGGTGAAATTTTCAAGTAGACCCAATCATTCAAATCAAACTCAAGATTCCTTCTTCTAACAGCCGCATAAGACTTTTGTCGACTTTGGGCCGTTTTCAACCTTTCTTTAATAAGTGGAACTTTCTCCATAGCCTCATGTACCAACTCGGGACCTATCAAAGCAACTTCACCCACTTCAAACCAGCCTATAGGAGATCTACACCTCCTACTATATAGAGCCTAAAATAGAGCCATGCCAATACTTGAGTGATAGTTATTATTATATGTGTATTCAATCAAAGGCAAGTGATCATCCCAATTACCCTTGAAGTCAATTACACACGCTCTCATCATATATTCCAAAGTTTGGATGGTACGCTCCACTTGCCCATTAGTTTGTAGATGAAAGGTCATGCTAAGCTTAACAGGAGTACCAAGCCCTTTTTGGAAAGACTTCCAAAACTGAGAAGTGAATTGTGTACCACGATCGGAGATAATGGATAAGGGCACTTCATGCATGCAACCAAACCATTTCCCTCAAATACAACTTAGCATAGTCCTCCGCCGCATAAGAAACTTTGACGGGAATAAAATGAGTCGATTTCGTCATTCGATCTACTATAACCCAAATCAAGTCATGTTGCCACCAGGTGCGAGGTAACCCAATAATGAAGTACATATTTAAATCTTCCCACTTCCAAGTAGGATTACTGATATCTTGAGACAAACCTCCCAGCTTCTGATGTTCAACTTTCACTTGTTGATAATTAGGGCACCTTGCCAAGAATTCCGCAATATTCTTTTTCATCCCATTCCACCAATAGACCTCCCGAAAGTCACAGTACATCTTGGTGGTTCCCGGGTGAATGGACTATCAAGAACTATGGGATTCTGATATGATCTGCTCTCTAACATCATCTACATTGGGAAGACACAAACACCTTTATAGCGAAGCACACTATCTCCCCCTTGGGAAAAAGACTCAACGGACTTTTTAAGCACCACTTCCTTTAATTCAACCAAAGTTGGATCGAGACCATGCTTTACTTTCACTTTAGACACAAAGGACGATTTTGAACCATTATGAACCATAACACCACCTTTACTAGAGTCAACCAACCAAACACCCATTCGGGCCAATCTATGAACATCTCTAACAAACTCCTTCTTACTATCCTTTATATGAGCAACACTACCCATTGTCAACCGACTAAGAGCATCCGCTACCATATTTGCTTTACTGGGGTGATAGAGAACACTCATATCATAATCTCTTAGTAACTCAAGCCACCTTCTTTGGCGAAGATTTGGATCCTTCTGTTTAAACACATATTGCAAACTTTTGTAGTCTCTAAAGACATAGACATGAACACCGTATAAGTAAGGCCTCCAAATCTTCAAAGCAAATACAACCGCCGCTAGTTCCAAATCATAGGTAGTATAGTTCTTTTCATGCACCTTAAGTTTCCTTGAGGCATAGGCAATGACTTTTCCATTTTGTATAAGGACACATCCTAACCCAATTCTTGAAGCATCACAATAAATAACAAATCCATTAGTTCCTTCAGGTAAAGTCAACACCAGAGCGGAAGTAAGTCTATCTTTCAATTCCTGAAAACTCTCTTCACATGCTTCCGACCAGAAGAATTGTACTTTCTTTTAGGTCAATGCCATCAATGGAGAGGCAATTGATGAAAACCCTTCCATGAACTTTCTATAGAAAATGGCTAAACCCAAGAAACTTCTAATATCCTAAGGGATAGAGGTCTAGGACAACTTTTTACCACATGGGTCTTCTTAGGATCTACCTTAATACCATTTCCACAAACAATGTGCCCTAGAAAAGCCATAGACCTTAACCAAAACTCACATTTGCTGAACTTTGCAAAGAGTTGCAACACAATCCTCAAATGATTGGTATGCTCATCTTCATTGCTTGAGTAGATCAAAATGTCATTGATAAACACAATCACAAACATATCTAGGTACTGTCTAAATACCCTATTAATCAAATCCATAAATGCGCCGGGGCATTTGTCAACCCAAAAGACATCACCAAAAACTGAAAATGACCATAACGAGTTCAAAAAGCTATTTTCAGAATATCATCTTCCTTTACCTTTAATTGGTGATAACCCGACCGGAGGTCAATCTTAGAGAAGTAACTTGCTCTTTGTAGTTGATCAAACAAGTCATCTATCCTTGGAAGAGGATACTTACTCTTAATTGTAACCTTGGTCAATTACCGGTAGTCGATACCCATATGGAGTGAACCATTTTTTTTCCGAACAAACAAAACTAAAGCACCCCATGGAGAGATACTCGATCGAATGAAACCCTTATCCATCAAATGTTTCAATTGCTCGTTAAATTCCTTAAGTTTTGCCTGAGCCACTCAATAATAAGGAATAGAGATAGGTTGTGTATCTGGGAGAAGGTCAATACCGAAGCTTATTTCCCTTTTAGGAGGAAAATCGGGTAGATCATAAGGAAACACTTCTGGAAACTCATTTAGAATGGTGACCGACTCAAGAGTAGGGGTTTCAAAATCCATATCCCTTATCCTAACTAGATGGTATAAGAAACCCTTAGATATCATCTTTATAGCTTTAAGACAAGAAACAAATTGAACCTTAGGCATAAAATTTCTTCCTTTCCACTCTAGGATAGGCTCATTTGGAAAGTGGAACTGGACCACTCGGGTTATACAATCAACAAAAGCATAACAAGAATACAACCAATCCATACCAAGAATGACATCAAAATCTAACATATCAAGCTCTACAAGATCTACATGAGTGACTCTATGGGGTAAGAAGACATGACAATTTCTATACTCTCTTAGCCACAATAGATTCACTTATAGGATTAGAGACAGAAAAAGGATCAATCAACATATCCGAAAGAATATCAATCCTCCTAGCCACATATGGCATCACAAAAGACAAGGTAGCACCAGGATCAAGTAAAGAATAAACATCAAGATGAAAGGCTTTCAATATACCGATAACCACATCGGGAGAACCCTCTTGCTCACGATGAGTCTGAAGTGCATAGAATCATTTTTCTTCTAACTCCCACTAGAACTGGACAAAGGATTAGGTTGAGCCCGTTAACAATTATATCGTTCATTTTTAGCAACTGAGGGACAATCCCTTATCTTGCAATCCGTCTTACCATAGCCAAAGCATGCATTAGAACCGGCTAGACATCTACCCTCATGCTTCTTTCCACACTTAGCAGAAGTAGGCAATAAAGATCCACTACTGTTTCCTCCTTGAGGCCTAGGGTTAGATACCCTATCTTCGTTGAACTTAGGAGGGGTTTTGGAGGAACCTTGACAGGAAATCCTTTGTCGAAACTTAGAAGGACAATGCCCATTGGACCTTGAATATGAAAAGTCACCATCATTGGTCCTTGCCTTCTTCACCTCCCTAGATCTTTCCTTCAATTTCTCCTCTTCTATTTGTTGAGAATGAACTATAAGATAAGAAATGTCCATTTCATTGATAAGCATGTTGATACGACATTCCTTAACCACCATCTCAGACTCACCCGAAATAAACTTACTTATCCTTGCCCTAGGATCGCCAACCATAGTAGGAGCATACCTAGAAAATTGTGTGAACTTCAAAGAATATTCCTTCATACTCATACTTCTTTGACGAAGGTTGATGAACTCAAGTACCTTTGCCTCCATCATATCAAGGAAATAAGCCTTTTAACTTTTCCCAATCGAGAAGGCCCACATCAACTGCCCTCCCTTCCTTCCATTGGTTGAACCAAACTTGAGCAACACCCTTAAGTTGGTAAGTGACAATTTCCACCTTTTCCACCTACGTCACTCCCATGATCATCAACAGTTTATACACTTCATCAATGAACTCTTGAGGATCTTCCTTAACCTTGGAACCATGAAACTCCGAGGGATCCATTCTAGAGAAGTCTCTCACCCTAGTTACCACCGTACCCATATTTGGATTCATGGGGACCACAATCTCCCTAATGTCTTGACCTATCATGGCTTAAGCCAACACTTGAAAAGCAACCCTAAACTCCACATTAGTCACTTGCTCGGCCAAAGGGTAAACCAGAACTTGAGGAGCTTGAGGAGGAGCTTCTTATTCCACATTTTCATTCGCATTCCTCCTAACGTATACTCTTTGAGGGGCCATTTATTAAAAATCACTGAATAGGGATTAGGAGAGAGGACATATATAGTTACAATATATCGCACAACTTAGAGTATAAAAGAATTGGAGTTTCCTAATCATCTTATAGCTTCTTATTCATAAATGTGGCGCGCTTCACACTCATGAACAAGACTCAACTCGACGTGGCTTATGAGACATCCAAGGACCATTCTAAATCTTGTGCTTTAAATACCAAGTTTTTCATAATACAAAGTATATCCTAGGCGTAACATGGCGTATAGGACCCCGAGAGGCCCTACACAAGCCATTTAACATGCATCCTACAAGATAATATAATTAACGATTTAAAAAGACAATTCATATCATAAAGATTTTCATAAAAATGAAGCTGAAGTCTATATAGTCTCAAAGACATCTAGTACATCAAGAGTGATCGGGATGTAACCCGTACATCACAAACAATACTAAAAAGTAAAGACAATAAGAAACAAAGGCTCGGTCCTTGGAACATGAGTACTCACCAATCTTCAATATCTACTAATTGATCCCTAGCCACAAAGATGGGGAATCGGAGCGTTGGACACTATATTTTTAGAAGAATGTAGGAGAGAGTATGTGTTAGTTTAATAATGTACCAAGTATGATATCAATGCATAAAAGTACCAAATCATGCTAAAATGACATTTTCATGACATGCAAAGACCAAGTTAAAACATTAAGATAAGAGATTAGAAGTATAATTATGATCATGGTCAAGGCAAGTAAAAACATCTTTGAACACATGTGCAATACTTTTAGAAGTAGCCTTAATTCATCATTACAGTTGTGGGAAATTTGCCTTAACTGACATAGAGACCATATGAGCTATAATATGGAATCTCGTGATTACCCCACATCAAAAGGAGGTGTCATCACTTGCCAAGTTAAGGACCATGAACTTCTAGCTTAAGTGGATCCAATAGCTAATTTCTATGTATGAGAACCTATGATGGCACATAGTTTATGGGACACGGGTAATCACCAGTTGTCCACTCGATACTAAGCATAATTCCCACGAAATAGTCATAAATCATATTCATCTTATGTTTAAGGGATGTGGGTGATTGCCTCTTGTCTTATCATTATGGGGACATGGGTAATCATCTCTTGTCTTACAACTGGAATAGCTCCTAAAACTTGATTCATAGTTTAGTTGCGAAAACCTTTCAACTCTAAGAATTCTTTATGAAAGAAAACCTATCACATTCATGTATTGAGTATTATGTGAGAAATCCATTCACAACAATCAACAACAACAACATTTATGCTTCATTTTCATTAATTCTATAAGAACATTCATATCTTCATAAATTCCTCTTTCATAGTTCAAAACCCATTTCCAATCATCATAATCTAGAAAACATGGGTAAAGAGTGGGTTCATAGGAATTCATATTAAAAACAAAGGATTATCTCAATTCATGCATAATAGTTCATAAAACAATCAATTATACCCACATTGAAAGAAACCCATGACATGGAAGAAATCCCTAACTTCAATTGGAGATTTCTAACCTGGAAATTGGAGAATTTATGAACCCTATGAAGGAAACAAATCCATAGGTAAAGACTATCATACCTTGATGCCAAAATGTTGAAATCAATGGAGGATTAGGAGACTTGATCTTGAAACCCTAGCTTCCTTCTTCTTCCTTAGAGACAGAAATATTTGAGAGAATGGCTTGTTCAAATTTGGGGAATGTTGGAGAATGAATTGAATTGGGTGTTTTGGGGGTTAAAAATCACTATATAGGGTTTGGGTAAAGATTAAAACGACATAGTATTGTGTTGGAATAATTAGAAAAAAACCCAATAGCCCCTTTATAATAACTATCGGACCCCGTCGACAGCTGGACTCATGGACCATATATAGGTCTAACCACGGACCGTCCTGGTCAACTGTTGATGAGTTTAGAAACTTGTTTTGTGGGCCTTCAAACAACGGGACCCATGTACGGTCCATCGGTCAACTAACAGTCCGTACATGCACACTGCAAGTCCCACTCTTGTCCCTAAAAATTCCACTAAGCATGTGACTCACCTATGAGACCTACCTACGGTTCGTGCATTGGCAAACAGACTGTCCTGGTGAACCATATGAAAATACTAAAACCTTGACACTTTGGAAAATTTGGACTAGCCAATCACGGCCCCACCTACGGTCCATGGTTGGACCTATGGACCGTTAGTGGCTCTGTCTGTGCTAGTACCAGAATTTTTTGAAAACTGAGATTTTCATCTTTTTGAATTTGAGGTGTTACACTCAAGCCACCTCCTTTGGCAAAGATTACAATCCTTATAAGTGAATACATACTTCACACTCTTATGGTCGCTAAAGACATCTACATGAACACTATAAAAGTAATGTCTCCAAATCTTTGAGGCAACACTACCACCGCTAACTCCAACTCATGAGTTGGATAATTCTTTTCATGCACCTTAAATTGACTTAAAGCATAAGCAATGACTTCTCCATGTTGCATCAAAATACAACCAAGATCAAACCATGAAGCATCACAATAAAGCACAAAACCATCTGATCCTTCCACCAGTGTCAAGATAGGGGTTGTAGTGAGTCTATCCTTCAACTCTCGGAAGCTCTTCTCACAAGCTTCCGACCATAGAAATTTCACTTTCTTTGGAGTCAATGTCATCAAAGGTGAAGCAATAAAGGAAAATCCTTCCACATACCTTCTATAGTAACCGGTCAAACCCAAGAAACTATGCATATCTAAAACGGACAAAGATCTAGGATAATTCTTAACAACCTCGGTTTTCTTAGGATAGACTTGAATACCTTCACTGGAGAAAATATGGCCAAGGAAAGCAACAAAAGTCAACTAAAACTCACACTTGTTAAACTTAGTATACAATACCAGATCCTTGTGAATTCATAATACAATCGTCAAATGATCAATATGATCATCTTCACTTCGAGAGTAAATAAAAATATCATTAATAAACACAATCACAAACATGTAAAGATATTTCTTGAAGACCCTATTCATCAAATCCATAAATGTCGCGAGGGCAATAGTCCAACCAAAAAACATCACCAAGAACTCATAATGACTATACTGAGTTTGATTAGTTGTCTTTGAAATGTCATTCTCCTTCACCCTCAATTGCCGATAATCCGATCGTAGATCAATCTTAAAGAAATAACTCACTCCTAGGAGTCTATCAAAAAAATCATCAATCCTTGGAATATGATACTTATTCTTATTAGTAACCTTATTCAATTGCAAATAGTCAATGCACATTTGGATAGAACCATCTTTCTATCGAACAAACAACACTGGAGCACTCCATGGAGAGATACTCAGTGTAATAAAACCCTTGTCTAACAAATATTTCAATTAATCCTTTAACTCTTTAAGCTCTTTCGGGGCCATACAGTAAGAAGGAATAGGGATAGGTTGCGTATCTCGAAGAAGGTCAATATCAAAGTCTATTTCCTTTTCGAGAGGAATACCGGGAAGATCATCAGGAAACACTTCTGGAAACTCATTTACAATCAGAACTAACTCAATAATAGGGGTTTCAGAATTTATGTCCCTAACTCAAACAAGATCATAGATGCAACCCTTAGAAATAATCTTCCTAGACTTTAGTCGATATATAAAATCCATTAAGAACATAATTTCTCCCTTCTAATGACATGATAGGTTCATTCAGATCTTGAAGGTGACCAATCAGGTCCTACAATCTTTGGAAGCATAGAATGCATGAAGCTAATTCATCCCAAGAATAACATCAAAATCTAGTATATCAAGCTCTACAAGTTCAATATGGGTGACTCTATGAGAAACAAAAAAAGGACAATTTCTACAAACTTTCTTAGCAACAATAGAATCACCAACAGGAGTAGAGACATGAAAGGGATTAGAGAGGATTTTTGGACTAACATCAACTCTCACGGCCAATTAAAGAGTGACAAATGTTAATGTAGCACCTGGATCAAGTAAAGTATAAATATCAAGGTGAAATACTTTCAACATACCAGTCACAACATATGAAGAATCCTCGTGATCTTGTCAAGTTTGAAGAGCATAGAATCAGTTTTGCTTCGGAGCACCCAAACTGAAACCACTAGGATGAGCTTGCCTACCATCCCTTCCCGTACTAGAAAACATCGAGCAATCTCTCATCTTAGGACCATTCTTTGCACAATTAAAGCAACCATCCATGTCGGCCAAACATTTTCCATCATATTTCTTAGCACACCTAATGCAAGTAGGTATAAAAGATCCACCACCATTACCTCATTGAGGCTTAGGGTTCGACAATCTATCTTTGTTAAACTTAAGAGTAGAAGCATTACAATAACCTTGACCCAAAAACCGTTTTTGCAATTCAGGACACCCATGACCATTGGACCTAGAATAAGAAAAGTTAATTACCATTACCGGTCCTTGCCCTCTTGGACTATTTCTCCCTTTCCTTGAGCTTTTCCTCTTCAATTTGTTGGACATGTACATCAACTGAGAGATATCAATCTCCTTAATCAACATGGCGGTACAACATTCCTTGATAACCAAATCATAAGCACCCGACATGAACTTACTAGTCCTTGCCCTAGAGTCGGCAACTATAGTCAGAGAATACTTAGCCAATTGAGTGAAATTCAATGCATAGTCTTTCACACTCATATTCCCTTGTCAGAGATTAATGAACTCAATCACCTTCACTTCTCTCATTTCAAGAGGAAAGAAATGATCAAAAAAATCTCTATTGAATTTGTCCAAATCAAGAGGACCGGTATCAATTGCCCTCTCTTCCTTCCATTGGTTGAACCAAACTTGAGAAAAACCCTTGAGTTAATAAGCGGCCAATTCCACCTTCTCCACCATAGGCAAACCCATGATTCCTACTTTTTTATACACCTCATTGATGAACTCTTGAGGATCCTCATCAACCTTAGAATCATTAAATTCTGTAGGATTCATCCTAGTAAAGTTCCTTATTCATGTTGTTGTTGTACCCACATTTGGGTTCATGAGAGCAATGGCCTCTATATTAGCTTGGGCCGTCAAAGATTGAGCCAACACTTGAAAAGTAGCTTGGAATTTGGCATGAGTCACTTGCTCAGCCAAAGAATCGATCGAAACTTAAGGAACCTCGGGATCCACTTTGTTGCCCACGTTTCTTCTTGCGTAAGCTCTTCAAGGATCATATCATGAAAAACATCGAACATGATTTAAGAGAAGGATCTTTACAGATATAAATTCCATGACACCACTTTAGAGTAACGAAATAAGTGAAGGTTCCTAAATATTTTGTAGCTTCCTATTCATAAATGTGGCTCGCTTCACACTTATGAATAAGACTTTTCTCAACGTAGCTTGTCAAACATTCTAGGACCTTTTCTAAAACCTTGTGCTATGAATACAATGTTTTTCACGACCCAAAGTACACCATAGACGTGATATGGTGTATAAGACCCCAAGAGGCCCTACACAAGTGATAATTAAATCAAGGAATCTCATTGCATGAAATATTTTGATATAAAAGAGGAAGTCTAATCATAGTCTTGAAAAGCCATTCTAATACATCAACATGAGTGGTCGGGACGTAACATGTACACCACGTACAACTTTCAAAAACTAAAGACATAAGAAAATTATATTAAATAAGACATGGTCCTCGAAACATGAGGACTCACCAAGTCTTCAAGGATCAATCAAGTAACCAACCACGAGTAGGAGGAGAGGAAACATCAAACCCAACATTATTACACAAGGTATACACAAGTATAGATTAGTACATGGAATGTAATAATAATGAGGGATATGTATAAAAATATGAAACATGATCATAAGGGGAAATAATCAAAAGCATGATATGTATGACCAAGCTAAACACAAAAAAACCTTTTGAAGAAGAATCATAAATCTTGAATATGGTCAATGCATCTTAAAATTATCTTAAAAGCTTCATAAAACCTTGCTTTAGTGGATCCACCAGCTATGTAAGTTAAGATAAATTCTAATGGGCACGTAGTTAGGGACGAGGAGATTGCTACTAGAGACTCGACATTTACTGTCAAGAGAGCCAACATATCAATATCCTCTCGGTGCTAAGTAAAAATCCCAATGGAATATTCATAAATATAAACATATCATCATACATAAAAAAACACAATTAAGTTACTAGTCCAAGCTTAAATCATTATAGAGTTGCTCATTAAACCATGTGTGAGAAAACCTTTCACCAATCATGATTTCTTGTTGTGAGAAAACATTTAACAATTTATGCATATGTGATAAAACCTTTCACAATTCATTGATTCTTATCTTAAAGTAACATAGATAAAAAAAATTATTTTCATAAATCATCCAAAACTTTTATGAAAATATTATTCATAGATTCATAGCTTCTTCATAAATTCATGTCTTTAATAGCTCATAGTAAAATAATGAATAATGTCTTGGTTCATATGAAATCAATTGGAAAGCATGTAATTGAGTCAAACCAACCATAATAAGATCAAAATCAACCAATTATATCAACATAATTAGAACCCATGAAAATTTGAATGAACACCTAATCAATTTAATGATATTGAGAAATTTTTGGGACTCAATGGGTGAATGAAACCCCTTGATGAACTCCCACATACCTTAATGATCAAATCCCAAAAGCAATGAATAAAAGGGAGACTTAAGCTTGAAACCCTAGATTTTTTTTTCTTGAGATTTAGAGAGAATTGGAGAAGATGAATGAGATTTGGGGTTTTGAGAGAATGAGAGAATTAGGGTAATTTTAGGAGTAGAAGAAAAGTTATAGGACTTAGAATTAGGGTCAAAATGACATAGTATATGCATTCAATGCTTTGTAAAAGACGTAAATCCCTTAATAAATAAATGTTGGAGGACCCTACGATTTGGAACACAAACCATAGAACTTTCTAGTCAATTGTAGGTCGAGGTACTGGGCCTAAAATTGGCCAACCTCCTACGACACTATTCTACGAACCATCGAACTTTCTATGGTTTGTAGACCCTATTCGTGGACCTCAACTTTAACCGAAAGATTTACCAAGTCTAGAATACCCTTACAAAACCCATCTATGACTCATCCAATTTCCTGTGGCTCGTCCTATTGATTCATAGGTCAAACTTCAAAAACATAAAAATTTCATAACTTAACTTTGGGTCCTATGATTCCTTCCTACGGCCCGCAGGACATCCTACAGTCTGTAGATCAGTCTCGTAGACTACTGGATTTGTGCAAAAACTGTATTTTCCCTTTTCTTTTCAACATTCCACTTTCTGAGGTGCTACACTTCTTTCATAAGAAGCTAGACCCTTGACTAGGGGTGTGTGTGTAAAACCCAAAATAGATATTGATTAATCAACTCTAATATTATTTGTATGGCTTGGATATATTCTTGTCTTGAAGTTTTAATCTAATAAAATTAGTGGTTGCAAACATCGATTAAGCTCTCACACTGTTTTGGCTTGGTAATGCAAAATGGAGTTGGGTAAGACTCAATAGTAAGGACTTGTTAAAATTACTCAATGAGTTTGAGCCACGAATGGAATAATTTGAGTAATGTCTCATTTAATAATATGAGCTAGGGATAGGTTGTCTACTCAAGCAATATTTGGTGTTTTGTATGAAAGGGTCTTGGAGTTAGAAATAATTTAAGGGACATACACATTATAGTTTGGGAGAATATCAAAGTGTAGTTGAGACCAAATGTTATCCATGTATCAATTGATGTTGTTTTGATTAATCTTTTCCTATTTATGTTGAAACCCCAATCGTTATGCACACACCCATAGTCCTTTCAAAACGTGTTTAACCTTCTATGTGTTTATTCCCTATAAGGTTTTGCATACGATCGCCTATGTCCTTAAAATGGGACATAGTTGAGTGTTTATCACATGTGGACGTCAATTGTCAATTTTGTAGTAAGTTATGGCCTTATTGGTGATGTTGTGAGTTGTGGTTTATATATAGCTGCTTGGATCGTATCATACTCTTATTATATTTTGTGTTTTACATTAGTTTCACTTTTGTTTGGTTTGCCCTTGACGACCTACCTGTGTTGTTTATTAGGTTAGTTTCAGTTAGTTCGTTTGGTCATGTGAGGAACTGGATGCCAATCTCCACTTCTCTAGATTAGGGGCATGCCAAAATTTGGTATCAAAGAAATATCATGCCCTACTAATTCTACAAATTGTGTCAAGTCACTTGATGCTTATGGGTGTGTTGTGCACCGTACTTATAATAAGAAGGCTACAAGGCATTTAGAGTTGGTTTCCATTCTTTCCTCTCTAGATTGTGCTCTAGAGAAGTATTTAGAGTTGAGTTGTTAAATCGTTTGATAAGGATTTAAGATTTCCAAACTTGAATAGACCTTGTGGTAAGCTCGATTTTGATTTGATACATTATAGAACTTACAAGGATGGAGTTGCTACATTAAGGGTCTGTTTGAAAAGTCACCTGTTAATTGGAAGGATACTAATTACCAACGTAGTAAATTACACTGACATGTTTTTTTGCCACAGTGTGATTACAAATATAGTGTTTGGATGCACAATTGCAATCATAAGATTCTATTAAATTTTAAAAATAAAAGTTAATTATTTAAAATGTATGACAAATAAGAAACTTTATAAATGATATTAAATTAAATAGTTAAGATATATATTGTCTTTTAAAATATATTAAATTAATAAATATATGTTCTTAACTAATATTATAAAAAAAATTGATTTCTATTTTTTAAATTAGTATATTTTCAATTGAATTAAGGGAAAAGGGTCTGATATACCCCTCAACTTTGTCATTTAGAGCTGATATACCCCTCGTTATGAAAGTGGCTCATATATACCCCTACTTATATATAAATGGCTCACATATACCCTTTTCCCCTAACGAAAATGAAAAATATTAATTTCAGGTTAGTTTTTTATTATTTAAAAAAATAAATATAATTCCATATGAGTATATTTAATCCTCCTCAAACATATATATATTTTTTAACTTTTTTTTGTTTCAATGACTAATTTAACAAAAAAATAGTTTTAATTTTTTTTCTTTACACTAAGGAATGAAAGAAAAAAATAAAATAAGAATAAGAAACTCAAATAATTATAATAAAAGAAGTCAAAAAATAATCTATGTATGAAAAAGATTAAAATATACCTTGAACTTTGCTAGAAGAATCATATATACCCCTAAATAATTTTTAAGAAAATTAAAAGTCAAAAATATAAATTTAAACTAACTTTTTCACTTCCGTTAAATGAAGGGTATATGTGAGCTCATTTTGTAACGGTAGGGGTATATGTGAGCCGTTTGTATAACGGTAAGGGTATATATGAGCCACTTTCATAACGAGGGGCATATCAGCTCCAAATGACAAAGTTGAGGTGTATATCAGGCCCTTTTCATACAAGCCAAACGTACAAGATTTCTATGAACATCATGAAATGCATGTTTGACAAATAGATTATTATTACAAATAAAATGTCATAAATTATTAAAATATTTGACAAAGAGATAACCTATCAAGCCTAACTAAAAAATAAATGACTAGCAATGTAAAATTTCAAGTAAATACTACTAAAACAAATGGAAAAATGAAAATATAACACATATAGGTTATAAATTCAAAACAAAAATTTAACATAATACCTTATGCAAAATTTCAATATAACATACATAAATATGATTTAAAAGAAAATAAAAACTTAAGACTATAACCTGATTAAGAATACTAATAAAATTATGCTAATGAAAACTATAAACATGACATAAAAAATAGATAATACGAAAAATTGCATGGCATCACATTAGCTAAAGGTTGAGAATAGAAGGAAATGAAATACAAATAATATAATATAAAAAATAAATTTTAGAATAATAAAAAAAGAATTTAAAATCATATAGATTAAAAAATTAAAATGAAAAAATAAAAATAGAAATAAAAAAAAAGAAATTAAAAGTAACCAGCTTGTAATTACACTATGTAATTACCAGTAATTAACACTCCCTCTCCCCGAGAGTTAGAGAGTGTAATTACCCTTGACAAATTACACCAAATTACCTATTGACCAAGTAATTACATGACCAACCAAACACGCCAGACAGTGTAATTACACACAATTCAATCAAATCTAATTACCTGGGGTACTTTCCAAACAGGCCCTCAGGTAAGTTTTTATCCATGTTAGGAGATTGCATTGTTGGAGGTTGTGTGGGGCCTTACGAGAATCTGGTAGCTGATAGTGGCCTTGTAAGGCATGTGTCTCTTTTGGGGGACTATTTAACAATTGTGGTATTGTCATCTATATAGAGGTGGTTATTTGGGTCATAGTTCCTATTATTTATTTGAGGACGAATGTTCCTAAGGTAAAACAAAAATAATACCTCAGATGTTTATGATTTTTCTATGTCTCGTGATGAAGGCTATCGAGTCTAAACTTGAATATTTTATGGTAACGTCATTCGTGTTCAGAAACATCAATTTGAACTTAAAAGTAGTAAATATAGGACTATACCACACATGTGAAATGAGGGGAGTGGAAACAAACTATGCTTTTAGGGTGTTTTCAACGAGCTATTGATTCTGGGAAGATTAAGTCAGTCATATTGTAGTTTCAGTTTTGGTTAAGCTAATTTTGTTATTCTCTCGCCTTACATGGTTGGTAGGTTATTTTATGTTGTCGTCCCCATTGCATGGGGGCACTACATTCATGCTTGATGGTTTTCGGGTAGATATGGATCTTCTTGGGTGTGGTGGAGTTCAATAGATGGTTGGTACACTCCATTATTTCTAGAGTTGTTGTGTTTGGAGTTTTCTTTTTCTCTATGTAGATGAAGGGTAATAAGGCCCTGTATCAACTAGTTGGTAGCGGTTCATCATCATAGAGGCATGTCGATGTCTGTTGTTGAATTCGTAGTAAGTTACCGCTTTGTTGGTGATATTGTAAGTTGTGGTTTTTATATAGTAGCCTGGATGACCTTGTATCTTACTTTTATGGAAACTTTACACAATTCCATAGTCTTAAGAGCTAATTACATCCTATCCTAACTCTTTTTTAAATTACAAAAATCCCTTCAATTTGGTAGATTCTGGATACATCCCGATACATCGTATCCTGGTTTCGTATGCATCACTCAATGTTCTGATACATCGCGTCTCAATTTAGATACATCACTCAATGTCCCGATACATCACGTACATCTCGATACATTACGTAAACTGATGTATATGATTGATACATCGCGTAAAATGATGTATTACATCCCGATATGTGAACGTGATGTATCTGACCAATACATCACATAAAGTGATGTATTACGTCCATGTACATCATGTGTAATGATGTATCTGACTGATATATTGCGTAAAGTGAGTATTTGATCGATACATTGCCTAAAGTGATGTATCCGATAATAGGAGAGAATATGGATTTTCGTAGTTTTTTCAAATGGTAGGTAATTTTAGAGAATATGGTAAAATAAGTTGAGTATTTACGTAATTTTTCCTACTTTTATTACATTTGGAGTTTTTCATTGTGTTTCACTTTTGTTTGATTTGGCCTGGACGCCCTACTTGTCTTGTTTATTAATTTTTAGTTGGTTCGCTCGATTAGTGAGGCATCGAGTGCTAATCGGCACCTCCCTAGATTAGGGATGTGACAAATTTGGTATCAATATGTCATATTAATTACAAGGATGTAGTTTCTACATTAAGGTATGTTTTTATCCATGTTAAGATATTGCATGGTTGGCAGTCGTGTGGGGCATGATGATCATCTGCTAGCTGATTGGGTCCTTGTTAGGGAGGTGTCTAGTTTTCTAAGTTGTTTCGCAGGTATGTTATAGTCCTCTATATAAAAAAATGTTATGTCGGAAATTTGGTAAGTTCCTATCTTTAGTCATATTTCGTATTGTTCATTCGTGGACCAATGTTCATAAAGAGGGGAGGATGTAATACCTCAGGTGTTTACCATTTTTTATACCTCGTGTCAAAGGCTTACGAGCCTAAACTTGAGTATTGTATGGTAACATCATTTGTGTTCAGAAACATAAGTTTTAATTAATAAATATTACTAATACTATTTTTTTATCTTCCTCCTTTAATGTATTAATATATTTGTGAATAATTCATTGGTTATGATATTTTGCATATGCATTTATATTTATTAAAGTTTTATAAATTATTAATATTTTAGCAGAGATAGTGAGCCTAGTTATATCAAGAAATTATTATTATATAAGGTAGGTTTTTCTTCAATATAAATTTTTAGTAATTCTGATGTATCAAAAAAATTATGTATATTTTACCATAAGCTTGAGCAATACCCAAGATTTGGGGTATTACGATAACCTTATATACCTTAATTGTTCCCAAGCCCAATGGATAAAAATATGAGTTTTATGAAGAATGTCCAAAATCCTATATTGAACTGTCACGCCACGAGCTGTCATGACCCAGACCCTCGTGATTGACATCCACACTAACCCTCCGGTGGGAGAACCATTACTACAAGCCAAACTAACAACTCAACCAAAATACTAAGGCATTTAAGTTACGAAAGCAAGTTAAATGCTAAGGAAAAGAAATAGGGAGTTCCCATAAACTCCAAACCAATAGTCTAACAACTAAGCAAATGCGGAAAATACGCCTAGAATCTAAAATGTCAACGTACCAAAACATCTAAAGTTCAACCGTAAGTCTAAACAAGAAGGGATACAACCCCAAACTAAACATAAGACTATCTAAAGAACTAGTCTAAGTCCGAAATATGGACATAGACAGAAAGAGAATTCATGGAAGCCTGGAAGAACTGGCTCACCCTTGAATTCGAACGATCACTGATCTTTTAAGCGAGGTCTGTCAGTAGCCGCCTGAAGATGCCCTGTACTCAACAAAGAAAGAGCTAGTGCAGTATCAGTACAAAACTACAATGTACTGGTAGGATCACACAGCTTCCCACTATGTGCAACATACATAAGCCATTACAACAATATAATAACATGCATATACCGAATATATACAATATCAACAACATTCAAGAACAACTGAGCATTTCACAAGTCTCAATTATACAGTAATGTCAAGTCAATGGTACTCTCATGGAACCCAAACCCAAACTGTTAGCATACCGGAACGTGGTACTCGATCCAATGATTATGCCAGAACATGGCAACCGATCTCATAATTATGCCGAAACGTGGCAACCGATCCAACTTAGTGTGTCGTAACGCAACACCCGATCCATTCAACAAGCCACAATCACAATCACAAGTATATTCTCATAATCATACAATCAAGTCATGATTTAATGGCATACAATTATTCAATCATTCCCATTTACGAATAATGTGATCAATAATGCAACATTCGTATACATACATGTATCGTAATGAAGCAAGACAAACATATATCACACAATCATGAAATCACAACCCATCACCTACCTCGAACAAAACTTGAATCCCCTAAGAAACTTGATCCTTCCCTTTCCGGATTCTTTCCGCTTGTTCTTGGTCTACAAACAATCAATACAATGCTAGGATCAATAAACAACACCTAATTACCCAAATTATATCAATAATATCAATCCTAAATCATACCCATGATCCTCATACCCAGATTAGGGCATTTTCCACCATAATTTCTAGATCAAAACCCTTCCTCATCGAAAATTACCCATTAGATTATGTTCTACGGATCAAAAAATGGATTCGAGGAGTTAAAACCTTACCTTTAGCCTTAAGAATTGTAAAAAACCGTCAAAAAAACACCTAGGTTCATTCCTTATCTCTCAAGTTCGAAAATTGCAGAATAAAATGTTTTTGGGGTTTATTTTCGACTTTAAGTCACGTCTGTCCCGTTACAGCGGCCTCGCCCTGGCGGGAATAATCCCGCCTTAGCGGCTAGCACGGGACCAATGAGTCGATTTAAGAATTCCAAACTCCCATTTCACAACACACCTTCATCCCATGACACTCAGAAAATACCCTTTCACGCTAAGATCAATTCTGGGAGTTTTACTCGCCCGAATTCAGTTCCATAAAGTCGTATGGGTTCCTTAACATCTTAGCTATCTACTCATATGATCAGATTCATAATTAGATAATTCAATTGTTACCAGATTACCCTAGACTTTAATGACTCTGATTTTGTCCAAATCTAGACTAGGTTGGGAAATTCCAAGTTACTACGAAAAAGTTTTTCCGGCACAAATTTTTTCCCCGTTAGCTTTTTCTATAACGATGGGAACATGTCGTTACAATAGACACCAATTTACCCATCACTCGTCCCCGAGTGACAAACTTTGAAAAAATAGGATAAAGAAGAATGAAGTAGTACCTGAATCGACGAACAATTGGGGATACTTGTCTCTCATGTCCTTCTCGGTTTCCCAAGTAGCTTCCTCAACTGGACGATGCTGCTATTGAACGTTCACGGACTTAATATCCTTGGTCCTCAGTTTGCGTACATCATGATCAAGAATGGCAATCAGTTCCTCCTCATATTGGAGGTTTTTGTCTAACACAATTGAGTCCCATTTAATGATGTAATCTATGTCACCATGATATCTCTTCAACATGGAAACATGAAATACCGGATGAACTCCAGATAGATTAGAAGGTAATGCCAATCTATAAGCCACTGGGCCTATACATTCAAGAACCTCAAAGGGACCAATTTATCGCGGACTTAACTTACCCTTCTTGCCAAATCTCATCACCCCTTTCATGGGTGATACCTTAAGAAGAACATTCTCACCGGTCTGAAATGCCATAGCTCTTACCTTATGGTTTGCATACTTTTTATGTCTATTTTGGGCTGCTAAAAGCTTAGCTTGAATACTTCTCACCTTATCTTGAGCATCCTTTACTAAATCAACTCCTCAAAGGTTTTACATCTCCAGCCTCGAACCACCCTATGGGTAATCTACATCCCTTCCCATAAAGTGCCTCAAATGGTGCCATATCTATGCTGGAGTGAAACTATTATTATAAGAGAACTCACACAAAGGTAAGAACTTATCCCAATGCCTTCCAAAATCAATCACACATGCCCTCAAAATGTCTTCTAACACTTGAATAGTCCTTTCCGATTGTCCGTCTGTCTGTGGATGGAAGGCTGTACTATAAGTGAGTTGTGTTCCCAATTCATCATGCAATTTCCTCCAAAACTTGGATGTGAATTGGGTACCACGGTTTGAGATGATAGAGAGGGGCACCCCATGCAACCTCACTATCTCTTTCACATAAACTTTAGCCAATTGTTCAACATTATAATCTAATCTTACCGGAATAAAATGGGCTGACTTAGTCAATCTGTCAACCACTACCCAAATAGAATCAAACTTCCCCAAAGTCTTGGGAAAACCAACCACGAAGTCCATAGCTATCCTTTCCCACTTCCATTCCGGAATTGGCATTCTCTGAAGCAAACCTGCAGGCCTTTAGTGTTCATACTTCACTTGTTGACAATTTTGACACTTAGCCACAAACTCTGCTATATCTTTCTTCATGCTCAGCCACCAATAAATTCGCTTCAAACCTCGGTACATCTTAGTCACACCTGGATGAATGGAATATCGCGAACCATGAGATTCTATCAATAATTTCTGAATCAAGTCATCTACTCTAGGAACAAAGATTCTTCCTTTAAAATTGAGCACACCCTCCGCATCAAGAGTGGCCTCTTGTGCCTTACCAATCGCAGTCTTCTTTCTATGCTCCTCCAAATTTTCATCCACAAACTATTTAGCCTTGATCTCCTCAATGAACATGGCCCTAACCTCAATGCTAGCTAACACCCCACCTCTTTCTGAGATTCCCAACTGCATGAACTTAGACTCCAAGGTCTGGATTTCCTTTACCAAGGGTCGCTTGGATACACTCAAGCAAGCTAAACCACCCATACTCACCACTCTTTGACTCAAAGCGTTTGCCACCGCATTAGCCATACCCGGATGGTATTGAATGGTGACATCATAATCCTTTAGTAACTCCATCCATCTTCTCTGTCTCAGATTCAAATCCTTTTGAGTAAACACATGCTGCAAACTACGATGATCAGTAAATACCTCACTTTAACACCATACAGATAATGTCTCCAGATCTTAAGAGCAAACACTACCGCTGCCAACTCCAAATAATGTGTTGGGGTAAATTTCTCTCATGCACCTTCAATTGACGCGATGCATAAGCTATAACATTCTTATTCTACATCAACACAGCACCCAAACCAGAATGTGAAACATCACAATAAACAATGAAATCCTTACCTTCAACCGGTAATGCTAGAATAGATGCGGTGGTCAAGAGAGTCTTGAGCTTTTGGAAGCTCTCCTCACATTTTTCAGTCCATTCAAATGGTATCTCCTTTTTGGTCAAATTTTCAAGTGAGTGGCAATAGAAACAAAGTTCTTCACAAATTGACGATAGTAGCTAGCGAGCCCTACAAAACTCCTACCTTATGTTACAGAGTTAGGACGAACCCAATTCTTAACCACCTCAATCTTTTGGGGATCTACCATTACCCCTTCTTTTGAAACTACATGCCCCAAAAATGCTACCGAAGTCAACCGAAATTCACACTTAGAGAATTTCGCATATAACTTTTGTTTCCTAAGAACACCCAGAACAATACGAAGATGGTCGGCATGCTCTTCCTCGATTTTTGAATAGACCAAAATGTCATCGATGAAGATTATAACAAACGAACAAGAAAGGGTTTGAACACACCATTCATTAAACTCATAGTTGTAGGCGCATTAGTTAATCTAAAAGACATAACTACAAACTCGTAGTGCCAATAACGAGTTCTAAACGCCGTCTTGGGCAAATCTTTAGGCCTAATCTTTAATTGATGGTAACCAGAACTTAGATCAATCTTAGAGAAAACCGATGCACCTTGCAATTGGTCAAAAAGATCATCTATTCTAGGCAATGGGTACTTGTTTTGAATGGTGGCCCTATTCAATTGTCGGTTATCTATACACATCCTCATACTACCATCCTTTTTCTTAACAAACAAAATTGGGGCACCCCACGGGGAAGCACTAGGACGAATAAATCCTTTATCAAGGAGCTCTTCGATTTGAGCCTTAAGCTCTCTTAATTCCACTAGAGCCATGTGATATGGAGCGATAAAAATGGGACGAGTACCAGGTTCTAAATCAATGCAGAAATCAATCTCTATCTAGAGGCATACAAGGGAAATTAGTAGGAAACACTTCTCTAAATTCTGACACCATGGGAATAGACTCAATAGATGGAGACTTAACCTCAACATCTCTAATATGAGCCAAATACGCCAAACAACCCTGCCCTACCAGTTTACTAGCCCGAATAGAGGATATGATCTTAGCTTGCTTAGGCTTGTACACCCCTTCCCACTCTAATTTTTCCCTTCTCGGAATTTCTAGAATCACAGACTTAGTATTACAATTAAGTACAACATAATACGGGGCCAACCAAGTCATGCCTAAGATTATTTCACAGTTAGTCATATCCAAAATCACCAAGTTAACCCAAGTCCGAAAACCCATAAACAAAATAAGACAAGCACGATAGACATGGGTGACTATGATAGACTCTCCAACTGGAGTAGAAACATGGATGGGAATCAACTATATCACAAATCATATTAAACTCTGAGGCAAATCACATGGATACATAAGAATAAGTAGAACACGGATCAAATAACACATTAGCCATCCGGTCACAAAGAAGAATAGTACCTGTGATCACTGCGTCAGACGCCTCTGCCTCGCTCTTGCCCAGAAAGGCATAACACTGAGCCCTATCATCTTGACGGGCGACTTCCTTGCTTGGATGCACTGTACCTCTGCTTCCCTTACCATTTCCCCTACCTCTGCGGCCTCACTGATTTCCTCCTTCCCTACTTTGTGGATGCCCTCGACCATTATTACCATTTCCAGCGGGTACCACTGTTCTAGATTGCTGCTACGCAGAATCCAACATGCGTGGGTGGGGACAATCTCTCCTCATAAGCCCAGGTTCTACACAATTGTAACATGTACGATCAAAAGATGGCCTGTTGCCCAACAAAGGTGCGGCTCCCTTGCTATCCTGAATCAAATTATGAGATGGAGTTCCCGAGTAATTACCTGTAGAGGCAGGCATAACAAACTGAATTGGCGGGGCTGCAAGTGTTGGTCTCCCTGATCCTCTGGAGTAAGATCCCTGAAAGTTGCCTGAATTTTTGGCTTTCTTAGCCAATGCCTTGGCCTGACCGTCTCCCTTTACCCTATCCACTTTCTTCACAAAATTTGTTACCTCATTGAAGCTTTTCCCCGCAGAGTTCATATGAACAGATAATACCTGCAACTCAGAATCTAGTCCCTTAATAAATAAGTGGATCCTCTCTTCCTCAGTAGTCACCTATTGCGTAGCATATCTAGACAAGGCATGGAACTTGGCCCCATAAGCAGCCATAGACATACCACCTTGCTCCAAAGCCATGAACTCATCCTTCTTACGATCTCTCAAAGTCTGAGGCACATATTTCTCCAAGAACAGAGCATGAAACCGGGTCCAAGTGAGTGGAGGCAAAACTGAAGATCGACATTCCACATAAGCTCTCCACCACTGCTTGGCCTCATTCTGAAGTTAAAAGGTCACGAACTCCACACCATGTTGATGGAAAATTCCCAACTTATGAAGCCTCTCATAACAATCTAGGCTGAACTCATACCATTCTCACTCTCAGAACTATGAAACACATTCGGTTTCAACTTCAAGAACTTAGTCAACATCTCATGCTCATTACCAGTCATAACAAGACCTAACAAAGGACGAAAGAAAGCATCATTACCTCCAGTTCCACCCACCTTCGGCGCAGTTATAACAATAGGGGCATTGGTAGGAGCTTGAGTTGCTTGAACAAAGGGAAGCACTCCAGGACCAACCAATCCTTTCAAGAACGACATAATCGGTTGAGATAACACTGGGTCCAAAGTAGGAATACATGTAGTCTTGGCCTGCACCTCTTCCTCTTACCCAACATTCCCCTCATTCTCAACTTCCACATTCTCCTCTACCTCTTCATAATGCTCAGGAGGGTCCTTATTTCTGGGATCATTTCCAACCGGTGCTCCATCCCTAGTAGGTGCTTACCTTCCTCGGCCTCTACCCCTAGCTCTTCCTCAACCCTTGCCTCGACCACGACCTCTCACTGAAGATTCCTCAGCTTTAGCATTGACGGGAGCTACGAGCCTGATGCCGTTGAACCTAGTATTAACCATCTGCGGACATAAGAGTACTGAAAGAGGTTAGATACCAATTTGAATCGCCAGATACCAATTGGAATCAAGTTATAGCACGAAAGGAGAGAAGAGAAACAGAGAGATTTCCTAAAGTCCTATAGCCTCTTGAAGAAAAGTACAGACGTCTCTGTACTGTTCCGCAAGACTCTACTAGACCGTTTTAGTACATTTAGATCAATGAACCTAGACTCTGATACCAACTTTGTCACGACCCAGACCCACACTAATCCTCCTGTGGGAGAACCATTACTACAACCCAAACTAACAACTCAACCAAAATACTAAGACATTTAGGTTACAGAAGCAAGTTAAATGCTAAGGAAAAGAAATAGGGAGTTCCCATAAACTCCAAACCAATAGTCTAACAACTAAACAAATGCGGAAAATACGCCTAGAACCTGAAAGTCAACGTATCAAAACATCTAAAGTTCAACCGTAAGTCTAAAAAAGAAGGGATACAACCCCAAACTAAACACAAGACTATCTAAAGAACTAGTCTAAGTCCAAAATGTGGACATAGACAGAAAGAGAACTCATGGCAGCCCGAAAGAACTGACTCACCCTTGAATTCGAACGATCACTTCAAAGCGAGGTCTGTTAATAGCTTTTTGAAGATGCCCTGTACTCAATAAAGAAAGAGCAAGTGCAGTATCAGAACACAACCACACTGTACTGGTAGGATCACACGGCTATCCCACTAAGTGCAACATACATAAGCCATTACAACAATATAATAACATGCATATACCGAATATATACAATATCAACAACAATCAAGAACGTACTGGTAGGATCACGTGGCTATCCCACTAAGTGCAACATACATAAGCCATTACAACAATATAATAACATGCATATACCGAATATATACAATTTCAACAACATTCAAGAACAATAGAGCATTTCACAAGTCTCAATTATACAATTATGTCAAGTCAATGATCCTTTCTTGGAACCCAAACCCAAACTGTTAGCATACCAAAACGTGGTACCCGATCCAATGATTATGCCAGAACGTGGCAACTAATCCCATAATTATGTCGAAACGTGGCAACCGATCCAAGTTAGTGTGTCAGAACACAACACCCGATCCATTTAATAAGCCACAATCACAATCACGAGTATATTCTCATAATCATACAATCATGTCATGATTTCATGGCATACAATTATTCAATCATCCCCATTTACGAATAATGTGATCAATAATGCAACATTCGCATACATATAGGTATCATCATGAAGCATGATAAACATATATTACACAATCATGAAATCACAACCATCACCTACCTCGAACTGTAATACCCCGAAAAATAGTAAGTTGAACTATAGAGATCTAGAGCTTTTCGTAAGAGTTTTGGAGTGTGGTATGAGGATTAAAAATCACAAAAAATGATTCCCGTACTTAGAATGGAGGTTTAAGGGTTAGGGTGTCAAGGTAAGACCCCCCAAGGACCACCCAAGGGGTCCTTGAGGAGGACCTCAAAACAGCCCTAAAAGCTGTAAAAAATAGGCCACTCACGATTGCCATCTATTGGCCGTGAATGGACCCACGCCCCATGGGTTGGGGTCGTGGGTCAAGGCCTGAGTTGGCCTGAAAAGTTTAGCTTCAGTACCATACCCACGAGGGTGCAGCATGATCCGTGGACCCACCCACGGTCTGTGGGTGGGTGAGTCGTAGGTGGGGTAGATTTTTCAAGTTTTAGTTTTAAGTTGGGGGTTTGGGAATTAATTAGTTATTAGTTAGGGGTTAAGTGGGGATGGTTAGTTAGTTATTAAACCCCCTATATAAGTCTAATATACCCCTAAACTAAGTTAATAAATCATTCTCTCAACTCACCAGAAAGAAACCCAAAATTTTCTCTATAGAAAGAAGAAGAAGAACAAGAGGAAAAAGGTGAAGTCTAGGGTTGAAGGGGCTGCCTTGGATACTCAAATTCGTGGAGAATCTTCACTTAAGCTATGTTAGCTAAGGATTTTCTATTTTTATTTTATTTATTTTATATTTTGCTGTTATTTTAAGTTTTTATATCTAGCTGTAAATATTTTACTTCCCGGGGCTAGTTCTATTCCTGACATTTTTCAATAAAATACTAGTGATTTATCTATATTCCTGTCATTTATTGCTACTGAGTAGTTATCACTTATTATGAATTTAAATTTTTGGTATATGAGGTTACCTTTTACTGCACTTATTATACTTTTTACTATGGGTTGTATAATTCTATCATCTGCTAAGTATATTTCTATGAGTGTATCTATTCCTTCCCTAAATCATGCTTTTATTAGTATTTCTGTTCCTCCTAAATGTACATATTTAATTGGATTTTTAGCCTTAATATCTTGTATTTCTTTATTTATTATTCGTTTGTTTATTATTGGTATTTTAGCCTTTCCTTTGGTGTATTTGCAATCTATGATATGTTCTCTTTGACTTACTACATAATATTCTTCTTTTTGTCGTTTAAACCAGTTTCTTATTGTTGGTATTTTGAATATTTTTGCTACGCTTAGGT
>NW_006239007.1:1095152-1095419 GCF_000226075.1 Solanum tuberosum | reverse complement strand
CGTCTTAACTTTCTACTAGTATGTTTCTTCTTATATTTCTTTTCATCCATAGCTCTGATGCCATTTTTAGGGGGTGCGGAATTCACGGAATTCATGACATTTTTGGTAGTGTGGTAGGTGAGGAATTCATGGTATTTTAAATATTTTTGGTATGTGTACCATTTTTGGTAGGTGATGAATTCATTTTATGTTTAGCTAAATATTTTATTATAATATTCTTTTGCTAAGTGTCTTAATCTTGATATCTCTTTAATATTATTTATGATA
>NW_006239007.1:1093042-1094606 GCF_000226075.1 Solanum tuberosum | reverse complement strand
TGAATAGCTTAAGTATTAAATATTTGAGAGAGTGTTTATGAAAGTGCATTTATTCAAGTCTGTCCTTTATGTTACATGTTCCTTCCTTTATATAGAAAGGAAATCCTACTGCACTTACAAATTCTATCCTATCTCTACAGTAATGCACAATAATGTGCATGTACTATACTACTTACTCTTAATAATAATACACCTATAATGCACAATAATGCACTACTTCATGACTTTCTTACATAGTACTATTTACTTTATGACTTTTTTACACTACTTTATGGCTTTCTTACAATCCCACACCTACCCTCTTTACACTTGTCACTACTCTTTACACTTGTCCCGACACACCATACCTACTACTTTTAATATACATTGTTGACTAATTTACACTACACTTTCTTACAATAAGACTAATAATTTACAATAATAGTACTAATCACTATTGGCTTTTTTGGCCAAATATATTCTTCTTTGCCTTATCTCTTTGGTTGTCTTTATCTTCTTTGTCTTGACTTTATTCTAGCTGGACATCGAGAATTACGTTGTCTTCTCCATTGCATTTTGAACATATATGATCTGGATATTTGTGTCCGATTAACTTACAATATCTGGTTAATAGTTCATTTGAGATGAATCCCTTCTTTAATGCTCTGGTAATAGGTTGTTCTTCTTGTTTGAGCAGAGATAATATCCATTTTTGTACTTCGTCCATATCTGCTTGTCTTAGCTCCCTTGAGTTTGAGTATATCATAAGTTGGTCTCGTGAATAATAACTCCATATTGCATTCCCATTTAGATAATTATTTGCTAGTTCTTGGATAATTGTTGACATACCAATTATTCTTTTATTAGCATAGAAACTTGGTATCTCAATTTCTTGTATCTCTGGTTGTTGTCCGATATCTTCTGGAATTATCATATCTCTGGTTAATCCTATTTTTACAACTTGTATTATTGGTTTTATTTCATCATATAGTATCTCTGCTGGGGCCGCATAAAACTTTACATAAAATAGATTGCCTTTTGTTACTCTTTTATAGGTTATGAATGCTCTGTATATCTCTGGTATACCGCTTAGTTCTTCTCCATCGTATGTATAAACTGTACTTAATAATCCATAGTTGTAATAGGGTTTGACTAAATTTTCTTTAGTTTTTGGTTGAGCTATCAACTTATTATACCCTTGTAATTTTGGGTTAAATAATCTTGGGTTGGTTCTTTAGTGGTGTTAGATCTGGGATTAAGATTTAAATACGCTTGGATTTTGTGTATATTCCTAAATAGGTTTGTGTGATATGGTTATAAATTTTCTTGTCTTTGTTTAGGCTCTCTGCATTTGTTGAGGTTTGTGGTGATATAATCAATGGGTCTTTGGTAATTTTCGTGTAAATGGTTTTTTAAATATTTTGTTTAGATTAGTGCTCGTATATTGTTTCCTAACTGTTTTGCTTGAACCTGCAGCTGCATTGAAACTATCATTATGGGTTTTTTGGAGTATCCCAACGTCTCCTTCTAGCTCCAGATGCTTAGTGTCTTCCGATTGACATATCTCTGCATGTTTATAGTCATG
>NW_006239007.1:1092683-1092945 GCF_000226075.1 Solanum tuberosum | reverse complement strand
TATGTTTTTTCATCTATTGCGTATTCTTCTTTATTCATTTATAAATTGTGTTGTAGTTTATATTCTAAGCTTTCTTTTTGTATTTGTAGATATAAAATAGTTTTTCTCAATGCTACTATAGATTTTTTACAAATTCCTACAAATATATTACTGTTTAGTCTATTTTTCCTATGTCTCAATTCTTGTCTTTTTGCTATAATTATCTCAGTAAGTTTTTGTCTATATTCGTTATTCTCGTTATTCATTGTATTTTTAAATATTG
>NW_006239007.1:1092555-1092674 GCF_000226075.1 Solanum tuberosum | reverse complement strand
TTCAAATGATAGTAAACATTTATATACTGAATATAATTCTTTCCTATTTATTTTCCATCCTATTTCTGTATTAGTAAATGTCCTGGAATAATATCTACAATGATGTTCTATTTTTTCTT
>NW_006239007.1:1092311-1092518 GCF_000226075.1 Solanum tuberosum | reverse complement strand
CGTCTTAACTTTCTACTAGTATGTTTCTTCTTATATTTCTTTTCATCCATAGCTCTGATGCCATTTTTAGGGGGTGCGGAATTCACGGAATTCATGACATTTTTGGTAGTGTGGTAGGTGAGGAATTCATGGTATTTTAAATATTTTTGGTATGTGTACCATTTTTGGTAGGTGATGAATTCATTTTATGTTTAGCTAAATATTTTG
>NW_006239007.1:1091960-1092065 GCF_000226075.1 Solanum tuberosum | reverse complement strand
AATTTATTTCTAAATCATACCATTCTATTCTTTCGAGGTCTAAATCATGTAGGTCTTTTTCATATCATTGTTGGTTTAATATATCTTCTGATTCGTCATCATTAA
>NW_006239007.1:920052-1091651 GCF_000226075.1 Solanum tuberosum | reverse complement strand
TCACTATATAGTAATTCTAACTTATCTTGGATTATTTTTACTTTATCTATAGAGAATATAATTAATTCTATCTTAGGGTCTTCTTCTTTTATATTTTCTAATTTTTGTGTAATTTTTTCACTTTCTTTTATCCATTCTGTTATTTTCGTTATTTACTCTTTTTGCTCCTATTTTTTGTTTACATGGTGTTGTGATTGTTTTTTGTTTTTTGTTATTTACTCTTTTTGCTCTTATTTTTTGTTTACATGGTGTTGTGAACCACCGGTGTGTTTTTGTTTTTATATGTGGGTATCATTTTTCTAAAAATGGCATTCCTAATAACATATCTTTTGTTGTTAATTCAAAGTTATATATTTCCTCTATAGTTAATTAATATCTTATCCCATATTTGTATTTTTATATTTTTTGCCTTATATGTGATCATGCTTCCTTCATTATTAAATCCTGTTACTACTATCGGTGTTTTTAATTTTTTCAATTTATCTTCTGGTAAACAATTGTATTTACATATAATAGCTTCTGCTCCCGTATCTATCATTGGTGTATAATATCTGTTGTAATATCCCTCTATTATTATCTTTGCAAGTATATATATTTTCATATTTTTATCATACTAAAGTTCTTTTTATTATTAATCTTTTATTTTCATAATTTGTTGTCAACTGTTTGTCTTCTAGATTATATGGTTTTACTTGTTCTAGCCATTTTATTCCTAAAGTGATATTTTCATCTCCCTAATATATTTTAAATTTTATTATTATTGGTACTCCTCCAATGATTATTTCCTTTTCTGTAGTTTCTTCGGTATACATTAATGCTTTTGGTAGTTCGGAGCATAATTGTTCAGTAGTTATTATTTCATCTTTCGTCACTAATTCTCTTGTAATATAGTTTTCTTCTTGTCCTGTATTTATTAATATTAAATATTTTCGTTGTTCCATTACTCCCGTTATGTAGTAATGATGTGATTTTATTTCTTTTTCCATTGATTTTTGTGGAGTTTTATCTATTCTTCTTGAGGTACTCATTTTTGATGATATTTGTGGTATTTCATAGTTTATTCTTTTCGATGTGCTTAATATTTCTTTTACTATTTCTAAATCTTCTTCTATGTCAATCTCATTATAACTATAGTCATTTTTATCTATGACTATAACTATTATCCCCTTAGGGTTTCCCCCAATTGTGAAGTCAAAAACCCAATTCTAGCTAGGGTTTCCTTCTACGTTGTGGGTAGGGTTTGAGTATGATTCCAATCTAGTTGATAATACCTAATTATGATTGTATTAGCATTGGATTATGATGTTATGATGAATTCATGTGATTTCTATGGTTAACCCTAGTCTATTTGATGAATTTGATATTTTGTGGGTTTATGCCATTAGAGGTGAAATTTAAGGTTCATAGGTGATCTTCCTAAATCAATGTCATGTGTATTAATTGTTCAAGGTTAGGAACATATAATCATGAATTGAACTAGACTTTATTGAATATGATTGATCTTGACTTGTAAAGTTGAAGTTGAACCTTTAGGATGAATTGTGGCTAGAATCACCTAGTAATGAATTATGTGATTGAGTGCCTTGTAATCTAGGTTCATAAGATGCTGTCATGTTGTAGAGTTATTAAGAATGAAGACTTATAGTTGTGGATGTTGATCACTAGGGCTTTAGAGTGAAGCTAATATGATTAACTATAGATGCTAAGGCTTTGAGAGTAAAGTCTAAATGAGAATAGAAGTCTAATAGGTAGAATTGTGGTGAAAGGCCTACACTCACCTAATCTACCTTATAAATGCTTGAAAATATAAAGTGGTAGAATCACTTGAACGTGGATTGATTGTCAAGGACATCCTTCCATGAGACATAAGTGTTAAGCAAGGCTTAACAAGTAAATCTTGGGGTGTATTCTTGGCTCCAAGTGGATATTGACAATGAGATGGAGTGTCACACAAGATAGGGTCTGGGCTGCAAGAAGAAAGGAGAACCATACCTAGTTGATGTGAGGACTATCCAAGTTAAAGGGGGAACTCTTACGTAGTAGAGTGTGGGTTTTCCCAAAGTTAGGTCTTATGAGATGGGAGCCTTCACGTTGAGTTAAGGTTTCTAGTAGCAATCTCCATATCCAATCAACTAAGACATGCTTAAAGAAGCATCTCAAAGTGTTCAAAAGCATAAATGAACTAAGACTTACTTAATGACGTACCTCATAGTGTTGAAGAGATATCTCCCCCTTGGGATCATTCGTCCTCGAATGATGATTCTAAACACTTCTTAAAGTCACAACTCTAAACTAGCAGCCCATCATGCATGCACTACATCTAAATGCACACAACCAAGGAAGAAAACTTCAATTCCAAGCTAAAACATTCAATACAACACACGGGAGTAGGAACTACATCTACCAACCCAAAATGCATGAAATTCTTTATTTTACTCATTTTCAAGGAGGAACTAACATCTCGTAACTAAAACATGCTCAAATCACATTCATGGAGTCTAAATGCCATTTACTCTAAAAAATCATCTATTAAAAGAGGAATCTTTCAACTCCAAACTAAGGCATGATCCTTACTTATCTCATGAAGTCTATATGCAATTTGACTCAAATGCACTACAACATAAGGAAAACAATGCGTATAAGTCATTTCTAACAAGACCTAAGAATTTTCATGAACATGCATATTAGGAAATCATGGCAACACATAAACACACAATAACCCTACTAGATAGACACACTATCTCCCCATTGGGAGTAAGCCTACACAAACTCTTCTAAACATCATTAATACTAAAGACAACTTCAAAGTACAACATAAAAAGTCACAAAAGACAAGAAATCCAGAAATTACTAAAGCATAAAACACATACCGGAAGGAACATGAGGAGATCACTCTTGATCTTCTATAGATTGGAGAGCATAAAACCTATTCTTCTTTTGAGCACTCTTATTCAGACCACTAGAGGAAACTTTCTTATCCTCCCTTCCCTTAGCCTTAAGAACCGAGCAATCCCTCATTTTGTGCGCATCCTTTCCACACCCATAGCAACCATCCATGCCGGCTAGGCACTTACCATAATGACTCCTCCCACACTTGGTGCAACTAGTCTTAGGAAATGGAGACCCACTACCTTTATCTTGGTTAAACCTAGGGATGTTGGAAGAGTCTTGGCCAGAATACTTTTGTCTAGACTTGGACCTGCCTTGCTCCTCAGACTTAGCATTAGGAAAGTTCCCATCATCGGTTCTATCTCTTTTCACCTCCCTATTCATTTTCTTAAGATTTTGCTCCTCAATTTTTTAAGCATGCACCATGAGGCGGGAAATACATACTAGGGATAAGCATTGCTGAACGACATTCATTGACCACTAATTCGGACACTCCCATCATAAACTTATTCATCTTTGCCCTTGAATCCCCCACTATGGTTGGAGCATATTGGGATAGTTGGTGAACTTAAGGGAATACTCTTTCACACTCATACCCCCTTGTTGAAGATTTGTGAATTCTTGCATCTTTAGTTCCCTCAACTCTAGGGGAAAGAACCTATCAAGGAATATCTCTTTGAACCCTTCCCACTCTATTGGGCCCTCTTCTACCGTCCTACTATCTATCCATTGTTCATACCAAATTTGTGCTACATCTCTCAATTGGTAAGCGGCTAGCTCTGCTTTCTCTACTAAAGTTAATCCCATGATAGTAAGCACCTTATACACCTTATCTATAAAACCTTGAGGATCTTCCTCCACTTTGGAGCCATAGAACTCCGGAGGGTTCATCCTCAAAAACTCTCTCACCCTAGAAGCAGCCATCCTCCTTATTGGATTTGCTAGAGCTACCACCTCTCTATTGGCTTGGGCCAACATTATAAAGTCCGACCTAATCTCTGCATTAGACATATCCGAAGGATCAATTGGAGCTTGAGGAGGATCTTGATGTGGCACTTGGGGAGGAACCTCTTGCTCCTCATTTCCTTCCTCTTATCTCCTAGCATTTACCCTTATGTTAGCCATACCCTGAAAATCAACGGGCATAGATTAGAAAAAGGGTCTACTAAAACCAAACTCTATGGCACGACTTAGAGAATGAAAAAGTGAGATTTCCTAAATATTCAATAGCGTCCTATTCATAAATGTGGTGTGCTTCACTTTTATGAACAAGACTCTACTAGATGTGGTTTGAGACATCCTAAAACCATCCCAAAACCTTGTGGTCTGATACCAAGTTTGTCACGACACGAGCCTATACCCTAGACGTGACACGACGTACAAGACTCCGAAAAGCCTAATACATGCCCTTAACATATCCTGAACATAAGATAATAGAAAAGTACAGATAAATTTAAAACTTTTTACAATCGAAGTCATATTAATAAAAGCAAGCGGAAGTCTTTCTATACTTTGTGTCAAACCATCTAATACAACTTTTTAGAATAAACCTCTTGGGACACATCCCATACAAAAGTCTCAACATGAAAATAAAGACATAAAGGAAATGGTGGGTTTTGTCGTCGAAGCTATGAGGACTCACCAAGATCTTCAATTCCTTAGCTCCTTAGGAAACCTAGCTTCAAGATAGCACTCAAGTCTCCAAACCCTACATTGTATAGGAAAAATATGTGTTAGTACAAAATGTACTAATTATGTTAGCTAGATAAAACCATAAGAGCATAAGAAAAGGGTTAGTCAATAATAGACATAATCCAAAATCATATGAAATACTTCATGAAACATCAATAGTAAGCATAAGAGACAATATCATCATAATAGCAAAATCTCCAACAAAAGCATCATATAAGCATTGTTTGACTCTTAGTCATCTCTACCATAATAGTACTACTCTCAAGTAACCTAAAAGCATACATATGCAATGCAAGAATAGCATCCCATAATACCATCGAAGCCAAGTATCCATTTTTGGTCATCGCAATCATAGCCTATATACATGGTCAAATCTTTAAGCTTTTCTTACCATAAGGGTACCATACTTCTAAGTAACCTCAAATAACACTTGTGCAATGCATGAAAGGCATCCTATACTACCCTTCACACTAAGCATAGCGTTGAAGTCATCCTAGTCATACTCACCCTCCTTTGGTCTCATTATTAACTTAACTCTCATAACTAAGGGAATCTCTCACCTTTAGTCAATTATAGCAAGGAAGGAAACTATAGCACAATCCTATCTCTTACATCACCAAGAGAACACTTTCTTTGAATAACCCTAAGTCATACTTGTGCAATGCATGAATAGGATAATACTATTCATGCTAAGTACCACTTTTAGGTCCTCTTTCTAATACTTCTTGGTTTGGAACGTAATTCCTCTCTTTAACGTTAGAACACTATGAGGTACTCTCTTAAGCACATCTTAGTTCTTTATAGGTTGAACCCTATGAGATACTCCTTTTAGTATGTCTAAGTTCATTATTCACATGGACCTATGAGATACTACATTAAGCATGTCTAAGTCCATTTATACTCTAGAACACTATGGGGTACCTCATTAAGTAAGTCTTAGTTCATTTATACTTTTGAACACTTTCAGATGTGTCTTTAAGCATGTCTTAGTTCATTGTATATGGAGAATGCTACTAGAAACCTTAATCAACTATGTGAAAGCTCCCATCTCATGAGACCTAACTTTCGGAAAACCCACACTCTACTACGTAAGATTTCTCTCTTTAACTTGGATAGTACTCACATCAACTAGGTGTGGTTCTCCTTTCTTCTTGGATCCCGGACCCTATCTTGTGTGACACTCCATCTCATTGTCAATATCCATTTGGAGCCAAGCATACACCCCAAGATTTACATGTTAAGCCTTGCTTAACACTTATGTCTCATGGAAGGATGTCCTTGACAATAAATCCATGTTCAAGTGATTCAATCACTTTATACTTTCAAGTATTTATAAGGTAGGTTAGGTGAGTGTAGGCCTTTCACTAAAATTCTACCTATTAGACTTCTATTCTCATTTATACTTTATTCTCAAAGCCTTAGCATCTGTAGTTAATCATGTTAGATTTACTCTAAAATCCCTAGTGAACAACATCCACAACAAGTCTTCATTATTTATAACTCTACAACATGAAAGCATCTTATGAGCCTAGATTACAAGGCACTCAATCACACTATTCATTACTAGGTGATTCTAGCCATAATTTATCCTAAAGGTTGAACTTCAACTTTAAAAATCAAGATCAATCATATTCAATAAGGTCTAGTTAAATTCATTATTATATGTTCCTAAACTTGAACAATTACTACACATGACATTGATATAGGAAGATCACCTATGAACCTTCAATTTCACCTCTAATGACATAAACCCACAAAATATCAAATTCATCAAATAGTTTAGGGTTAACCATTGAAATCACATGAATTCATCATAATATCATAATTCAATGCTAATACAATCATAATTAGGTATTATCCACTAGATTGGAATCATACCCAAACCCTACCCACAATGTAGAAGGAAACCCTAGCTAGAATTGGGTTTTTGACTTCACAATTGGGGTAAACCTAGGGGGATCTATGGGTGGAAGAACCCATATATGATTAAGCTAACATACCTTAAGTGAAGATTCTCCACGTATTTGAGTAGACAAGGAAGCCCTTTCAACCCTAGACTTCACCCTTTTCATCTTGTTCTTCTTCTTCTTTCTAGAGAGAGGATTTTGGGTTTATGTCTATTATTGACTAACCCTTGTCTAATGTTCTGATGGTTTTATGCTAGCTAACATATTTAGTACATTTTGTACTAACGCATACTTTGCCTACATTCTAATCAAATGTAGGGTTTGGAGACTTGAGTGCTATTTTGAAGCTAGGTTTCCTAAGGAGCTAAGGAGTTGAAGATCTTGGTGAGTCCTCATAGCTTCGAGGACAAAACCCACCTTTTCCTTTATGTTTTTATTTTCATGTTGAGACTTTTGTATGGGCTGTGTCCCAAGAGTTTTATTCTAAAAAGTTGTATTAGATGGTTTGAGACAAAGTATAGAAAGACTTCCGCTTGCTTTTATGAAAATGACTTCGATTGGAAAAAGTTTTAAATTTCTCTGTACTTTTCTATTATCTTATGTTCGTGATATGCTAAGGGCTTGTATGAGGCTTTTCTGAGTCTTGTACGCTGTGTCACATCCGAGGTATAGGCTCATGTCGTGACACGAACAAAGCTTGAAACTTCTAAGAAACTTGATCCTTCATTTTTCAGATTCTTTCTGCTTGTTCTTGGTCTATAAACAATGAATACAATGCTAGGATCAATAAACAACACCTAATTAACTGGATTATATCAATAATATCAATCCTAGATCATACCCATAATCCTCATAACTAGATTAGGGCTTTTCCCACCATCATTTCTAGATCAAAACCCTTCCCCATCGATAATTACCCATTAGATTAAATTATACAGATTGAAAAATGGATTCGAGGCGTTAAAACCTTACCTTTAGCCTTAAGAATGGTGAAAAACCATTAAGTAAACACTTGGGTTCGTTCCTTAGCTCTCAAGTTCAAAAATTGCAGAATAAAACATTTTTGGGGTTTATTTTTGACTTTAAGTCTAGTCTGTGCCGCTATGGCAGCACCCGCCCCGCTACAGCAGCCCCGCCAAGGCGGGATAGCCTTAGCGGCTTGCACAGGACCAGTGAGTCAATTTAAGAATTCCAAACTCCCATTTCACAACACACCTTCATCCCATGACACTTAGAAAATACCCATTCATGCTAAGATCAATTCTGGGAGTTCTACTGTCTCGAATTAAATTCTGTAAAGTTGTACGGGTTCCTTAACATCTTAGCTATCTACTCATGTGATCAGATTCATAATTAGATCACCCAATTGTTACGAGATTTCTCTATACTTTAATGACACCGATTTCTTCCAAATCTAGACTAGGTTGGTATATTCCAAGTTACTACGAAAAAGTTTTTCGGCCTAAAATTTATCCCCGTTGGCTTTTCTATAATGACGGGAATAGGTCGTTACACGAGCCTACACCCTTGATGTGGTCGACACTCGAAAATCACTGCTGGTCCACAAGCAAACCCTTTACTTGACTGACTACTTAGTGGAAGATTGACTCAAGCAAATATAGGCTTTATGTAACACCCCGGAAACTAGTAAGTTGAACTAGTGGGTTCTAGAGCCTTTCGTAAGAGTTTTGGAGGGTGGTATGAGGGTTAAAAGTTGTAAAAATAATTCTCGTATTTAGAATGGAGGTTTAAAGGTTAGGGCGTCAAGGTACGACCCCCCAAGGACCACCCAAGGGGTCCTTGGGGAGGACCCTTAAGACAACCTAAAAGCTGTCAAATTTCAGCACCTACGCTTGGCCACCTACTTGTTGTAGGTGGAACCACGCCCCGTAGGTGGGGGTCGTGGGTCAAGGCCTGTGTTGGCCTGCAACTTTAGGCCACTAACCACACCCACAAAGGGTGCAATAAGCTCCATGACTCCACCTACGATCCGTAGGTGGTGGAGTCGTAGGTCAAGGCAGTTTTGGTTAGTTTAGTTATAAGTTAGGTGTTTGGGGGTAAAGTTAGTAATTAATTAGGGATTAAGGTAGGACGGTTAGTTAGGTATTTAACTACCTATAAATACTTAAAAGGCCCCTAAACTAAGTCATTAACTCATTCATCTAAGAACCTCAAATACTCTCCAAATAATTCTATCTCTAGAAGAGAAGAAAAATAATAAGAAGAAGAGAAGAGAAGAGGGCAAATTTTCCTCCATTGATAAGAGTTTTGAATTGAGGTATGTTAGCTTAATCATATATGGGTTCTTTCACCCATAGAGTCCCTTAGATTTCCCCCCAATTGTGAAGTCAAAAGCCCAGTCTAGCTAGGGTTTCCTTGTTACATTGTGGGTAGGGTTTAGGTATGATTGCAATCTAGTGGATAATACCTAATTATGATTGTTTTAGCATTGAATTATTATATTATGATAAATTCATGTGATTTATATGGTAAACCCTAGTCTATTTTATGAATGTGATATTTTGTGGGTTTATGCCATTACAGGTGAAATTAAAGGTTCGTAGGTGATCTTGTTGGATCAAAGTCATGTGTAGTAATTGATCAAAGTTAGGATCATATAATGATGAATTTTACTAGACTTTATTGAATATTAATGATCATGACTTTTAAAGATGAAATTGAACCCTTATGATCAATTATGGCTAGAATCACTGAGTAATGAAGGATGTGATTGAAATACCTTGAATCTAGGTATAATGATAAGATTAAGAAAGAAAACTTTAGAGAAAGGCTTGTGATCATAATAGTTAGGGCTTTAGAGTGAAGCTAATATGATTAACTATTGATGCTAAGGCTTTGAGAGTAAAGTCTAAATGATGGTACAACCTTGATAGATAGAGGTATGGTGGAAGATCTTTACCTACCTAATCTACCTAATAAATGCTTGAATATGTGAAGTGATAGATTCACTTAAGTCATGATGATACCAATGTCTAATGTAGAATTATAGATATGGTATGTATGTATGAATATGATATGACATGAAAGTTTCTCTAACATAGAATGAATCTAGGTTGAAAGGTTTGCTCACCTAAAATGAATCTAAGTGTTACGACTATGAAATGTGATGAGGCTTGTGGTATTCCCTCTAAATGACCTTTGCATGATATGAATGTGTGGTGAGTTCCCTTACTCCTAATTAGTTAAGTATGGGGAGTGTGAGGTGATTACCGTTTATAGATGTGTGACTCCCAAGGCAATCGGTGATTACCCATTAGCCTTTATGTTGATCATGGAGGCGATCACCTATGATTCTTATGTGATGATGTGGAGGCGAATAGCTACATTACACATTAAAATTGGATATGGAGGCGAATACCTATATCACCTTAAATGAATATGGAGGCGAATACCTATATTCCTCTAATAATGAACATGGAGGTGAATACCTATGATTTATTGATTGTATGACTAGACGCAAATACCCCTGTATTTATTATTCCATGATATGAGTGGCTTGAGGCGACTTCCCTTGTCCTTCATGATGAACTAAACATTTATGTCTTGAGGTGACTCCCCCTTGCATTTATGAACATGAGCATGATTAGTTTGGATAGTAGTTCTAGATAACTCTCCAATACATGCATGACTAAGAGGTGATTACCCTTGTCATTATGATGTTAAGAGATGATAAACATGAATGATGAACCTAAAGTGTCTAGCTTAGCATGGGTAGGATTATGGAGTCTTGTTCATGCATGGCAGAAGCTTTCCTTAAGGTGACTCATGAGATTTTTTCTCTTATATGATGTATGCTTAGATAGGATTGTGCTATAGTTGCCGTAGTTGACATGATATGATTCACTAAGGTGATAGTTCCCTTGTCTATATGAAGTAAGCTAATAGTGAGACCAAAGTAGGGTAAATATGACTATGATGACTTCAAGGTTATTCTTAGTGCCAAGGGTAGTATGGGATGCCTTTCATACATTGCACCAGTGTGCTTTGAGTTTACTTAGGAGTACGGTTCCCTTATGGAAGAAAAGCTTAAGACTTGACCATGTACATAAGCTATGATTAAGATGATAAAAATGGTATACTTGGCTTAGGTGGTATTATGGGATGCTATTCATGCTTTGCACTTGTATGCTTTTGAGGTTACTTGAGAATGGTTCTATTATGGTAGAGATGACTAAGAGTCAATTATGCTTATATGATGCTTATGTTGAAGACTTGGCTTATTATGATTATGACTTATCTCCTATGCTCATTAACTTTGTCTTATGTTGACTTATGATTATATGATGTTTATGTTGTAGATTATGCTATGATTATGTTATTATCTCTTATGCTTATATCTTATGTTGACTAACCACTTTGAGATGCTCTTATGGTGTTGTGCTAATTTTCATACTTGGTACATTTTGTCTAACCCACACTTTGCCTACATTTTAATCAAATGTACGGTTTTAGAGATGGAGTTCCTTTGGAGGTTAGGTTTCTAAGGAGCAAGAAAAGTTGAAGATTTGGTGAGTCCTCATAGCTTCGAGGACAAAATCAATATTTCCTTTATGTCTTTATTTCATGTTTTTGAGTCTACTATATGGGCTGTGTCCCAAGTGTTTTATCTAAAGTGTATTAGATGGTTTGAGACAAAGTATAGAAAGACTTTCGCTTGATTTTATGAAAATGACTTTGATTGTAAAAGTTTTAAATTTTCCCACATTTTCTCTTATCTTATGTTATGATATGCTAAGGGCCTGTATGAGACCCCTTCGGGGTCAAGTATGCCAGGTTACATCTAGGGGGTACCCCTGGGTCGTGAAAAACTTGGTAATCAGAGCACAAGGTTTAGAATGGTTCTAGGATTATGTAAAACCACGTCTAGTATAGTCTTGTTCATAAATGTGAAGCGCGCCACATTTATGAATAGGAGTCTATTTGTAGCTTAGGAAACTTCACTTCTTCATTCTCTAAGTCGTGCCATAGAGTTTGGCTTTAGTAGGTCCTTCTCCTAATCCGTGCCATATGTTTTTTCGGGGTATGGCTAATACAAGGGCAAATACTAAGAGGAATGAGGAAGGAAATGTGGATCGAGAGGTTCCTCTCCAAGTTGCACCCCAAGATCCTCCTCAAGCTTCAATTGACCCTATAGTGGAGAATGTGACTCATGTGGAGTTTAGGTCCTCTATGCATTTGTTGGCTCAAGCTGTGACGTCTCAAGCCAATAGGGATGTTGGACCTCATGTGAACCCTAATGTGAATTTCGCGGCTTCTAGAGTGAGGGAGTTTATTAAGATGAAACCTCCAGAGTTTTATGGCTCCAAGGTGGAGAAAGACCCCAAGGATATTGTAGATGAGATATGTAGGATTCTTGATATCACGTGGGTGACTTTGGTAGAGAAAGTAGAGTTAGCTGCTTACCAATTGAAATGGGTAGCTCAAATATGGTATGGTCAATGGAAAGGGAGTAGACCGGTAGAATCGGCTCCCATAGAATGAGAGGTGTTTAAAGAGGCATTCCTTGATAGTTTCTTTCCCCTAGAGTTGAGGGAGGCTAAGATGCAAGAGTTTATCAATCTTAAGCAAGGTAGCATGAGTGTTCAAGAGTATTCCCTAAATATTACTCAACTCTCTACGTATGCCCCAACCTTAGTGAAGAACTCAAGGGCATAGATGAACTATTTCATGATGGGAGTATCCGAATTAGTAGAGAATGAATGTCGTGTGGCAATGCTTATAGATGATATGAATATCTCACGTCTTATGGTTTTCTCCCAACGAATGGAAGAGTTAAAACTTAAGAAATAATCTAAGGAGAGAAAGAGGTCTCGATTGGATGATGATGAGCCCTTGGATGATGAGTCTAATGGACATGGTCTCCCTAAGTTTAGACAAAATTTCCCCGGCCAAGGTCCCTCAAGTACTCTTAAGTTCAACCAAAAGAGGGTGTCTAACCCCAAGTCTCAAGAAGAGGGTAGTAAGCTTCTATTACGGAGATGTAGTAAGTGTGATAGAAGGCATGAGGGTAAATTCTTAGCGGGCTCTAATGTTTGTTTTGGTTGTGGTGAGTTGGACCACAAGATAAGGCATTCCCTTAAGATTGCTAGAAATGAAGAAGATAGTCATCGGAGGTCCCATCCCTACCCTTCCTCCGGTCCAATTGGTTTGGGGGGGAAGGCTCCGAAGAAGAATAGATCTTAAACTCTCCAATCTAGAGAAGATCAAGAGTGATTTCCTCATGTCCCTTCCAGTATGTGTTTATGCTTTAGTAAATTTTCGGATTTCTTGTCTTTGGTGACTTGTTATAATAGACTTTGATGTTGTCTTTAGTATGAACGAAGCTTCATTGTTGCCCTTATGTTATGAAAGATGTTTAGAAGAATTTGTGTAGGCTTACTCCCAAGGGGGAGATAGTGTGCCTATCTAGCAAGGTTTTTGGAGTGGTTATGTTAGTTGATGGTAGAACCCGACTTAGTCATGATGAGTTCTGAGGTTTGTTGATAGATTGGTTGAATAGGGTGTTTAAATAATGCTAAATAGGTTGAGTGAATAAACTCCTCTAAGAAGGGTAGAATTGTAATTTACCATGGTTTAGAATCACCTTGTATGATGGATGTGACAGCTTAGTGATGAATTCCTCCGACCTTAGAATTGAAAGACATGATGCTTAAAAAAGGTTTGTATAGGCTTGCTCCCAAGGGGGAGATAATGTGCTTAGATAGCAAGGTCGTTGACTACCCTTGATGTTTATGAGTTAGGTTTGTTTGAAAGTTTCACCTTCAGTGGTATTAGTGAGGTTGCTTGTGAGCTAGTTTCTTAAAGAGAACCTCTCTAAATTAGAAGTACCAATAGAAGTCTTAGAACGGCAAGTTAAGAAATAGAAGAACAAGGGAGTTGGTCCATGAAGTTGTAGGAGTGATCTTTTAAGGGTTTAGTTGAGGGTTCTACATGGGAGGCCTAGGGCCAATAAGAAGTCTCAATATCCTCATCTTTCTTCCTTGTATTCCTTCTGTAGCATTTAAGATCTTGAGATTTTTAAGTTCCTCTTGATTTTCTTTTATATGAAGTCATGTGTGAATAGTGTGTTTCTATGATTTTCTTATGTGATGCATGTTCATGAAGATGCTTAGGTCTTGGTAGAAATGACTTATATGCATTGGTTTCCTTCTGTTGTAGTGCATTTGAGTAGATTTTCGTATAGTCTTAATGAGATGAATTAAGAGCATGCCTTAGTTTTTGGAGTTGGAAGATTCTTCCTTGAATAAATGCTTTTTGAGAGTTAATTGCATTTAGGCTCCATGAGTGTATATTGAGCATGTTTTAGTTAGGAGATGTTAGTTCCTCCTTGATAATGAGTAAATAAAGAATTTCATGTATTTTGGGTTGGTAGATGTAGTTCCTACTCCCTTGTGTTGCATTGAATATGTTTAGTTTGGAATTGAAGTTTTCTTCCTTGGTTGTGTGTATTTAGAGGTAGTGCATGCATGATGGACTGTTAGCTTAGAGTGTAGACTTTAAGAAGTGTTTAGAATCGTCATTCGAGGACAAATGATCCCAAGGGGGAGATAATGTAACACCCCGGAAATTAGTAAGTTGAACTAGTGAGTTCTAGAGCCTTTCGTAAGAGTTTTGGAGTGTCGTATGAGGGTTAAAAGTTGTAAAAACGATTCCCGTACTTAAAATGGAGGTTTAAGGGTTAGGGCGTCAAGGTACGACCCTCCCCAAGGACCACCCAAGTGGTCCTTGGGGAGGGCCCTTAAGACATCCCAAAAGCTGTCAAATTTCAGAACCTACGCTTGGCCACCTACTGGCCCTAGGTGGACCCACGCCCCGTAGGTGGGGGCCGTGGGTCAAGGCCTGTGTTGTCCTGGTACTTTAGGCCACTAACCACACCCACGAAGGGTGCAGTACGCTCCGTGACTCCACCTACGATCCGTAGGTGGTGGAGTCGTAGGTCAAGGCAGTTTTGGTTAGTTTTAGTTTTAAGTTAGGTGTTTGGGGGTTAAGTTAGTAATTAATTAGGGGTTAGGGTAGGTCGGTTAGTTAGTTATTTAACCACCTATAAATACTTAATAGGCCCCTAAACTAAGTCATTAACTCATTTATCTAAGAACCTCAAATACTCTTTAAATAATTCGAGGAGGAGGAGGAGGAGGAGGAGGAGGAGGAGGAGGAGGAGGAGGAGGAGGAGGAGGAGGAGGAGGAGGAGGAGGAGGAGGAGGAGGAGGAGGAGGAGGAGGAGGAGGAGGAGGAGGAGGAGGAGGAGGAGGAGGAGGAGGAGGAGGAGGAGGAGGAGGAGGAGGAGGAGGAGGAGGAGGAGGAGGAGGAGGAGGAGGAGGAGGAGGAGGAGGAGGAGGAGGAGGAGGAGGAGGAGGAGGAGGAGGAGGAGGAGGAGGAGGAGGAGGAGGAGGAGGAGGAGGAAGAGCTTTGAATTGAGGTATGCTAGCTTAAACATATGTGGGTTCTTCCACCCATAGAGCCCCCTAGGTGTCCCCTCAATTGTGAAGTCAAAAACCCAATCTAGCTAGGGTTTCCTTCTTACATTGTGGGTAGGTTTTAGGTATGATTCCAATCTAGTAGATAATACCTAATTATGATTGTTTTAGGATTGCATTATGATATTATGATGAATTCTTGTGATTTCTATGGTAAACCATAGTCTATTTGATGAATGTGATAATTTGTGGGTTTATGCCATAAGAGGTGAAATTGAAGGTTCATAGGTGATCCACTTGGATCAATGTCATGTGTAGTAATTGATCTAAGTTAGGATCATATAATCATGAATTGAACTAGACTTTATTGAATATGAATTATCATGACTTGTAAAGATGATAAGGCTTGATGGTAAAGTCTATTGATGGTAAGGCTTTGAGAGTAAAGTCTAAATGAGGGTACAAGCTTGATTGTAGAGTTATGGTGGAAAATCTTTACCTACCTAATCTACTTAATAAATGTTTGAATATGTGAAGTGATAGATTCAGTTGAGTCATGATGATACCAATTTCTAATGTAGAATTCTAGATATGGTATATATGTATGAATATGATATGACATGAAAGGTTCTCTCACATAGAATGATTCTAGGTTGAAAGGTTTGCTCACCTAAAATGAATCTAAGTCTTAGGACTATGAAATGTGACGAGGCTTGTGGTGATTCCCCTAAATGACCTTTGCATGATAGGAATGTGTGGTGAATTCACTTACTTCTAATTAGTTAAGTATGGGGAGTGTGAGGTGATTACCCTTTATATATGTGTGACTCCCAAGGCAAGAGGTGATTACCCATTAGCCTTTATCTGATGATGTGGAGGCGAATATCTACATTACACATTAAAATGGATATGTAGGCGAATACCTATATCACCTTAAATGAATATGGAGGCCAATACCTATATTCCCCTAATAATGAACATGGAGGCGAATACATATGATAAATTGATTGTATGACTAGAGGTGAATAACATTGTATTTATGATTCCATGATATGTGTGGCTTGACGCGAATTCCCTTGTCCTTCATGATGAACTAAACATTTATGCCTTGAGGTGACTCCCCCTTGTATTTATGAACATGAGCATGATTAGTTTGGATAGTAGTTCTAGATAACTCTCCAATACATGCATGACTAAGAGGTGATTACCTTTGTCATTATGATGTTAAGATATGATAAACATGAATGATGAACCTAAAGTGTCTAGCTTAGCATGGGTATTTTTATGGGGTCTGGTTCATGCATGGCATAAGCTTACCTTAAGGTGACTCATGAGATGTTCGCTCTTATATGATGTAGGCATAACTCTCCAATACATGCATGACTAAGAGGTGATTACCTTTGTCATTATGATGTTAAGATATGATAAACATGAATGATGAACCTAAAGTGTCTAGCTTAGCATGGGTATTTTTATGGGGTCTGGTTCATGCATGGCATAAGCTTACCTTAAGGTGACTCATGAGATGTTCGCTCTTATATGATGTAGGCATAGATAGGATTGTTCTATAGTTGCCTTCCTTGACATGATATGATTGACTAAGGTGATAATTCCCTTGTATATATGAAGTAAGCTAATAGTGAGACCAAAGTAGGATAAATATGACTATGATGACTTCAAGGTTATGCTTAGTGTGAAGGGTAGTATGGGATGCCTTTCATACATTGCACAAATGTGCTTTGAGGTTACTTAGGAGTATGGTTCCCTTATGTAAGAAAATCTTAAGATTTTACCATGTATATAGGCTATGATTAAGATGATCAAAAAAGGATACTTGGCTTGGGTGGTATTATGGGATGCTATTCATGCTTTGCACTTGTATGCTTTTGAGGTTACTTGAGAATGGTTCTATTATGGTAGAGATGACTAAGAGTCAATTATGCTTATATGATGCTTATGTTGAAGACTTGGCTTATTATGATTATGACTTATCTCTTATGCTCATTAACTATGTCTTATGTTGACTTTTGATTATATGATTGCTTATGTTGGAGATTATGCTATGATTACGTTATTATCTCTTATGCTTATGTCTTATGTTGACTAACCACTTTGCGATGCTCTTATGGTGTTGTGCTAGCTATCATACTTGGTACATTTTGTAGTAATGCAAACTTTGCCTACATTTTAATCAAATGTAGGGTTTCGGAGACTGCGTTCCTTTGGAGGCTAGGTTTCTAAGGAGCAAGAAGAGTTGAAGATTTGGTGAGTCCTCATAACTTCGAGGACAAACCTATTATTTCCTTTATGTCTTTATTTAATGTTTTTGAGACTATTGTATGGGCTGTGTCCCAAGAGTTTAATCTAAAGTGTATTAGATGGTTTGAGACAAAATATAGAAATGCTTCGGTTTGATTTTATGAAAATGACTTCGATTGTAAAAGTTTTAAAGTTTCCCATATTTTGCATTATCTTATGTTATGATATGCTAAGGGCTTGTATGAGACCCCTTCGGGGTCTAGTACGCCATGTTACGTCTAGGGGTTACCCTTGGGTCATGACACTTTAAAAGCTTAAATAACTCACTTGTCTTAAAATACCCAATTTATAATATCTAAAATATACGTAATGAAATAGTAAGAATTTGTAGAACATCCCAAAAGAAATACTGAAAGACTCTCAATATTATCTATCTACGAAGCAACTATTGTTTAAGATGGATGTCGGGACAAGACTCACGACACATCAAAATAACTAGACTGAAATTAAAAGTGGAGTCCTCCAGGAGCAAGGAGGTCTCACCAAAATTTGTCATTGAGTGCAAAATGATTTCAACGTAGAGCGTGTTGATGATCATGAACACCTTTATCTGCATCATAATAAGATACATGTCTAATGACATCGATACATTAAATTTTCAATTATGTAATATTTCTTAGGCAACAATAACTAAACTAAAAAAGCTGAAAAAATGCTCAACTGAATGTAAAGCATAAATAGAGATAAGATCATTTGAAACCTTACAAGATAAAATATCCTAACTCACTGAACTATATATATAAGTAAATTAAAAAATACTTTTACTTTATTAGGGATTTTCTCTAACCAACAACCATCACTATGAGCCTTGTGATGATATAACGTCTCGACCACGTTACCAGAACTACCCTATACCTTGTTGGGGTATAAAATAAACTCAACTTCATGGATCCTCTAAAAAGGTCTTCTCAAAGGCAGTGAGTAGTCACCCGAAAGTTGGTATGATCCTAACCCACTGTGGCTATGTGGTTTATGAGGAATGTGAGTTTTTTGGACTTTTTCCTATATCGGTGCTCAGTACTACTCCCAAAATATGTAACTCAATGCTTAAGTAAATATACTCTCTCAAGGTTGAGATAAGTTCTCAAAAGGGCCTCTTTAAGAGGTAACTGTTGTCTAATAACTTTGTTTGAAAAACTCTTAAAAACTTTTTTACTTTTTATGAAAATAGTGCTATTTTTCTCCATGTAAAAATTATACATTTGGGAATCATTTAGTTCCCTTAAACTCTACCAAAAAAAATGTACTTTAAACTTTACTATTCAACTCACTTTTAACTTCTCAAAATCAATTTATGGAAAAATGTTTGTTCAAAAGATTCTCAAAAACAATTCAGTAAATGGGATTCATGTGGGAATATAAACATGAACAATAACTCAAAAAACACAATGCACAATATATAGAAACTCATAATTAAGAAATTAGAACTCAAAATCAATAATATAACTCATCTAAGGAATTCTCGAAACTAAGGGTATAACCCTAGATTAAACTTTTACTGACTGAATTTAGATATAGGGTGTGAGAACGTACTCAGTCCATCACTATGATTAACCTTACACACCTGGAAGAACAAAGTTTTTGACGAACTAGAAGAACGCTTGAAAACCCTAGGTCTCCTCCTGGATCCTTACTCTAAGACTTGGAAGCATTAATTAGAATAATAGTGTCATGACCCGAGCCTACACCCTGGATGTTGCCGGCCCTGAAGAACCATTGATGGTCCCCAAGTGAACTCTCATCCTCGTCGACTACAAGCGGAAGACTAACTCAAGCATACATAAGCATCAAATTGAATGAAACGTTTAAAAAAAGTTTACTGGATCTCAAAACAATGCTTAATATACTGAGTATGAAATATAAGTTTAAATAAAACATCTAAAACTGAAAGACTCTCTAAATCTGTCTATCTATGAAGCCTCTACTATACATAGACGAGTGCGGGACAAGACCCACAACTAGTCAAAATGTTTCTAATACTAACAACTTATAAAACTGGAGTCCTCCGAAAGCAATGAGGTATTACTCAAAAGTTGGCGAGCAGAAGAAGTGATCTCAACAGACTCTTGTTGAGGATCCTAAGAACCTGTAGCTACATTATTTTAAGATACATGTCGAATGACATCAGTATATTGAATGCACGAGTATGTGATATAGCTGAATAACATATAATTGAAAGAAATGACTCTAATAGATAACAATGTATTCAAGCTGAATGTAAAGAAATAAAGGATTTAAATCATTTAAATCTTTACTTTCTCATTTTCGAACTCTACATAATAAGTGATATATAAAAATACACTTTAAATCTATTTGGGAGATTCTCTAACCGACAACCATCACTATAAGCTACATGATGATACATTGTCTCACCCACGCTGCCAGAACTGTCCCATACCTTGTCGGGATATTGGACACCTCAACTAAGTGGATCCACTAAACTCTACCAGAAGGCACTTAAGATTCATCTAAAAAGTATGATGTTGTACCTATGTTGGCATACATTGTTTATGAGAAATGTGAGTTGTTTAATTTCATCCTCATATCGGTGCTCAATACTACTCCCAGTAATATATACTCATGCTCAATGTTCAAAAAACATACTCTTCCTATGGTTTGAGATAATTGCTCAAACTATTCTTTAAAAAGAGGTAACTAATTTTGAAATATCGTTGAACTCATAACTCATTTAGAAATCAAAGTTTCTCATTTATCAATGTAAAAACTGATACCTTTGGGAATACTTAGTTCCCTTATACTCTTACTCAATTCATATTAGAAAACTTTCTAAAAAATATATCAAAATCATATTGTGATATAATCATTGATGACTCGGGAAGTCATATTGTATAAACATAGATGGCATAACTAGATACCATACTGCTTAAAGATTGATGGCATAATCGATTGTCATACTAATCATGTTTTAGAAATTCTTTCTCAAAACTCATCTTCACTTCCTCAAAAACTCAGTTTAAAATTCAAGTGTTGGCTTTAAAATATTCTGAAAATTTATAACTCAAAATAGGGTTCATGCTGAAATATAGACATGAACGAATCAACTCAAGGATCTCAATGAATAACATATAGCAATTTAATAATTAGGAATAGAATTTCAAAAAGAATCGGGAACTCAAGAACTCAAAATCAACTCATCTCAAGATTACTCAAATCTAGGGATAGAATCCTAGATTACTCTTTTACTGATTTGAAAGTAGATGTAGGGTGTAAGGATGAACTATTCCAACACTATCATAGCCTTACCTACCTGAAAGAACAAGGTTCTTGAAGAATCTTGAAGAGAAACTTGATTAGAAGCTTTGAAACCCTAGCTTGAAGGAGAGCAATAAAGAACACCTTTCTTGAGATTCTTGAATTAGTTTCTTGAAATCTCTATGTCCAAGAATTATGATTTTTATTAGTGATTCATAATTGTATGGAGGAATTTGAGTTGGAAATAATGAAATTCTTGGAGAAGGACTTACATTGAAGAAGACTCTTGAAATTTTTTTGAAAGAATCTTGAATGAAGTCTTCTACTTTGATTTTTCTTTAGGGTTTTGCCTTAGGGTTTGAGAGAGAAGAGAACAATGGATTAAGAGATGAAAATCTGATTGTTATAAGTCTCTAATTAGTCAAGAAATCCATTTAGGGTTTTTCTTAGAGGTAAAAAGACAAAAAGATCTTATTTTAATGTTTTCCCGTCAGCTAATTTGTCACTGCACTGTATCTGGTCACTAAAATGGTCATAACTTTTTACTCAAAACTCGGATTGTATTAACATTAGTGACGTTGGAAAAAAGATTCAATTACCTTTAATTTGATAGGTTATGGTCCACACAACTCTTTATATTCTAAGAGATATGATCATTTTAAGTTGACCCAAAGAGAATCTTACATCAAAACTTAATCGATAAGGAAACTTTCTACTCTACTTTGTGCTAGGAGTTTCTAGTGATCTTAATTGATATCCAAAATCATTCCCACACTAAATAATTTACCTTTACAAATATGGGCAATCTAAGAATCACCTGATATGACCCTACAAGTAAATAAGGAGTACTTTGGGTCTTAACTTAGAAATTGTTGGGGTGTTACAACTAGGGCCGATTTATATTGTTTAGAACCTTATGTAGGTGTAGAAACGTTAGCATTTTGGCTTAGAAGGGGTGGGAAAAAACTGAACTACCTCTCTTAATAAGCTATCGAAAACCTTCCATCTGGCCATCTATGGGTTGTGGTTTGATCTAGGGACTGTAATTCCTATCCGTGGAATTCATATTGAAAGTTTTAAGTCTTAGAAATTCATTCTATGGTCCAAACTGCGTCTCGTAGATAGGTCCGTAAGAATTGGATCTAAAAATTTGACTTCGTGTACTTTATCCATGAGTGAACAATCGGGTCGTATCTCTTCTTATGACTCGGGAAAAGTCATTCATAGACCACTGACTCTGAAAACTCTACTGTGGTAATCTCTGATAAAACAATTATAATGTTTTACTCTGAACTCAAAATGAGGCAAACTTGGTGGAGTTGAAAAGGGGACTCATAGGCCTTCAATTTGATAGGTCATGTGATACTTAATTAATTATCTTCTTATATATATGATCATTTGAAGTTGACCTAAGTAGAATCTTATATCAAAACTTAATCGCTAAGGAAGCTTTAAACTAAACTTTGTGCTAGAGGATTCTACTGACCTTAATTCATATACAAATTCATTCCCACACTAAATAATTGTCCTTAACACCTAAGAAAAATTTAAAAATCACCCGATATATACGACCTTATACACTAATGATGAATGGTTTGGGCTTTAGCTCAGAAATTTTTGGGGTGTTACAATTTTCCCCATTGGAATAATTTGTCCTTGAATGATGGCTGGAATGAGCATGGAAGGGGTAGGGAAAGGTTTGACATCCCAATTTAATATAAAATACACATAAAAACTCATGAATTCAAAACACTGAAGAAGGGACTAAATTGAATGAGTGCTTTTCGAAGAGTTAATACCTTGGACTAGAATTAAATCGGAGGAAAAGAGATGAGGGTATTTGATTTTCATATCCTCTTCGGCTTCCGATATAGCCTTCTCAACAAACTAATTCCTCCAGAGCGCTTTGACTAATGCCATCTCTTTGATTCTCAACTTGTGAGTCTAATGATCAAGGATCAAGACTAGAACTTCCTTATAGGAAAGACTGTCTTTCACACTAATACTTTCTGTATGCACAACAAGAGAAGGATCACTCAAGCATTTCATTAGCATGAAGATATGGAATCTCGGATGGACAACCGCTAACTCTTGGTAGCTGCAATTCATAAGCTATATTACCAATCTTCTTTGATATCATGTGAGGACAGATATATCGGGTACTGAGTTTCCTTTCTTAAGAAACCTCATAACAACTTTCATGGGTGAAACCTTCAAATAGACCTAATCATTAACCTCAAACACAAAATCCCTCTTTCTAACATAAATATAGAATTTCTAACGACTATGCGCTATTTTTAAACTTCCTTGAATAGTCTTCACCTTCTCCATGGCTTGATGAACCACGTTTTGCCCTATCAAATCAGCTTCACCAACCTCAAAGCAACCAATATGAGATGCATCTTCACGCATAAATAGCCTTAAAATGAGCCATATGGATATTAGAGTAATAAATCTTATTGTAAGCAAATTCTATGACATACAAGTGATCATACAAATTACCTTCGAAATCCATGATGCATGCTCTCCACATATCCTTTGGGGTTTGAATTGTGCGCTCTACTTGACCATCCATCCTAGGATGAAAATTTGTACTAAAGTTTACCTTCGAACCCAAATCTTTCTGACATGACTTTTATAACTGAGAGGTGAATTACGCACCCTTATCTTTAATGATGATTAAAGGGACTCCATGAAGTTGGACTATCTCACGGATGTATAAATTGGCATAATCTTTTATTGAATTTGTAGTCTTTACCAGCAAGAAATAGGTTGATTTAGTCATCTGATCCACAATCAATCAAATCAAATCATGTTGCATGCGAGAACACAAAAAGCCAATAATGAAGTTCATATTAATCATCTCCCACTTCTATTTCGGCAGAGCTATGTTATGAGCCACACCTGCCTTTGGTGTTCAACCTTGACTTGCTGTCAATTTAGGCACTTAGCAAAAAAATATACAATACACATCTTCATACCATTCCACCAATAGACTTCTCTCAAGTCATGATACATCTTTGTGGAACCTAGATGAATCAAATATCTGGAACTATGAGCTTCTTCCATGATCCTCTCTTGGAGCTCATCCACTCTAGGAACACACAATCTACCTTGATACCTCAATGCACCATTTCCCCCTTGTTCAAAATTCCTCACCTTCTGCTTATGAACATTTGCCTTTTGCTCAAGTAAGATGAGTTCGTTGTCTTGCTCTTTCCTTCACTTCTACCAATAATGATGATTTAGACCATTCATCACAACAACTCTTCTTTTATTAGAATGTAACAAATGATCTTCAATATGTCCAAGTCTTTGAACTTCCTTAGCCAACTATTTCTTTCCTTCCTTGACATGACCAGTGTTCCCCATGGACAACCTGATCAAGGCATCAACAACAACATTAGCCTTACCTGGTTGATAGAGAATATTCATGTCGTAATGCTCGAGTAACTCTAAGCACCTCCTTTGTTTGAGATTAAGCTATTTCTGATTGAAAACATACTGGGATACTTGTGGTCGATGAACACATTCATATGAACACCATAGAGATAGTGATGACATATATTGAGAGAAAAAAACTATTATTGTCAACTCAAGATCCTGAGCTAGGTAGTTCCTCTCATGAATCTAAAGCTGTTTGGAGGCATATGATTTAACCTTACCATTATGCATCAATACAAAACCAAGCCCAACTCTTGACGCATTACAATAGACGATTACCCTATGGTAGGGTCAACATTTGAGAAGTAGTTAACCAACTTTTCAATTCTCAAAAGTTTTTCTCATAAGCTTCAAACCATTGAAACTTAGCTGTCTTCCGAGTAAACTAAGTAAAGGGGGATGAAATAGATGAAAACCCCTTGATGAACCTTCTGTAGTAACCTACCAATCCCAAGAAACTTCTTATATCAATTAGGGATTGGGTTCGGGACAATTTTGCACTTTCTCAATCTTCTGAGAATCGACTTGAATTCCTTCGGTATACACGATGTGGCCTAAGAAGGCCACATATTCAACCCACAACTCACACTTAAAAAACATGGCATATAACTCCCAATTTTTGAGAGTTTCGAGGACTATATTGAGATGACTGACATGATCATCCGCATTCCGTGAGTAGGTCAGGATATCGTCGTTGAATACGATAACAAACATATCTAGATACTACTTAAAAACATTTTTCATGAGATCTATGAATGTTGCAGGAGCGTTAGTCAAACCAAAAAATAGTACAAGGAACTCATAATGACAATAACGGGTCCTGAATGTTGTCTTTGGGATGTCACTTTCTCTCACTTTTAACTGATGATAGCCAAATATGAGGTCTATCTTAAAGAAGCAACTGATACCCTGAAGTTGGAAAAGGTCATCAATTTTAGGAAGGGGATACTTTTTCTTTATGGTAACCTTAGTTGGCTGATTGTAATCAATACACATCCTAAATGAACCATGTTTCTTTCTCATGAATAAGACCGGAGTGACCCATGAAGATACCCTTGGTCGGATAAAACCCTTATCAAGAAGATCTCTTATTATCTCCTTTAAATCTTTTAACTCAGCTAGAGCCATTCTATATGGCGGAATAGAGATGAGTTGAGTATCTAGAAGGACATCTATTTTGAAGTCTATTTCTCTTTTAGGAGGGACTCCGGGAAGATCGTCTGGAAAGACCTCTCAGAACTTACTCACAATTGAGACTGACTTAAGAGGTGCTGTCTCAACACTAGAGTCATTAAATAGAACTAAGTGATAGATGCACTCCTTAGAGACTAATTTTCTGGCCTTAAGGTATGAGATAAAATGACCCTTAGGCACTGTTGAATTTCTCCTTAACTCTAAAATTGGCTCATTAGGAAATTGTAAGTTTACTACTCGAGTTCTAGAATACACTAAGGCATAAAAAGCATAAAGCCAGACTATACCTATAATAACATCAAAATTTACCATGTGTAATTGAACTAATCATCCATTGTGTCTTTATAATAGACATATATGGTACAATTACGATAGACTCTTTCTACTACAATAGACTCACCAAAATGTGTAGAAACACAGAAAGGTTCAAAAAGTTGTTTAGTGCATGTCCCAAACCTCATGTCTATATAAGGAGTTACAACTGATAAACTGATTCCCTGATAAAAAAAAGAATAAAAATTAAAAGAAAATACTTCGAGTATACTAGTGACAACATCTGGCGAGTCCTCCTGATCCTGGCAACTGGCTATAGCTTATAGATAATTTGCACCTCCTGGTATCCCTGAAGTAGCTCCCCTCGGAGCAACCCTGTCTTCTTGAGTTGTTGAAGAAGATTGGGCTTTGTTTTCCATTAGCAAGCCTCCTCTTTGGGTGATTTTTCATAAAGTGACCCATCTGACCACACCTAAAGCAGCCACTCATTCTATCATGACACTCTCCTGGATGGTTCTTGCCACACCTAATATAAGTGGGGTCCAACACTATATTAAACTTTTACTGACTGAATTTAGATGTAGGGGTTGAGGAAGAACTTAGTCAATCAATATAATTAGCCTTACATACATGGAAGAACAAATTTGCTCACAAAACATGAAGAACGCTTAAAATCACAACTTCTCCTCTTGGATGCTTTCTCTAAGACTTGGAAGCACTAATGTAACAACCCGAGCCTATACCCTGGAAGTTACACGGTGTACTGGACCCCGAAGGGGTCTCATACAATCCTCATAGCATTCTTGAACCAAAGAACAGAGGAAAATAGAGAAGAATTAAAACTTACCTTTACAATCGAAGACATTTTTCCTTAAAAAGCAAGCGAAAGACTTTCTAGACTGTCTCAAACCATCTAATACTTTGAATAGAATGTTGGGACTTAGCCCATACAAAAGCTATAACATAAACTAAAAGACATAAAGGGAACATAGTGGGTTTTGTCCTCCAAACTATGACGACTCACCAAATCCTCATCTCCAAGCTCCTTAGAAACCTATTCTTCAAGCATAGAACACCAATATCTCCAAACCCTACACTTCGGTAAAAATGGAGAAATATGGGTTAGCACAATTAAGTACTAAGTATGGAAGCCATGCAAAAACATGCTTAAAACGGACATTTCATTTGAAAGTCATGCTTTTATACCATTTTGGTAGAACTTCATGAATATGAACATAAGAGGCATAATATTCAAGCACAACCAACATACAAGTCATTTAACCACATTATAACATAATCAACATGTAACCCTTTACCTTCAGATTTAGCCTTCACATCAAATAACCCTCAAGCTATACTTTGTACAATGTATGAATAGCGTCCCATACCACCATCCACACTACAGTACCATCTTAAGGTCACCACAAGTGAACTTACAATTCAACCTTTCCATCTTCACACAATACTTATTCATATGAAACATAAACCATTCATAAGTTATATTATCACATGAGCATTACCTAAGACAGCCCGTAAGTCATACTTGTGCAATGTGCAAGTAGCATCCCATACTACTACTCACACTAAGTATTCCTTTGAAGTTGCCATAAACAAGGCACATTCATATACAATTAGTCATTACAACGAAGTAACTCATGATACAATCCAAGTATAGCATGCATCATTTACATTTAAACATATAAGAGTCAACATTCTTCATTAGCTTCATTTAGAGGACATTGATTCATTAGACATTAGATCAACATTCTCATTAAATTTATTATAGGAGGACATTCATACATTAGCCATTAAGACTTAGAGAACTCACTATGACTCTCTCAAAGCCTACTCGTGCAATGCATGGATAGTATCCCATACTACCACCTACACTTCATAAAACTCATCAAGAAACCATAATGCACATCTCACATGATGGGAATAGGCATTAACCGACATACACCATGAGAGCTAAATAATGGAATCCGGTGTCGTATGACCCCACACCGTAAAAAGGTGTTCTACTTGCCTAAGGTAGAACTAGTAACATTTTAGCTTGGATGAAATCCACTAGCTAATATCCTATATGGGAACATAGTTATGGGATATGAAAAATGTTCATTGAAATCCGGCCTAATGTAGGGGGAACTTCCAACTAACCATATCCTCTCGGTACTTAACCTCCATTCCCATAGAGTATTTCATTTTCATCAACATTATTGTACTTAAGAGGGCCACAAACATTAGGCCTACCGACCCAAGGTACATTATGCAAGAAAGGGCCACCACCATTAGGTCTACCGATTCAAGGTACATTAAGGATAGCTCATTTACTTTCTGAGAAGGGCCACAAACATTAGGTCTACCGATACAAGGTTCATCATTTCACACATGAAAGGGGCACCAACATTAGGTCTACCGTTTCAAGGTTTTACCATTTCATTAGTTCCTAGAATCCTCATGAAGGGCCACCGCCATTTAGTCTACCGATCCAAGGTTTAGCCTAGAATACTTTATCATTCATTCATTCATGAAAGGCTACCAACATTAGGTCTACCAATTCAAGACACTAAGACATTCAATAAAGATACATTCATTATGCAAGAAGATGATGCCTAAGCCTACCAATTTAAGATATCACAATCACCTTTACATTCATTTATACAAGAATAGGATGCATAAGCCTACCAATTCAAGATATACAATTCAGAAGATAACCCTTCACATTCCATCATCATCATTCATGTGTGTCAATTAAGAATATTCTTTCAATCAATAACACAATTACATTCTAATCATGATCATTGTACATTCATTGAAATCACACACATATACTTTACATCATGATCATACATTGATCCTTCATATATAGAGGTAAAAGGAAGATATCTATCAATTCAATACCACAATATATATAGTAACTAAACACCTCCACCTTTCAAGTGGATCAATCGATCAAACACAATTTTACTTCAACATGTAATTTAGTCATAAATTACCCTTCAAGGCCATGGAATCTCAAATCACCAACATACCAACAATTTACTACAATTAAGGCATAGATAATGATACAATTCTTTAACCTAAAGCAATTTAGACATATTCCATTCATAAGCTTTCATAATCATCAAACCCACTTCCTAAGGGCACAATTTAGGAATTGAGAGAATTCATGGGTTCATAGAATATTTTCGTCATAAATCACCAATTAAACACTAATATAATCATAATATGTCATTAATAACCATTTGAAAACATTTGGTGAAAGAACCCATGAGATTGAGTAAAACCCTAGGTTTTTCATAACTTGAAATCACCTTTGAATTGGCTCCTTGAATGAAAAGTTAGACAAGGATGAAGACTACCATACCTTGCTATAGATTTCCCATGAAATTTGAGGAAGGAACACCTTGAATCATCAAGCCCTAGCCTCCCCTCCTTCTTCTTCTTCAATGACGGAATTCTAGTGAGAGAAATATTTGAGTGGGGATAGGTCTTCTTTTAATTCTATTTGGAGTGACAAAATTGAAGAGATTTATGTCTAAAGAGGTTATATAGTTGCTAGGAAAGGAATAGAATAATGAGGACTCAACTTTGGAAAAGGACTAAGGACCCACTAAGTTAAAACTTAAAAATCTACACCTTGCCCGACTTACCTTGCCCTTTCACCCTCATGGCTCGCCAAGGGCACTAGGTGACTCGCCAAGTGCACCCTTTGCTCGCCCATTTTTCTAGTAGGCTCACGAAGTGGGCAGTTCACTAGGCGATGAAAGGAGCTAATGGGTGATTTGCCAACCTGGTTGGTGAGCTACGACTTAGCTCGCCCTTTGTTCCAGAACCTAGGCCAAGGGGACAGCCCACTAAGCGACCCCAAATGTACTCTGGCGCATCGCCAAGTCACTTGGGGGATCAAGTAGTCCCATCGCCAAAAGGTCCATCAAAGAACAATATTTCTTTCACTCTATCTTGCTAGCATAGGTCCTTACTTGCACCCTAGACTTCTTCGTTGCTCAATTATGTTCTAAAATAGCCTAGACATCAACTTAAGGTCACACTAACCCAAATGATGAGGCTCTAGTTCAACCTATTATTTTACGAGTCGTTACATTATCCCCCACTTAGGAACATTCGTTCTGGAATGACACTTAAAACATATTAAGGGAAACCACTCAAGACTAGCAGCCCATCATGCATGCAACATCATAAACAATGCACAAAACTTGGAGGAAACATCAACTCCACATTAAAAAGCTCAATGCACATAAGTCAGTAGGAACCACTTTTACAAACTCATTATGCAACATAAATTCAACATTTCTAGAAGGAATCACCTTTTCTAACTCACATCATGCTCATCATAACATCATTAGGTACATTATGCAATTTCTTCATAAAAGCACATTTAGGCACGTTCAACATTTAACCTCATGAAGCATATAGATAACTCATACTAGATGCACATCATCAAGAGGAACTTAATTCATGAAAACTCATTTTATCATTCAAATATAAACTCATTAAGAACATGCATAATATATAAGAAGACCATGGGAACACCATATCACACATGACTCCAAAAACATGAAACAAGTAAAAAAGGAACTCTTTGTCTTAGGCTTGAATAGGTATATAAAGAAAGAGGTAAGGATATCGGAACTATCAACAACCTTACTATTCAACATACTATCCCCCACTTAGGAGTTAAAACCAACTAAGGAACCTTAACAAGACATTCACAACCATAAGAAACTATCAACCAACCGGTGCTTTTAAACTAGGAAGGTCTTTATTAAGAAACTCTTGCTCACAAACAACCTTACCAACACCACTCAAGGTCTCATATAATTCTACCACACCGGGTCTAAACTACTCAAACTCACTACACCTCTTAAGGTGCGAACATCAAGAAAGTCTAACTCATGAACATCAAGGACACTCAAAGACCTAACCATCTAAGCACATTATCCTCCACTTGGGAGTAAGCCTATACAAACTCTTTACAACATCGCTTTTTTCAATTCTAAGGTTGGAGCAAGTCATCACTAAACCTCCACCCTCATCACACAAGATGATTCTAAAACACCACATTCATCAACTCTTTCAACATACCTCAAAACTCATCTTGACTAAGTCGTATTCTACCAACAACACACATAACCATAAAGCAACCCATTCATACTAAAGACAACACCACAATTTATCATCCCAATCTACCAAGTCACATAGCCATTATTGGCATCACAACCAACCTTCTTCTCTCACACCTTCAAATATACTTCTTTCAATTGGTCATACCCTAAAGACCATTGGATAAGGAATAAGAGAGAGACATTACATAGTTAAACTCTATGGCACGACTTGAATAATGAATAAGTGACACTTTCTTAACACCCAATAGACTCCTATTCATAGTGTGGTGCACTTCACATTATGAGCAAGACTCTACTAGACGTAGTTTGAGATATCCTAAGACCATTCCAAAATCTTGTGCTCTGATACCATGTTTGTAACGATCCGAGCCTATACCCTGGAAGTTACACGGCGTACTCGACCCTGAAGGGGTCCCAAACAAGCCTTATAGCATACTTGAACATAAGAACATAGGAAAATAGAGAAGAATTAAAACTTTCCATTACAATCGAAGACATTTTTCATTAAAAAGCAAGAAGAAGACTTTCTAGACTTTGTCTCAAACCATCTAATACTTTGAATACAACACTTGGGACTTAGCCCATACAAAAGCTTTAACATAAACACATAAAGGGAACATAGTGGGTTTTGTCCTCGAAACTATGAGGATTCACCAAGTCTTCATCTCCAAACTCCTTAAAAACCTATTCTTCAAGCATAGAACACCAATATCTCCAAACCCTACACTTTGGTAAAAATGGAGAAATATGGGTTAGCACAATTAAGTACTAAGTATGGAGGCCATGCAAAAACATGCTTGAAATGGACATTTCATTTGAAAGTCATGCTTTTATGCCATTTTGGTAAAACTTCATGAATATGAACATAAGAGGCATAATATTCAAACACAACCAACATACAAGTCATTTAACCACATTAGAACATAATCAACATATAACTCTTTACCTTCACATTTAGCCTTCACCTCAAATAACCCTCAAGCAAAACTTTCTGCAATGTATGGATAGCGTCCCATACCACTATCCACACTAAAGTACCACCTTAAGGTCACCAAAAGTGAACTTACCATTCAACGTTTCCATCTTCACACAATACTCATTCATATGAGACATAAACTTTTCATAAGTTATATTATCACATAAGGACCATCACTGAAGACAACCTCTAAGTCATACTTGTGCAATGTGGAAGTAACATCCCATACTACTACTCACACTAAGTACTCCTTTGATGTCGCTATAACCAAGGCACATTCATATACAATAAGTCATGACAACGAAGTAACTCATGATACAATCCAAGTATAGCATGCATCAGTTACATTTAAGCATATAAGAGTCAACATTCTTCATTAGCTTCATTTAGAGGACATTGATTCATTAGAAATTAGATCACTATTCTCATTAACTTTATTATAAGAGGACATTCATACATTACACATTAAGACTTAGAGAACTCACTATGACCCTCTCAAAGCCTACTCGTGCAATGCATGGATAACATCCCATACTACCACCCACACCTCATAGAACTCAACAAGAAACCATAATGCATATCTCACATGATGGGAATAGGCATTAACTGACATAGACCATGAGAGCTAAATCATGGAATCCGGTGACGTATGACCCCACACTGTTAAAGGTATTCTACTTGCCTAAGGTAGAACTAGTAACATTTTATCTTGGATAAAATCCAATAGCTAATATCCTATGTGGGCACATAGTTATGGGATATGAAAGATGTTCATTTAAATTCGGCCTAGCTTAGGGAGAACTTCCATCTTACCATACCCTCTCGATTCTTAGCCTTCATTCCCATAGAGTATTTCATTTTCATTAACATTATTGTACTTGAGAGGGCCACCAACATTAGGCCTACCAACCCAATGTACATTATGTAAGAAAAGGCTACCACCATTACGTCTACCGATTCAAGGTACATTAAGGATAGCTCATTGACTTTCCAAGAAGGACCACCAACATTAGGTCTACCGATACAAGGTTCATCATTTCACACATCAAAGGGCCACAAACTTTAGGTCTACCATTTCATTAGTTCCTAGACTCCTCATGTAGGGCCACCACCATTAGGTCTACCGATCCAAGGTTTAGCCTAGAATACTTTATCATTCATTCATTCATGAAAGGCTACCAACATTAGGTCTACCAATTCAAGACATTAAGACATTAAGTCAAGATAGATTCATTATCCAAGAAGAGGATGCCTAAGTCTCCCAATTTAAGATATCACAAACACCTTTAGATTAATTTATACAAGAATAGGATGCATAAGCCTACCAATTCAAGATATACAATTCATAGAAGATAACCATTCACATTCCATCATCATCATTCATGTGTGTGAATTGAGAATATGCTTTCAATAAATAACACAATTACATTCTAATCATGATCATTGTACATTCATTGAAATCATACACATATACTTTACATCATGATCATACAAAGATCCTTCATATATAAAGTTACAAGGAAGATATCCATCAATTCAATACCACAATATACATAGTAAGTAAACACCTCCACCTTTCAAGTGGATCAATAGATCAAGTGCAATTCTACTTCAACATGTAATTTAGTCATAACTTGCCCTTCAATGCCATGAAATCTCAAATCACAAACATACCAACAATTTACTACATTTAAGGCATAGATAATGATACAATTCTATAACCCAAATCAATTTAAACATATTCCATTCATAAGCTTCCATAATCATCAGACCCACTACATAAAGGAACAATTTAGGAATTGAGAGAATTCATGGGTTCATAGAGTATTTTAATCATAAATCACCAATTAAATACTAATACAATCATAATGTGTCATTAATAACCATTTGAAAATGTTTGGTGAAAGAACCCATGAGATTGAGTAAAACCCTAGGGTTTTCATAACCTCAAATCACCTTTGAATTGGTTCCTTGAATGAAAAGTTAGACAAGGATGAAGACTACCATACCTTGCTATAGATTTCCCACAAAATTTGAGGAAGGAACACCTTGAATCATCAATCCCTAGCCTCCCTCCTTCTTCTTCAATGGAGGAATTCTAGTGAGAGAAATATTTGAGAGGGGATGGGTCTTTTTTTTTATTTTATTTAGAGTGACTAAATTAAATGGATTTATGTCTAAAAAGGTTATATAGTTTCTAGGAAAGGTATAGAATAATGACGACTCAACTTTGGGAAAGGACTAAGGACCTACAAAGTTAAAACTTAAAAATCTACACGTTGCCCGACTTACCTCACCCTTTGACCCTCATGGCTCGCCAAGGGCACTAGGCGACTCGCCAAGTGCACCCTTGGCTTTCCTATTTTTCCAGTAGGCTCACGAAGCAGGTAGTTCACTAAGCGATGAAGGGGGCTAATGGGTGATTCACCAACCTGGTTGTCGAGCTACAACTTAGCTTGGTCTTTGTTCCAGAACCTAGGCAAAGGGGACAGGCCACTAGGTGACCCCAAGTATACTTTGGCGCATCGCCAAGTCACTTGGGTGATCAAGTAGTCCCATCGCCAAAAGGTCCATCCAAGAACAAGGTTTCTTTCACTCTATCTTGCTAGCATAGGTTCTTACTTGCACCCTAGACTTCTTCCTTGCTCAATTATGTTCTAAAATAGCCTAGACATCAACTTAAGGTCACACTAACCCAAACGATGAGGCTCTAGTTCAACCTATCATTTTGCGAGTCGTTACAACTAATGAGAGTAATAGAGTCAATTCATATTTCTTAGAAATTTATTTAGGTTTAAAAACATTAGGGGTTAGGCATAGAAGGGGTGGAAAAAGATTGAACTATCCTTCTTAAAAAGTTGTCAAAAACCTTCCATGGGGCCAGCTACGGTTTATGGTTTGATCTACAGACCATAGATCCCATTCGTGAAATTCATATATTGAAATATTAAGGCTCAAAAGTTCATTCTATGAGCCCAAACTCTAGCCTGTAGAAGTTTCTACATCACATAGACATCTCTGTATGAATTGGACCCAAAATTTTGACTTCCTGTACTTTTTCCATGAGCGAACAGTACAAATGATAGTTCTTCCTATGAATCGTAGAAGTGATTCGTAGGTTACTGACTCAACAAACTCTATTGTGGTAGTCTATTATAAAATAGTCATAGTTGTTTACTCCGAACTAGAAATGAGGCAAAATTGATGGTTGATGAGTCCGAAATTTGGACTCATTTAGGGCTTTATTCATAATGAATTAGTGTCCTCAAATGCTTATTTTGTTCCAATAACTAATGTAAAACCTTTGATTTCAAGGTATATGGATCGAGGAACAAAGCAATGACACTAATTTGCAGAAAGGAACAAAGTGAGCTGAAAGAATGAAAAAATGCAAGTCTGGTGATCGCCAAGTTCACTTGGCGAGTCGCCGAATGGCCATTTGACCACCTAAAGTTCCGGTGTGCCAAGCCCTGAAAGAAAGAACCAAGTTGGCGAGAGAAAGGAGCAGTCGGCGGATCATCGAGTGGTTCCGCGATGCATTGTTGGATTGCCCAAAGTTAGAGACCTTAAGGATGCTGAAGGCCAAGGCAGAAGAGCGATGCAATTGACCAAAGGGCGGACCGCCGAGTGGATCGGTGATCCCGACTTACTTTGCCAAGTGACTCTTTGCAGCACATTTTTGGCCACTATAAATACATTTTATAACATTCAGTTTAGTATCTAGTTTTCATGATATCGAATTGTGATTAGAATTTTGAACTGAGAGACAAGTTTTTTCTAGCTTTTCCTTAGCTTTGAAGAATTGAAAATTTTCACTTTTGAGAAATTGGAAGCGGGTCTTAGAGATTCTTCTACTTGGAACATTGTATAGATGAAATTAATCTTACCTAGTTGATGGAAACTAAATTTGGTAACAAATCTTATCTTTTTATGATGTCTAGCTAAAACCCCAATTCTTGGGCTGTGATTATGGGTAGATTTAGTTTATGGGTATTGCTAATTGTTAGTTTAAAAGCTATTTAGAAGTGAGTTTAATTAATAATTTTTGTTTAATTTAAGAATTGTAGTTGTAAATGCAGTTTTACCCTTGTGTTTTTGGCTTGCTCGAGATAGAGGTTTCAAAACTAAGATTATTGATTGATGGTCTGTGGGTATTGGGCTGACATGGGTTTAGCTCGAGAGAGTGAATCCTAAACCCAATTCAAAACATTCAGCTCGAGAGAGTGAATGTAATAGGGTGTGGGTTGTTCTTATTTTGCATACATGTCGATGTTCGAGAGAAATCGACTTGATTCAGGGTAAATTTTTTGAGAGAAAGTTTACCTCCGCTATAGCCTAGCTTACTCACTAATATCTACCTATATTCTAATAGTTGCAATTACCCATTTGTCTACATTAGCGTATAATCGAATCACATCCCAAGAACCCATCTTATTATTGTAATTTTGTATTGTTTACTGCTGTTGTAGTTGATAGTTTCAAACCAAAACTCCCCATTTGACATTCGTGTCACCCCTGACTTGAATTATGTTTTTATTTGATAATGTCTATTCCTATGACTAGTATGACCCTATTCATACTTCTTAATTGATTCTCAAACACGTACCTCTTCCTGTGGGATTCGACCCCAACTCATTTAGTTGGATTTTATACTAACTAGCGATCGCTGACACTTAGAATTGGAAGAAGTGTCCTTGAAACATTAATCAAAATGGCGCCGCTGCTAGGGAGTGGTGTTGTTTAAGATTCTTTTGGTGAAGTTGAATTTTGTTCTTCTAGTCATAGTTGAATCTACTTATTTTTAGTTTTGGTTTGTGTGTTACTATTTTAAAACAGAGGAAATGAGTGTCAACGGGAGCAATGGTAGCCATGTGAGCCACCAAGATGACATCGGCAACCTCAACAATGTCAAAGAGCCGAATGCTAATGACCATCATCTAATGGGTGGAATTGGTGCCATTCGCTTGGCTTTGGCTGAAGGGAACATTGTGTTCTACATTACAAGCACCATGTTGCAACTCTTGCAATTAAAAGGGTTGTTTGGTGGGTTGGCTCATGAGGATCCCTATGAACATATAAGGAACTTTGTTGATGTTTGCGGGTCGTTATCCTTCAAGAACATATCCCATGAGTCGGTTTGGTTGAGTTTGTTCCCATTTTCTTTAATGGGAGAAGCATGTAAGTGGTTGGCCGATTGCCAAGAGACTCTAACACTTTGTGGGAAGAGCTTGTCACCACATTTCAAGTGTGATTTTTCCCTCCTTCGAAGATGATGACACTTCGGGACAACATCCAAAGCTTCAAGCATTTGGAGGGTGAGCCAATTCATTAGACTTGGCTAAGGTTTAAGAAGTTGGTGTTGTAATGCCCAACTCATGGTTTGCCCTACAATGTTTTGCTGCAATAGTTTTACCGAAGCCTTGATTCGGTAAACAAGGGTGTAGCTGACCAACTTTCTCCGGGAGGTTTAATGCAACAACCTTACATTATGGCAACCTAGCTTTTGGATGGTATGCCCACTATTAATCGGTCCTGGTACACCCGCGAAGATCAGGTCTCCCCTCTCAGTTTTAAATTGACCAAGGAGCAGCTTGAGAAAGATCAAGAGAGGTACCAAAATATGGGGAAGATCATGACCCAACTTGATATTTTGTCCAAAAATGTCATGGGAGCTGGAGGGAGGAGTGTCAACGTTCGAAGCACTGTATAACGAGGAGTTGAACTTCCTAGCCAACCAAGGAGGTGGTTCTCGTGCAAACTACCTGTGGTAGGCTGGTAACCAAGGTTGGAACAAGGTTGAAGGGTCCGATAAAATTTTGAAAGAAATAAAGGACGATGTATCGACCCTTAGCCAGATGGTTACTTCTCACTCCGTTGCTATCAAGAAATTGGAGACCCAAATAGGTCAGATTTCGTCTCATTTAAACCCGAAAAACAAGGGGGTTACCTAGTTAACTATGGCCAACCCCAAGAATGAAGTTTGAGCAAGGACTTGCGTCGTGCCACGACATTAACTTAGGCGCTGCTTGGGAGGAAACCCAAGTTTTTACCGCTTTCTTTTTGTTTTTTAAATAATTATGTGTTGATTGTGTCGGTTAAAGTGTGGACTGTGAGGAAAAGTGCAGGTTGGCGAGCAAAATGTCCAGTCGGTGACTCACCGAAGAGGTCGGCGAGCCCGACATGGATTGCCATTGGACTCAAGCCATTCTAAAGTTGGAGTCTGTAAAACTCGGCAGGACCTTAGACTAGTCGGCGGATCACTGAACAAGTTGGCGATCCTGACTTTTTTCTAGTCCGCCGTTTGGACCCCCACAGTAACTGGAGGTCCTGTAAAACTCGGCGAGGTAAGAGATCACTAGGCAACACTTTTTAACTGGACTGTTTAAAGGGCAAGAACTGGACGGTTTTAAAGGCCAAAGGTTTAAAATTTCAAACTCTTTCATATTCCCTCACTTTTTAACTTCCCAAAATCACAGCCACACTATATTTTTCTACATTTTCGCATTTTTACCACTCGTTAGTCATTGATTGTGTGTTCGGAGTTAGAAATTTTTGCCGCCTAGCATTTTAAATACCGTATTCGGCATTAAAGGTTGGTTTTCCAAACCCCAAAATCGTATTTAGCGGTTTTGCACAATTGCAATTGTTTTGATCTTAGTTATGTGTGTCGAGCCTCTCTGAATCCATGTTTCTGTGCTTGTGTCCCTATTTTAAATTCAAAATTATTCCTAAATTGCTTATATTGTTGATTTCCCAAATTTTCATTCTTTAAAATTGATCTAAATTATTGGGTTGTGCGTAATTAATATTGGGTCTAGTCGGGTGAAGTCTGAGTAGCCCAAAATTTTGTTAAATGACGTACTTTACCCGATGATGGAGCGTTTGACGTCATTCTTAAGGGCTTAAGTCGTCAAATGGCCAAATTTGGCCAAACCGAGGAAAGCTTGAGTACCCAGGTGGCATGGGTCGTATGGGTCTGAGTCTAATTCAGTATGGGTATACTTTGATTTTGTTTTTTGGGGATGTGGGGTTGATTTTGGAAGTTGGGGTAGAAGGTAGGCACGTTGGGAAATCTGGAGAGCTGGGTCGAGCTCGCCGAACCACTCGGCTTTTTACCGAATCCCCCTTGATGGCCTTTAAATTCTTGGTTTTTGATGCTTTTGGTTCTGTAACTTTTGGTGAGAAGCCTGAGTTCGCCGAGTGCACTCGATGACTTGCCAATGTCTTCTTTGATAGCCCTTTCTACGCCCCTAACCTAAAATACACTGTAACTTTCAGTGGGCTAGTCTGTGTTCGCCGAATGCTGTCGACAATTCGCGGAAAGGCCTTTCCCATCGTTGACATGACAATTTTTCTAAAAAATTTTGAGCAAATTCTTTCGGCGAGCCCAATCTGGCTCGCCAAAGCGATTCGGTGACTCACCGATCCGTTCGGCGAGCCTGTCTGCAATATGATTTCTATGATTTTTATTGAACTATTTCTAACCGTTTTCAATTTGTGTTGCAGATATGGCCAGACCAAAAGTACCAGGTCGAGACATGTCGCCCTACAAGAGGGCAAAGGGAATCACAATCAATGAGGATGCAGCTGCATCCAGGGCAAAGGCTACCAAGCTTCCCACCATAAGTGGAAAGGGAAAAGGGAAAGGCAAAACACCTGCTCCTGCGTTACCGGAGGTCAGGTCCGACAGTGACAGGATATATGCCACTCACCTCACCACTTCTAAGAGTGAGGGTGAGCACCAGGATCCTCAGGCTACCACCTCTAAGCTTGAGGATGCTGTGTTATTGTCATCCTAGAGAGTTGAGATACGTTCCAAGAGGCTGAATGATCCATCTAGGATCAGGACTCCCCTGGACACTACTTCTCCTCCTGCTCCAGCACAGGTTGTGGTCCTATCACCACAAGTACATGGTCCTCCTCCCCGGTCTATGAACATACTGAAGACTGAGGGGCTGAGGACCATTATAGAAGAAAAGAGGTTGTCTACTAATGGAGTCATAGATAGATACCCAGAGATAATGAGCTGCTTAAGGTCCCAAAAGTTCCAACTGTTCACAAAACCCCGTGGCCCTTATGTTCTAAATTGGGTGTAGGAATTCTACACCGCCTACGGAGCTCTGGTGCCACAAGGGAAGAAGCATGCCGCCAAATTCAAGCCAGTAGACTATGTGATTGTCAGGGGCATAAAAGTGAAGTGTGATAGCGATGCTATCAATGCAGTCCTGGAGTGTTCAAAGGAAATTGAGGATGACTGTCAGTACATGATCAACAAAAAAATGTTGGAGAATATGAAAAGGTGGTTGGCTCCTCTGATATCTGATAGTACTCCCAAGTGGATCGCGGTTGGAGCACCCATTGAAAAGAAGGACCTCATTATAGCAGCAAGGTTCTGGTTTGGCTTCATCAGCAGTACTATCATGCCATCCCAAAATGAGTCAATTATCCACCACACGAAAGTAGCCTACCTTGGTTGCAGCATTGATGGGACAAGGCTGAACTTGGGGATGATCACTGCACACGAGATGGTCATGAGGGCCAAGCAACGCCAAAACTCACTTCCATTTTTGGTGTTGATCACTGAGTTGTGCAGACGGGCTTGAGTGCCTCGAAATGAGAAGAAGGATGTGGAAGTGATTCCCACATCTTCTACCAATATCCAGAGGATTGAGGTGGAGTACTTGAAGGATGAAGCTGAGAAGAAGAAGGCAACCCCGATGAATACATCCCCGGTTGTGGATACTGATGCATTACCTGAACAGGCACCTTTGCCTACTCCGGCCCCTACGCCTTCCACTATATCTAGCACTGCCCCTTCCATGACGCCTAGTTCCTCTACAGCTCCATTGCCTCCTAGGTCTGGTGCCTTTGCTGCTGCTTCCCGACCTCCACTCACCTAGGCGGCATTACTACGGATGGGGCAGCTAGCCCATTCTGCTGATAGGCGCGCCTCCAGGCCTGAGGCCACCATTCCTGGCATGATCGAGAGGGCCCTTGCTGATGCTGTGACACCCCTGCGTACATTTATTGATGCCCTTGCGGCATGAATAACGGTGTGCGAGCAAGGTCAGAGGGCCACTGAGGAGGTGACGGCTCTAAAGGATGCTATTGATGAGCTGAGGAAAGACGTACACTAGTTGAAGTCCACATATATGTCCATGATTTTCGGGATGGTGGAGATCCCCAACATGCCAGCTGATACAGATGTGCTTTCGGCTACCATCGGAGATGAGATTTGAGCTGAGCAAGTAGCTGCTACCGAGTATGATGCTGAGACTGATGAAGAGTATCTTGGTATCGATGAGGAGACTTCTTTTGAGGGCCTTACAGTAGTTGAAGAGGCCATGGTAGATTCAGTTATGCAGATCTCATTGGCAGACATACCCATGGCTGATCCCAGTGGAGCTGGCAGTACTGATGGTGTATCGGGCACTGATTCCCCAACAGATGGAGCGACTGCGTAGACAAGACTTTTCTTTACCTCCCTCTCTGTTACTTTTATTGATTTTTAGTATTTTGTTGCATTTGAGGACAAATTGCTTTTATATTTGTGGTGGGGTGAGGTATTTCCATACCTACCTCTTGTGCTTATTATTATTTTTTGTATATATTTGGGTCTTTGTGTTCTAAATTGTGTTTTGACACTGTTGTGTGGATGTTTGAGCTTGTGGCTCCTTGTTTTAAATGCAAATGGTTTTGACCCTTTCTGTAAATTTTTTTGCCACCTCTTGTTGTATTTGATTGTGGCTGTTCTTGTGCAAATTTGAGTATCGGTTATGATCAATACTAATGACTTGAATAGTGCTCTTAATCGAACAAAAATGAATGTGCGGCTACGATGAGGCCAAATGAAGTTACATAGATATTATGTGAACTTTTTGCATCTCGTTGTGACTAGCCGGTTATCGAATTGAGTCACTTGTGATGAACATTGCACATTAGCAAAAGTGTGGAGTCTTGTTTGATACTGGTGCCAATGCCTTGTGTGATGAGCTTACCATGAACCATGTGTGATGACACGTAGTATTTTCTCCGTTGGTCCGATTGACTAAGTGATGCAAGCTCTTGAATTGATTTTAGGCAACAATTTTACAATATACCTATTTTGTTGCCAACCTTGTGAGTGTGTGAACCTTACTTGAACTCCCTTTTTGTGCCTTACCCTTTTCTTGGAAGAAACTTGAGCAAATGAGACCTCTCTTTATACATTCACCCATAATCCTCATGAAGTGTGGTTTGTTTGAATAGCCAGCTTAAGCCAAAAGCCTAAGTTGGCTGTGTGGTGAAAGGAGAAGGTAAATTAAGAAGTGTAAAGAAGTCCCCCTTTAATCCATGTTCCCCGGGCAAGGTCCCTCAAGTACTCCTAAGTTCAACCAAAAGAGGGTGTCTAACTCTAAGTCTCAAGAAGAGGGTAGTGAGATTCTATTACCGGGATGTAGTAAGTGTGATAGAAGGCATGAAGGCGAATGCTTAGCGGGCTCTAATGTTTAATCTGGTTGTGGTGAGTTGGGCCACAAGATAAGGTATTTCCCTAAGTTTGCTAGAAATGAAGAAGATAGTCATCAGAGGTCCCAGCTCTACCCTTCCTCCGGTCCAATTGGTTTCGGGGGAAAGGCTCCAAAGAAGAATAGATCTTAAACTCTCCAATCTAGAGAAGATCAAGAGTGATCTCCTCATCTCCCTTCCGGTATGTGTTTTATGCTTTAGTATATTTCCAGATATCTTGTCTTTGGTTACTTGTTATAATAGACATTGATGTTGCCTTTAGTATGAATGATGTTTCATTGTTGCCTTATGTTATGAAAGATGTTTAGAAGAATTTGTGTAGGCTTAATCCCAAGGGGGAGATAGTATGCCTATCTAGCAAGGTTTTTGGAGTGGTTATGTTAGTCGATGGTAGAACCCGACTTAGTCATGAGTTTTGAGGTTTGTTGATAAATTGGTTGAATAGGGTGTTTAAATAATGCCTAAATAGGTTGAGTGAATAAACTCCTCTAAGAAGGGTAGAAGTGTAATTTACTATGATTTAGAATCACCTTGTGTGATGGATGTGAAAGCTTAGTGATGACTTACTCCAACCTTAGAATTGAAAGACATGATGCTTAAAAAGGGTTTGTATAGGCTTGCACCCAAGGGGGAGATAATGTGCTTAGATTGCTAGGTCGTTGAGTACCCTTGATGTTTATGAGTTAGGTTTGATTGAAATTTTCACCTTTAGTGGTGTTAGTGAGGGTGCTTGGGAGCTAGTTTCTTAATGAGAACCTCTCTAAATTAGAAGTACCGGTAGAAGTCTTAGAACGGCAAGTTAAGAAATAGAAGAACAAGGGAGTTTTTCCATGAAGTTGTAGGAGTGATATTTTAAGGGTTTAGTTGAGGGTGCTACTTGGGAGGCCTAGGGCCAATGAGAAGTCTCAATATCCTCATCCTTCTTCCTTGTATTCCTCCTGTAGCATTTAAGATCTTGAGATTTCTAAGTTTCTCTTGATTTGCTTTTATATGAAGTCATATGTGAATAGTGTGTTTCCATGATTTTCTTATGTGATGCATATTCATGAAGATGCTTAGGTGTTGGTAGAAATGACTTATATGCATTGGTTTCCTCATGTTGTAGTGCATTTGAGTAGATTTGCATATAGACTTCATGAGATGAATTATGAGCATGCCTTAGTTCTTGGAGTTGGAAGATTCCTCGTTGAATAAATGTTTTTGATAGTTAATTGCATTTAGGCTCCATGAGTGTATATTGAGCATGTTTTAGTTAGGAGATGTTAGTTCCTCCCTGAGAATGAGTAAATAAAGAATTTCATGCATTTTGGGTTGGTAGATATAGTTCCTACTCCCTTGTGTTACATTGAATATGTTTAGTTTGGAATTGAAGTTTTCTTCCTTTGTTGTGTGCATTTAGATGTAGTGCATGCATGATGGGCTGTTAGCTTAGAGTGTTGACTTTAAGAAGTATTTAGAATCGTCATTCGAGGACGAATGATCCCAAGGGGGAGATAATGTAACACCCCGGAAACTAGTAAGTTGAACTAGTGGGTTCTAGGGCCTTTCGTAAAAGTTTTGAAGTGTGGTATGAGGGTTAAAAGTTGAAAAAATGATACCTGTACTTAGAATGCAGGTTTAAGGGTTAGGGCGTCAAGGTACGACCCCCCAAGGACCACCCAAGTGGTCCTTGGGGAGGACCCCTAAGACAGACCAAAAGCTGTCAAATTTCAGCACCTATTCTTGACCACCTACTGACCGTAGGTGGACCCACGCCCCGTAGGTGGAGGTCATGTGTCAAGGCCTGTGTTGGCCTGCAACTTTAGGCCACTGACCACACCCACGAAGGGTGCAGTACTCTCCGTGATTCCACCTACGATCCGTAGGTGGTGGAGTCGTAGGTCAAGGCAGTTTTGGTTAGTTTAGTTTTAAGTTAGGTGTTTGGGGGTTAAGTTAGTAATTAATTAGGGGTTAAGGTAGGTCGGTTAGTTAGTTAGTTATTTAACCACCTATAAATACTTAATAGGCCCCTAAACTAAGTCATTAACTCATTCAACTAAAAACCCCAAATACTCTCCAAATAATTCTCTCTAGAAGAGAAGAAGAAGAAGAAGAAGAGAAGAGAAGAGGGAAGATTTTCCTCCATTGATGAGAGCTTGATTAGAGCTTTGAATTGAGGTATGTTAGCTTAATCATCTATGGGTTCTTCCACCCATAGAGCCCCCTAGGTTTTCACCCAATTATGAAGTTAAAAACCCAATCTAACTAGTGTTTAGGTATGATTCCAATCTAGTGGATAATACCTAATTATGATTGTTTTAGCATTGAATTATGATATTATGATGAATTCAAGTGATTTCAATGGTAAACCATAGTCTATTTGATGAATGTGATATTTTGTGGGTTTATGCCTCTAGAGGTGAAATTGAAGGTTCGTAGATGATCTTCTTGGATCAATGTCATGTGTAGTAATTAATCTAAGTTAGCATCATATAATCATGAATTGAACTATACTTTATTGAATATGAATGATCATGACTTGAAAAAATGAAATTGAACCCCTATGATCAACTGTGGCTTGAATCATTTAGTAATGAAGGATGTGATTGAAATACCTTGAAATCTAGGTATAATGATAATATTAAGAAACAAAGCTTTAGAGAAAGGCTTGTGATCATAATAGTTAAGGCTTTAGAGTGAAGCTAATATGATTAACTATTGATGCTAAGGCTTAGAGAATAAATTCTAAATGAGGGTATAAGCTTGATAGATAGAGTTATGGTGGAAGATCTTTACCTACCTAATCTACCTAATAAATGCTTGAATATGTGAAGTGAAAGATTCACTTGAGTCATGATAATACAAATGTCTAATGTAGAATTCTAGATAAGGTATGTATGTATGTATGAATATGGTATGACATAAAAGGTTCTATCACATAGAATAATTGTAGGTTGAAAGGTTTGCTCACCTAAAATGAATCTAACTCTTAGGACTATGAAATGTGATGAGGCTTGTGGCGATTCCCATAAATGACTTTTGCATGATAGGAATGTGTGGTGAGTTCCCTTACACCTAATTAGTTAAGTATGGGTAGTGTTAGGTGATTACCCTTTATATATGTGTGACTCCCAAGGCAAGCGGTGATTACCCATTTGCCTTTATGTTGATCATGGAGGTGGTTACCTTTGGTCCTTATGTGATGATGTGGAGACGAATACCAACATTACACATTAAAATGGAGATGGAGGTGAATACATATATCACCTTAAATGAATATGGAGGTGAATACCTATATTCCTATAATAATGAAAATGGAGACGAATACCTCTGATTCATTGATTGTATGACTAGAGGTGAATACCCTTGTCTTTATGATTCCATGATATGTGTGGCTTGAGGCGACTTCCCTTGTCCTTCATGATGAACTAAACATTTATGCCTTGAGCTGACTCCGCCTTGCATTTATGAACATGAGCATGATTAGTTTGGATAGTAGTTCTAGATAACTCTTCAATACATGCATGACTAAGAGGTGATTACCCTTGTCATTATTATGTTAAGAGATGATAAATATAAATGATGAACCTAAAGTGTCTAGCTTAGCATGGATAAGATTATGGGGTCTTGTTCAAACATGGCACAAACTTGCCTTAAGGTGACTCGTGAGATGTTTGCTCTTAGATGATGTATGCTCAGATAGGATTATGCTATAGTTGCCTTCCTTGACATGATATGATTGACTAAGGTGATAGTTCCCTTGTCTATATGAAGTAAGCTAATAGTGAGACCAAAGTAGGGTAAATATGACTATGATTACTTCAAGGTTATTCTTAGTGTGAAGGGTAGTATGGGATGCCTTTCATACATTGCACACGTGTGCTTTGAGGTTACTTAGGAGTATGGTTCCCTTATAGAAGAAAAGCTTAAGACTTGACCATGTATATAGGCTATGATTAAGATGATCAAAAGGGATACTTGGCTTGGGTGGTATTATGGGATGCTATTTATTCTTTGCACTTGTATGCTTTTTGAGGTTACTTGAGAATGGTTCTATTATGGTAGAGATGACTAAGAGTCAATTATGCTTATATGATTCTTTTGTTGAAGACTTGGCTTATTATGATTATTTGGCTTATTATGATTATGACTTATCTCCTATTCTCATTAACTATGTCTTATGTTAACTTATGATTATATGATTCTTATGTTGGAGATTATGCTATGATTATGTTATTATCTCTTATACTTATGTCTTATGTTGACTAACCAATTTGAGATGCTCTTATGGTGTTGTGCTAGCTATCATACGTGGTACATTTTGTACTAACGCATACTTTGCCTACATTCTAATCAAATGTAGGGTTTCGGAGATTGAATTCCTTTGGAGACTAGGTTTCTAAGGAGCAAGAAGAGTTGAAGATTTGGTGAGTCCTCATAGCTTCGAGGACAAACCCATTATTTCCTTTATGTCTTTATTTCATGTTTTTGAGACTATTGTATGGGCTGTGTCCCAAGAGTTTAATCTAAAGTGTATTAGATGGTTTGAGACAAAGTATAGAAAGGCTTCCGCTTGATTTGATGAAAATGACTTCGATTGTAAAAGTTTTAAATTTTACCGTATTTTCTATTATCTTATGTTATGATATGCTAAGGGCTTGTATGAGAGCCCTTCGAGGTCAAGTACTCCATGTTACGTCTACGGGGTACCCTTGGGTCGTGACACTTTAAAAGCTTAACTAACTCACTTGTCTCAAAATACTCAATTTATAATATCTAAAATATATGTAATGAAATAGTAAGAGTTTGCAGAACATCTCAAAAGAAATACTGAAAGACTCTCAATATTATCTATCTATGAAGTAACTATTGTTCATGATGGATGTCGGAATAGGACTCACGACACCTCAAAATAACTAAACTGGAATTACAAGTGGAGTCCTCCAGAAGCAAGGAGGTCTCACCAAAAGTTGCCATTGAGTGCAAAGTGATTTCAAAATAGCTCATGTTGATGATCATGAACACTTTTATCTGCATCATAAAAAGATACAGGTCTAATGACACCGATACATTAAATTTACAATTATGTAATATTGCTTAGGCAACAATAACTAAACTCAAAAAGCTGAAAAAATGCTCAACTGAATGTAAAGCATAAATAGAGATAAGATCATTTGAAACCTTACAATATAACATATCCTAACTCATTGAACTATATATATAAGTAAAATAAAAAAATAATTTTTACTTTATTAGGGAGTTTCTCTAATTGACAACCATCACTGTGAGCCTCGTGATGACACAACTTCTCGCCCATGCTACCAAAACTACCCTATACCTTGTTGGGGTATAAAATAAACTCAACTTCATGGATCCACTATAAAGGTCTTCTCAAAGGCAGTGAGGAGCTACCCGAAAGTCGGTGTGATCCTAACCCACGCTAGCTATGTGGTTTATGAAAAATGTGAGTTATTTGGACTTTTTCCTATATCGGTGCTCAGTACTATTCCCAAAATCTGTAACTCAATGCTTAACTAAATATACTCTCTCAAGGTTGAGGTAAGTTCTCAAAAGGGCCTCTTTAAGAGGTAACTGTTGTATAATAACTTTGTTTGAAAAACTCTTAAAAACTTTTATGCTTTTTATGAAAATAGTGCTATTTTTCTCCATGTAAAAATTATACATTTAGGAATCATTTAGTTCCCTTTAACTCTACAAAAAAATTATACTTTAAACTTTACTATTCAACTCACTTTTAACTTCTCAAAATCAATTTATGGAAAAATGTTTGATCAAAAGATTCTCAACAAAAATTTAGTAAATGGGGTTCATGTGGGAATATAAACATGAACAATAACTCAAAAAACACAATGCATAATATATAGAAACTCATAATTAAGAAATTAGAACTCAAAATCAATAATATAACTCATCTAAGGAATTCTCGAGTATGAAATATAAGTTTAAATAAAACATCTAAAACTGAAAGACTCTCTACAACTGTCTATCTATGAAGCCTCTATTATATATAGACGAGTGTCAGGAAAAGACCCACGACTACTCAAAATATTTCTAATACTAACAACTCATAAAACTAGAGTCCTCCGAAAGCAAGGAGGTATTACTCAAAAGCTGGCGAGGAGACGAAGTGATCTCAACGGACTCTTGCTGTGGATCCTAAGAACCTGTATCTACATCATTTTAAGATAAAGGTCGAATGAAATTAGTATATTGAATGTACGAGTATGTAATATAGTTGAATAACAAATAACTGAAAGAAAGGACTCTAAGAGATAGCAATGTATTCAAGCTGAATGTAAAGAAATAAAGGAGTTAAATCATTTAAATTGTTACTTTCTCATCTTTGAACTCAACATAATAAGTGATATATAAAAATTCACTTTAAATCTATTTGGAAGATTCTCTAACCGACAACCATTACTATAAGCTACGTGATGATACAACGTCTCGCTCAAGCTGCCAGACCTGTCCTATACCTTTTCGAGATATCAGACACCTCAACTAAGTGGATCCACTAAGCTCTGCCATAAGGCACTTATGATTTATCTAAAAAGTATGATCATGTACACATTGGAATACATTGCTTATGAGGAATGTGAGTTGTCTGAACTCATCCTCATATCGGTGCTCAATACTACTCCCAGTAATATATACTCATGCTCAATGTTCAAAAAGCATACTCTTCCTTTGGTTTGAGATAGTTTCTCAAACTATTCTCTAAAAAGAGGTAACTGCTTTTGAAATATCTTCGAATTCATAACTCATTTAGAAATCAAAGTTTCTCTTTTATCAATGTAAAATCTGATACCTTTGGGAATACTTAGTCCCTTATACTCTTAGTCAATTCATAGTTGAAAACTCTTTCTCAAAAATATATCAAAATCATATTGTGATATGATCATTGATGACTCGGGAAGTCATACTGCATAAACATTGATGGCATAACTAGATACCATACTGCTTAAACATTGATGGCATAATCGATTGTCATACTAATTATGTTTTAGAAACTCTTTCTCAAAACTCATCTTCACTTCCTCAAAAACTCAGTTTAAAATTCAAGTGTTGGCTTTAAAATATTCTCAAAATTTATAACTCAAAATAGGGGTTCATGCTGAAATATAGACATGAACAAATCAACTCAAGGATCTCAATGAATAACATATAGCAATTCAATAATTAGGAGTAGAATTTAAAAAAGAATCAGGAACTCAAGAACTCAAAATCAACTCATCTCAAGAATACTCAAATCTAGGGATAGAATCCTATATTACTCTTTTACTGATTTGAAAGTAGATGTACAGTGTAAGGATGAACAAGTACAACACTATGATAGCCTTACATACCTGAAAGAACAAGGTTCTTGAAGAATCTTGAAGAAAAACTTGATTAGAAGCTTTGAAACCCTAGATTGAAGGAGAACAATGAAGAAAACATTTCTTGAGATTCTTGAATTAGTTTCTTGAAATCTCTATGTCCAAGAATTATGATTTTTATTAGTGATTCATAATTGTATGGAGGAATTTTAATTGGAAAGAATGAAATTCTTGGAGGACTTACATTGAAGAAGAATCTTGAAAAAGATTGAAAGAATCTTGAATAAAGTCTTCTACTTTATTTTTCTTAGGGTTTTGCCTTAGAATTTGAGAGAGAAGAGAATGATGGATTAAGAGATGAAAATCTGATTGTTTTTTGTCTCTAATTAGTCAAGAACTCCATTTAGGGTTTTTATTACAGGTGAAAAGACAAAAAGATCCTATTTTAATGTTTTCCCATCGGCTAATTCGTCACTGCACTGTATATGATTACTAAAATGGTCATAACATTTTACACAAAACTCGGATTGTTGTGAAATTGGTGATGTTGGAAAAAAGATTCAAATATCTTTAATTTGATAGGGTATAGACCGTGTAACGGGATGAGTCCACAAATTGGACTCATTTAGGGATATATTTTGATAGAATTAGTGTCCTCAAATGCATATTTTTTCTCAATATCTGATGAAAACCCTTAAGTTTCAGGTATTTGGAGTTTTAGGGAAAGCATGGATACTACTTAGCAAAAAAGGAACAAAGGCAGCTAAAAGAACGAAGAAATGAAGATCTGAGAATTGCCGAACCCATTCGGCGAATTGCCAAATCGTCTTATCCTCGCCTTTCGTTCCAGTGTGCTGAGCCCTGAAAGAAAGGATCAAATTGGAAGTGAAAAGGAGCAGTCGTTGTGTCACCGAGCAGTTTCGCGAAGTAGTACTCTGTCACCCAATGATCCAAAACAGGCGATGTTGAAGGATAGAGCAAGACAACGATGAAACCTACCAAAGGGCGGATCGCCGAGTTGATCGGCGATCTCGACTAACGATGCCGAATGATCCGCTGCAATAGAGATCTTTGAAAACTATAAATACCCGTTGAGAGTTGTAGCTTAACATCAGATTTTTAATATATAATTTTTAACATAGATTTTTGAGTTCTAAGTTTGGAGAGGGTGTTGAAGAACTTGAAGATTCAAAGGGTTTCAACTCCAAGAATTTGGACTTGGGTCTTGTGAATTCTTCACTCTTTGCTTGTTTTAAGACTTAAATCTCCAAACCCATTGGAATGCAAACTCATATTGGTATAAATTTCTATCTCTTTTACATGTCTAGCTAAAACCCCCAATTCTTGGGGTGTGATTTTGTGAATATGGGTTAGATTATCTGTTAGGTCTTGCTTGTTGATGGTTTGTTTGTTGTGTAAATGTAATTTTGTTTAGTAGTTGTGGTGGAACTTAATGAAATTGTATTTGCAAATACGATTTCACCTTTGTGTTTTCGGCTTGCTCGAGGGAGAGGTCGTAAAACTATGACTACTAAATTGATGGCCGGTGGAATTGGGTCGACATGAGGTTCAACTCGAGAGAGTGAACCCTAGTCCTTCTCCCACACACTCAGCTCGAGAGAGTGAGTGGACTAAGGTGGAGGCTGGTCTTCATGCGGCAAGTGGGTGTCCGAGGGGAACCCATTTGATTCGGGGTAAGTTGCTCGAGAGAGAATTTACCCCTGCTATAGTCTAGCCTAGTCACAAATACTCAACGGATTTATTATCAAAAACATGTACCCAATAGTTTAGTCTATCCCGTATTCCTATCACATCCCAAGAATTCTCTCTCCTTGATTAGTACTCTTTGCATTTTCGTTGTTTTTACCTACTTATGACAAACCCCAATGATAATTGACGCTTGGATCACCCCTTAGATTTAACATGTTTATATTCGATAATGTTTTTAGTTATGACTAATTAGAACTTAAGTTTATTTTTCTATTAATTCACAAACCCACTCCCTTGGGACTCGACCCCAACCCTTGGTTCGGTTACTTTATTATTGTACGATCGTAGACACTTGCATTGGAAGTTTTGTCTTGATTACGCAAACATCAAAATGGCGCCGCTGCCTAGGAGTGGTGTCACTTGAGAATTATTAGTTTAGTAAAAAAAAATTTCTTCTTAATCATAGTTTACTTATTTAATTTTTAGTTTTGTTTTGTTTACTTCTGTGAATATTACAGAAAGCATAAGTGTTAACGGTGTCCAAGAGCCCAACATTAATGACCCCCATCTCATGGGAGGTATTAGGGCCATCCATTTTCCTCTAGCCGAGGGAAAGGCAGTGTTCCACATAATGAGCACTATGTTGCAACTCTTGCAACTAAAGGGACTTTTCAGTGGATTGGCTCATGAGAATCCTCACGAACATCTTCGAAACTTCGTAGATATGTGCGGAGCATTTTCTTTCAAAAACATCTCTCTGGAGTCAGTTCGGTTAAGGCTATTCCCTTTCTCGTTGATGGAAGAGGCGTGCAAGTGGAGTGGCTGGCGGAGTTGCCTCGCAAATCCATCACTTCTTGGGAGGAATTGGTAACCGCATTTAATGTGCGATTTTTCCCTCTTTCGAAGATGATGACTCTTCGGGATAGTATCCAGAGCTTTAAGCGATTGGAGGGCGAACCAATCTATAAGACTTGGCTGCGATTTAAAAAGTTGGTGCTACAATGCCCGACTCATGGTCTGCCCGACAATGTCTTGCTACAGTACATTTACCGAAGTCTAGATTTGGTAAACAAAGGTGTCGTTAATCAACTTTCACCTGGAGGCCTGATGCAACAACCGTATGCAGTAGTAGCCCAACACTTAGATGGTATGACGACCATCAATAGGGCATGGTACACTCGTGAAGACAAAGTCTCCCCTCTCACATTCAAGCTATCCAAGGAGCAGATGGAAAAAGATAATGAGAGAGACCAGAACATGGCCAAGATCATGACACAGCTTGACATTTTATCTAAAATTGTCATAGGGGCTAGTGCTCGTGGTGTCAACGTTTTGGGGGTCGGGTGTGCAAATCCTAAGGAGGCGAAATTTGAAGCCTTTTATAATGAGGAAGTGAACTTCCTAGCCAACCAAGGCGGTGGTTAGCGTTCAAACTACCCAAGGTAGGGTGGTAAGCAAGGTTGGGCTAGAGATGAAGGATGGAAGGATCATGAATGGAGAGACCGAAATCCTAATTGGAAGGATGAGGAGAAGGACATGTATGTGCCTCCCTACTAGTGCCAAAAGCCAAAGGATTCAGATGGTGGTAGGTTTGAGGATATGCTTTCTCGTATCCTCAATAAAGTTGAAGGGTCAGACAAGATCTTGAACGAGATGAAAGAGGATGTGTCCACCCTTAGCCAGACCGTCACCTCCCACTCAGTTTCGATCAAGCAGTTAGAGACCCAAATGGGTCATATCTCGTCTCACCTCAATTCGAGACAACAAGGGGGTTTGCCTAGTGACACTATGGTAAGCCCCAAAAATGAGGTTTGAAGGTGGACTTGCGTCGTGCCACGACGTTATCTAAGGCGCTATTTGGGAGGCAACCCAAAACAATTTATTACTTTATTTTTCTTTGATAAAATAATGGAGTCTTGATTGTTCAGATGGAAGTGTGGAGAGTGAACGAAAAGTGCAGGTTGGCGAGTTACAGGTCGATTCCACGAATCGCAGAAGGGTTCGGCGACCTCGAACCAGACAGCCGTTAGACTCAAGACCAATTTACATTGGAGTCTATAAAACTCGGTGACCTCAGGAAATTATTGGCGAATCACTGATCGTGTCGGCGATCTTGACGTAGACCATCGTTTGGACTTTCACAATACATGGAGGTTCTGTAAAATTCGGCAAGGCAAATGACTACTTGGTGTTATGCCAAATAGTTCGGTGATCGGGACTAATGTCGCCAAATGGGCAAAAAAAAGAAAAAAATTGGATGGCTTTTCAAGACAATGGTTTAAAAGTTTCAAACTCATTTCCCTTTCCCTCAGTTCTTCATCTTCCCAAACTCAGACCTGCACTCTAGTTTTACATATCTTGCATTTTTGGAGTCTTTTTAGTATCGAATTGTGCTACGAGTTGGATTACATTGCTTCCTAGCATATCAACATCCATTTGATCGGCATAAAAGGTTGGTACTTCAAACCCCGCGTTCATTTTGTCGAAATTGTACTCATTTGCATTATGTTAATCTTGTTAAATTCTGTTGGGCCTCTCTAATTGGATCGGATTGCTTAATTGCCTAGTTCTAATTGATAACTCTTGCTTGAATGGTGAAATCCCACTTTCTAGTTCGTTAAGTTAAATTAATTTGCATTAGGGAGTGCTTTTATGGTACGAGTCTTAGTCGGATTTGTGTTGTAGGAGCTTAAATTGCATTTTTAGGGATTGCAGGGCAGATTTCAAGAAGTTGGGTTGATAACAGGCACACCAAGTCATTTCAGTGAGCTGAGACGAGCTCTCCAAACCACTCAACGGTTCGCCTAGTTGCCCCACCTCGCCTTTGATATCATGCTTTATGTGTTGTGGCTTCGGTACTTTTCTGTGAGAAGCATGAGGTCGCCAGAAGAACTCGACGACTCACCGAAAGTATTCTTGTTCGCCCTTTGTCTGCAACCCTGACCCCTTCTGCACTATAACTTTCGGCGGACACCCCTTTGTTCGCCGAAAGTATTCGATGACTCGCCGAATGGACTGCTAAGCCTGCCTGCAACTGATGGTTTTCGTTTTGCTTGTTGAATATTTTTTAACTTTATCTCAAGGCTTTTCTGACATAGCCAGACCAAAAGTTACAAAAGTTGCAGGAAGAAATATGCCACATTACATATAAAGGCACAGAACTCCAGAAGAGATGCAAGGACGACAGATCACCCCAAAGCAAGGAGCGAGAACAAGAAAGCCAGTTCCAGTAGGAGAATTCCCATTGACCCTAATGTCACTTCGTGGGATCGAGGATTCAATAATACGATACATGCCTTTGGATCAGCTCATGATTTGGACAATATGATTAAGGCTAATATCGCTGCAGCAACTGAGGCAAACACAGACAATGAAAACCAGAGTCAGAATGACAACATTCTGGGAACTGATGCCCAGACAGACGGAGCAACCTCTTAGACAGGATCCCCTCTTTACCTCCCTCTCTGTCTTTCTTTATTTTATATTTCGGATTCTGTGTTATTTGCATTTGAGGAAAAATATTTTTATTTGTGGTGGGGTGAGGCCTACCTTGTGTGCGACTATTATTGTTTGATGATACATTTGGGTCGTTATGCGTGCAATGTCATTATATACTATATTTGTGGATCTTGTTTTAATTGAAAATGATTTGGCTCATTTTGTTTAATTGAAAATGATTTTGACCCGTCCGAAATTCTTTTGCCACCTCTTGTGTGTTGAATGTGGCTGTTCTTTTGCAAAATTTAAGTCTCAATTCCGATCAATACCAATGACTTGAATAGTGCTCTCAATCGAACGAACATGAATACGCAACTACGATGAGGTCAAATGAAGTTGCGTAGATAATATGTGAACTCTTTCCATCTCGTTATGACTAGCCTAGTATCGAATTGAATCTCTTGTGATGATCATTGCACACTAGGAAAAGTGTGAAGTCTTGTTTGACTTATAGTGCCAATGCCTAGTGTGATGAGCTTACTGTGAACTATGCATGATAGATCCTACAATTTGCCCAGTTGGTCCGGTCAACTAAGTGATGCTATCTCTTGATATGATCTTAGGCAACTTCTAAGAGTGTGAGCCAATTTGACATATACCTCTTTTGTGACCTACCTTGTGAGTGTGTGAACCTCTTTGTAATACCCCTTTAGCCTTACCTTCCTTTGGAAGAAACTTGATGAAACCTAGACCTTTCTTTATTCATCACCCATAATCATCATGAAGTTGTGGTTAGTTGAATAGCCAACTTAGGCCAAAATCCTAAGTTGGGGGTGTAGTGAAAAGATAATGGCAAGTCAAGAAGTGCATGGAAAGTCTCCTCTTACCCATAGTTTTGAGAAAAATTGAACCCCTCCATATAAAAAAAGAGAGAAAAAAGAAAGAAAAAGAAAAATAATGAAAAAGAAAGTTGTGGAATAAAGTTGAAAAGAAATGGGGTTTCCAAACAATTCATGGAAAGTGAATGATAGGATGACTTATGAGCACTAAATAAGAAGATGAAGGAAGAGGAAAGGAAGTGTTGTGCGTACCACATTTCATGAGGATGAAAGTCATTGAGCCTAAGTGACCATACCTTTGCACTCAGCCACATTACAAGCGTTGAGAAGACCTTTTTGATCTTGAGTAAGCTGAAACAAATGTTGATCGGAAAATACGGGCAAACCTATGGGTGAAAGCATGCATCGTGTTCATCTTTGTGAGTGTGAGCGTTGCATTTGATTCTGAAGCTTTAAATTGTAAACCATTGTGTGTGAATATGGAATCATTTCTTGTGTGAGGGCATTTAAACACTTTGGTTGAGCATGAACTTGCATTTCAAGCACACATTTTGAGCATGAGATTCTTTGATATTGGTGAGTCACAACTTGAATTTTTGATTGCACATTTGATCTTTGCATAAGTAAATTGAGTCTTGTTGTGTGCATTCATGATTGAGTCTTATGTAGAACTGTTCGAGATACGTTTTTTGAACGACTGAACTTGAGTTTGCTTGAGGACAAGCAAAATTAAGTTGGGGGTGTTGATGAGTCCACAAATTGGACTCAATTAGGTCTATATTTTTATAGAATTAGTGTCCTCAACTACATATTTTATCTCAATATCTGATGAAAACCCTTAAGTTTTACGCATTTGGAGTTTGAGGGAAAGCATGGACACTACTTAGCAGAAGAGGAACGAAGGCAGCTGAAAGAACGAAGAAATGAGGATTTGAGAATCGCCGAACGGGTTCGGTGAATCGCCAAAAGGTCTTATCCTCACCTTTTTTTCCAGTGTGCTGAGCCCTGGAAGAAAGGATCAAATCGGCGGTGAAAAGGAGCAGTCGGCGTGTCGCTGAACAGTTCCGCGAAGCAGTACTATGTCACCCAATGATCCAAAACATGATGATGCTGAAGGATAGAGCAAGACGGCGATGAAACCTACCAAAGGGCAGATCGCCGAGTTGATCGTCGATCTCGACTACTGACGCTGAATGATCCGCTGTAGCACAGATTTTTGAAAACTATAAATACTCGTTGAGTGTTGTAGCTTAACATCAGATTTTTAATATATAATTTTTAACATAGATTTTTGAGTTCTAAGTTTGGAGAGGGTTTTGATGAACTTGAAGATTCAAAGGGTTTCAACTCTAAGAATTTGGACTTGGTTCTTATGGATTCTTTACTCTATGCTTGTTTTAAGACTTAAATCTTCATACCTATTTGAATGAAAACTCATAGTGGTATAAATTTCTATCTCTTTTACATGTCTAGCTAAAAACCCCAATTCTTGGGGTGTGATTTTGTGAATATGGGTTATATTATCTGTTGGGTCTTGCTTATTGATGGTTTATTTATTGTGTAAATGTTATTTCATTTTGTATTTGTGGTGGAACTTAATGAAATTGTAGTTGCAAATACGATTTCACCTTTGTATTTTCGGCTTGCTCGAGAGAGAGATCGTAAAACTAAGACTACTAAATTGATGGCCGGTGGGATTCCTTCTCCCACGCAGCTCGAAAGAGTGAGTGGGCTAAGGCAGACGCTATTCTTCATGCGGCAAGTGGGTGTCCGAGAGGAACCCATTTGATTCGGGGTAAGTTTTTTGAGAGATAATTTACCCCTACTATAGTCTAGCCTAGTCACAAATACTCAACGGATTTATTATCAAAAGCATGTACCTAATAGTTTAGTGTATCCCGTATTCCTATCATATCCCAAGATTTCTCTCTCCTTGATTAGTACTCTTTGCATTTTTACTGTTTTTACTTACTTATGACAAACCCCCATTAATAATTGATGCTTGCGTCACCCCTTAGTTTTAACATGTTTATATTCGATAATGTTTTTAGCAATGACTAATTAGAACTTAATTTTATTTGTCTATTAATTCTTAAGCCCACTCACTTAGGACTCAACCCCAACCCTTGGTTGGGTTTTTTTTACTATTGTACGATCGTAGACACTTGCATTGGAAGTTATGTCTTGATTACGCAAACATCATAACTCTTTATATTATAAGAGATATGATCATTTGAAGTTGACCCAAAGAGAATCTTAAATCAAAACTTAATCGGTAAGGAAACTTTCGACTCTACTTTGTGCTAGGAGTTTCTAGTGACCTTAATTGATATCCAAAATCATTCCCACACTAAAGAATTTACCTTTAGACATATGGGCAATTTAAAAATCACCCAATATGACCCTATAAGTAAATAAGAGTAGTTCGGGTCTTAACTTAGAAATTGTTGGGGTGTTACAAATAGGGTCGATTTATATTGTTTAGAACCTTATTTAGGTGTAGAAACGTTAGGATTTTGGCTTAGAAGGGGTGGGAAAAGATTGAACTACCTATCTTAATAAGCTATCAAAAACTTTCCATCTGGGCCATCTATGGTTTGTGGTTTAGTCGAAGGACTGTAATTCCTATCCGTGGAATTCATATTGAAAGTTTTAAGTCTTAGAAATTCATTCTATGGTCCAAACTGCGGCCCATAGATGGCCCCGTAAGAATTGGATGCAAAAATTTGACTTCCTATACTTTTTCCATTAGTGAACAATACGGGTTGTATCTCTTCTTATGACTCGTAAAAGTGATTTATAGGCCATTGACTCTGAAAACTCTATTGTGGCAGTCTCTGATAAAACAATTATAATGTTTTACTCCGAACTCAAAATGAGGCAAACTTGGTGGAGTTGAAAAGGGGACTCATAGGCCTCCAATTTGATAGGTCATGGGATACTTAATTAATTATTTTCTTAGATATATGATCATTTGAAGTTGACCTAAGTAGAATCTTATATCAAAACATAATCGCCAAGGAAGCTTTAAAGTAAACTTTGTGCTAGAGGATTCTAGTGACCTTAATTCATATACAAATTCATTCCCACACTAAATAATTGTCCTTAACATCTAAGATCAATTTAAATATCACCCGATATATACGACCTTATACACTAATGATGAATAGTTTGGGCCTTAGCTTAGAAATTTTTGGGGTGTTACAATATCTTCACATTGGAATAATTTATCCTTAAATGATGGCTGGAATGAGCATGGAAGGGGTAGGGAAAGATTTGACAACCCAAGTTAATATAAAATACACATAAAAACTCATGAACTCAAAACACTGAAGGAGGGACTAAATTGAATGAGTTATTTGCGAAGAGTTAATATTTTGGACTAGAACTAAATCGGAGGAAAAGAGATGAGGGTATCTGATTTTCATATCCTCTTCGGCTTCTGATATAGCCTCCTGAACAAACTAATTCCTCCACAACAATTTGACTGATACCATCTCTTTGATTCTCAACTTGCGAGTCTGATGATCAAGGATTAAGACTAGAACTTCCTCATAGGAAAGATTGTCTTTCACACTAATACTTTATGTAGGCACAACAAGAGAAGGATCAGTCAAGCATTTCTTTAGCATGAAGATATGGAATCTCAGATGGACAACCGGTAACTCTAGTGGTAGCTCAATTCATAAGTTATATTACCAATCTTATTTGATATCATGCGAGGACAAATATATCGGGTACTGAGCTTCCTTTCTTAAGAAACCTCATAATACCTTTCATGGGTGAAACCTTCAAATAGATACAAGCATTAACCTCAAACACCAAATCCCTCCTTCTAACATAAATATAGAATTTCTGACAACTTTGCACTATTTTTAAGCTTCCTTGAATTATCTTCACCTTCTCCATGGCTTGATGAATCAAGTTTTGCCTTATCAAATCGGCTTCACTAACCTCAAACCAGTCAATATGAGATGCATTTTCACGCATAAATAGCCTTAAAATGAGCCATATGGATATTAGAGTAATAAATCTTATTGTAAGCAAACTCTATGATAGATAAGTGATCATACAAATTACCTTCGAAGTCCATTATGCATGCTCTCTACATATCCTTTGGGGTCTGAATTGTGCGCTCTGCTTGACCATCCATCTTAGGATGAAAAGTTGTACTAAAGTTTACCTTTGAACCCAAATATTTCTTACATGACTTTTATAACTGAGAGGTGAATTACGCACCCTTATCTTTAATGATGAAAAAAGGGACTGCATGAAGCTGGACTATCTCACGGATGTATAAACTGGCATAAACTTTTATTGAATTTGTAGTCTTTACCAATAAGAAATAGTTTGATATAGTCATCTGATCTACAATCATCCAAATCAAATCATGTTGCATGCGAGAACACGATAAGCCAATAATGAAGTTCATATTAATCATCTCCCACTTCTATTTTGGAAGATCTATGTTATGAGCCACACCACATGGCCTTTGGTGTTCAACCTTGAGTTGCTGTCAATTTGGGCACTTCGCAAAAAAATACGCAATACACATCTTCATACCATTCCACCAATTGACTTCTCTCAAGTCATGATACATCCTTGTGGAACGTAGATGAATCAAATATCTGGAACTATGAGCTTCCTCCATGATCCTCTCTTAGTGCTCATCCACTCTTAGAACACACAATCTACCTTGATACCTCAATACACCATTTCCCCCTTGTTCATAATTTATCACCTTCTGTTTATCAACATTTTCCTTTTGCTCAAGTAAGATGAGTTCGTTGTCTTGATTTTTCCTTCACTTCTCTCACTAATGATGATTCAGCCCATTCATCACAACAACTTTTCTTTTATTAGAATCTAACAAATGATCTCCAATATGTGCAAGTATGTGATCTTCCTTAGCCAACTATTTATTTCCTTCCTTGACATGAGCAGTACTCCCCATGGACAACCTAATTAAGGCATCAACAACACCCTTATCCTTACCTGGTTAATAGAGGATACTCATGTTGTAATCCTCGAGTAACTCTAAGCACCTCCTTTGTATGAGATTAAGCTATTTTTGACTGAAAACATACTGGGTGACTTTTGTGGTTGATGAACACATACATATGAACACCATAGAGATAGTGATGGCATATATTGAGAGCAAAAACTATTATTGTCAACTCAAGATCATGAGCCAGGTAGTTGCTCTCATGAATCTAAAGCTGTTTGGAGGCATAGGATATAACCTTACCATTATGCATCAATACACAATGAAGCCCAACTCTTGACGCATTATGATAGATGATTACCCTCTTGTAGGGTCAACATTTGAGAAGTAGTTAACCAACTTCTCAATTCTCAAAAGTTTTTCTCATCAGCTTCAAACCATTGAAACTTAGTTGTATTCCAAGTAAACTAATTAAAGGGGGATGAAATAGATGAAAACCCCTTGATGAACCTTCTGTAGTAACCTACCAAACCCAAGAAACTTCTTATATCAATTAGGGATGTGGGTTTGGGACAATTTTGCAATTTCTCAATCTTTTTAGAATTGACTTGAATTCTTTCAGTACACACGATGTGGCCTAAGAAGGCCACAAATTCAACCCACAACTCACACTTAGAAAACATGGCATATGACTCCCAATTTTTGAGAGTTTGGAGGACTATTTTGAGATGACTGACATGACCGTCCTCATTCCGTGAGTAGGTTAGATATTGTCGATGAATACGATAACAAACATATCTAGATACTACTTAAAAACATTTTTTATGAGATCTATGAATGTTGTAGGAGAATTAGTCAAACCAAAAAACATTACAAGGAACTCATAATAACAATAACAGGTCATGAATGTTGTCTTTGGGATTTCAGTTTCTTTCACTTTAAACTGATGATAGACAAATATGAGGTCTATCTTAGAGAAGCAAGTGACACCCTGAAGTTGGAAAAGGTCATCAATTTTAGGAAGGGGATACTTATTCTTTATGGTAACCTTATTTAGCTGATGGTAATCAATACACATCCTAAAGGAACTATCTTTCTTTCTCATGAATAAGACCGGAGTAACCCATGAAGATACACTTGGTCGGATAAAACCCTTATCAAGAAGATCTCTTATCATCTCTTTTAACTCTTTTAACTCAGCTAGAACCATTATATATAGAGGAATAGAGATGAGTTGAGTATCTGGAAGGACATCTATTCTGAATTCTATTTCTCTTTCAGGAGGGACTCCGGGAAGATTGTCTGGAAAGAACTCTCGAAACTTACTCACAATTGAGACTGACTTAAGAGGTGGTGTCTCAACAATAGAGTCATTAAATCGAACTAAGTAACATATGCACTCCTTAGAGACTAATTTTCTAGCCTTAAGGTATGAGATAAAATGACCCTTAGGCATTGTTGAATTACTCCTTAACTCTAAAATTGGCTCATTAGGAAATTGTAAGTTTACTACTCGAGTTCTAGAAAACACCTAGGTATAAAAAGCATAAAGCCAGACTATGTGTATAATAACATCAAAATCTACAATGTCTAATTGAACTAATAATCCATTATGTGTTTATGATAGACATATATGGTACAATTATGATATACTCTTTCTACTATAATAGACTCACCAAAATGTGTAGAAACACTGAAAGGTCCAAAAATTTGTTTAGGGCATGTCCCAAACCTCATGTCTATATAAGGAGTTACAAAAGATAAACTGCCACCCGGATAAAAAAGGAATAAAAATCAAAAGAAAATACTTTGAGCATACTAGTGACAACATCTAGCGAGTCCTCCTGATCCTGGCGACAGGCCATAGCATATAGATAGTATGCACCTCCGTCTATCCCTGAAGTAGCTACCCTAGGAGCAACCTTGTCTGCTTGAGTTGTTGAAGAAGATTGGGTTTTATTTTCCCATTATCCAGCCTCCTATTTGGGTGATTTTTCATAAAGTGACCCGTCTGAGCACACCTAAAGCAGCCACTCATTCTATCACGACACTCTCCTGGATGGTTCTTGCCACACCTAGTACAAGTGGGGTCCAACACTATATTAAAGTTTTACTGACTGGATTTAGATGTAGGGTTTTAGGAAGAACTCAGTCAATCACTATAATTAGCCTTACATACATGGAAGAACAAAGTTGCTGATAAAACATGAAGAACGCTTTAAAACCCTAGCTTCTCTTCTTGGATGCTTTCTCTAAGAGTTGGAAGCACTAATGAGAGTAATAGGGTCGATTCATATTTCTCAGAAATTTATTTATGTTTAAAAACATTAGGGGTTAGGCATAGAAGAGGTAGAAAAGGACTGAACTATCCCTCTTAAAAAGCTGTTGAAAACCTTCCACGGGTCCAGCTACGGTTTATGATTTGATCTACAGACCACAGATCCCATTCGTGAAATTCATATATTTAAATAGTAAGGCTCAAAAGTTCATTCTACGAGGCCAAACTCTTGCCCGTAGAAGTTTCTAAATCACGTGGAAATCTTTGTACGTATTGGACCCAAAATTTTGACTTCCTGTACTTTTTCCATGAGCGAATAGTACTGATGATAGTTCTTCCTATGAATCGTAGAAGTGATTCGTTGGTCACTGAATCAACACACTCTATTGTGGTAGTCTCTTATAAAATTGTCATAGTTGTTTACTCCAAACTCACAATAAGGCAAAATTGATGGTTGATGAGTCCTAGATTTGGACTAATTTAGGGCTTTATTTATAATGATTTAGTGTCCTCAAATGCTTATTTTGTTCCAATAATTGATTTAAAACCTTTGATTTCAAGGTATATTGATCGAGGAACAAAGCAAGAACACTAATTTGCAAAAAGGAATAAAGCGAGTTGAAAGAATGAAGAAATTCAAGCCTGGTGATCGCCAAGTTCACTTAGTGAGTCACCGAATAGCCTTTTGACCACCTAAAGTTCCACTGTGCCAAGCTTTGATGGAAAGAACCAAGTTGACCAGATAAAAGAGCAGTCAGCGGATCGCCGAGTGGTTCCGTGATGCAGTGTTGGATCGCCCAAAGTTACAGACCTTGAGGATGCTGAAGGCCAAGGCAGAAGGGCAATGAAATTGACCAAAGGGCGGATCGCCGAGCCTGACTTACTTCACCGAGTGACTCTTCGTATCACATTTTTGGCTACTATAAATACATTTTATAACATTTAGTTTAGTATCTAATTTTCATTATATCGAATTGTGATTACAATTTTGAACTGAGAGACAAGTTTTTTCTAGTTTTTCCTTAGCTTTGAAGAATTGAAGTTTTTCACTTTTGAGAAATTGGATGTGGGTCATTGAGATTCTTTGACTTGGAATATTGTATAGACGAAATTAAACTTACCCAGTTGATGGAAACTCAATTTGGTAACATATCTTATCTTTTTATGATGTTTAGCTAAAACCCCAATTCTTGGGTTGTGATTATGTGATTATGGGCTGATTTAGTTTATGGGTATTGCTAATTGTTAGTTTAAAAGCTATTTAGAAGTGAGTTTAATCAACAATTGTGGTTTAATTAAAAAATTCTAGTTGCTAATGTAAATCTACCCTTGTGTTTTTGGCTTGCTCGAGATAGAGGTTTTAAAACTAAGATTATTGATTGATGGTCCGTGGGTATTGGGTTGACATGGGTTCAGCTCGAGAGAGTGAATCCTAAACCCAATTCCACACATTCAGCTCGAGAGAGTGAATGGACTAAGGTGTGGGTTGTTCTTATTTTGCATTCTTGTTGATGTTCGAGAGAAATTGACTTGATGCGGGGTAAATTGTTCGAGAGAAAGTTTACCTCCGCTATAGCCTAGCTTACTCACTAATAGCTAGTTATATTCTAATAGTTGCAATTACCCATTTGTCTACATTAGCCTATAATCGAATAACATCCCAAGAACCCGTCTCATTATTGCTATTTCGTATTGCTTACTGCTTTTGTAGTTGATAATTTCAAACCAAAACTCCCCATTTTACATTCATGTCTCCCCCTGACTTGAATTATGTTTGTATTCGGTAATGTCTATTCCTATGACTAATTTGATCCTATTCGTACTACCTAATTGATTCTGAAACACGTACCGCTCCTTGTGGGATTCGACCCCAAATCATTTAATTGGGTTTTATACTAACTAGAGATCGTTGACACTTAGGTGGACCCACGCCCAGTAGGTGGGGGTCGTGGGTCAAGGCCTGTGTTGGCCTGCAACTTTAGGCCACTGAACACACCCATGAAGGGTTCAGTATGCTCCGTGACTCCACCTACGATCTGTCGGTGGTGGAGTTGTAGGTCAAGGTAGTTTTGGTTAGTTTAGTTTTAAGTTAGGCGTTTGGGGGTTAAGTTAGTAATTAATTAGGGGTTAAGGTAGGTCGGTTAGTTAGTTATTTAACCACCTATAAATACTTAATAGGCCCCTAAACTAAGTCATTAACTCATTCATCTAAGAACCCTAATTACTCTCCAAATAATTCTCTCTCTAGAAGTGAATAAGAAGAAGAATAAGAGAAGAGAAGAGGTTAGATTTTCCTCCTTTGATGAGAGCTTGATTAGAGCTTTGAATTGAGGTATGTTAGCTTAATCATCTATGGGTTCTTCCACCCATAGAGCCCCCTAGGTGTCCCCTCAATTGTGAAGTCAAAAACCCAATCTAGCTAGGGTTTCCTTCTTACATTGTGGTTAGAGTTTAGGTATGATTCCAATCTAGTAAATAATACCTAATTATGATTGTTTTAGCATTTAATTATGATATTATGATGAATTCATGTGATTTCTATGGTAAACCATAGTCTATTTGATGAATGTGATATTGTGTGGGTTTATGCCATTAGAGGTAAAATTGAAGGTTCGTAGGTGTCCTTCTTGGATCAATGTCATGTGTAGTAATTGATCAAATTTAGCATCATATAATCATGAATTGAACTAGACGTTATTGAATATGAATGATCATGACTTGTAAAGATGAAATTGAACCCCTATGATTAATTATGGCTAGAATCACTTAGTAATGAAGGAAGTGATTAAAATACCTTGAAATCTAGGAATAATGATAAGATTAAGAAATAAAGATTTAGAGAAAGGTTTGTGATCATAATAGTTAGGGCTTTAGAGTGAAGCTAATATGATTAACTATTGATGCTAAGGCTTTGAGAGTAAAGTCTAAATGAGGATATACGCTTGATAGATAGAATTATGGTGGAAGATCTTTACCTACCGAATCTACCTAATAAATGCTTGAATATGTGAAGTAATAGATTCAATTGAGTCATGATGATACCAATGTCTAATGTAGAATTCTAGATATGTTATGTATGTATGAATATGATATGACATGAAAGGTTCTCTCACATAAAATGATTCTAGGTTGAAAGGTTTGCTCACCTAAAATGAATCTAAGTCTTAAGACTATGAAATGTGATGAGGCTTGTGGTGATTCCCCTAAATGACCTTTGCATGATAGGAATGTGTGTTGAGTTCTCTTACTCCTAATTAGTTAAGTATGGGGTGTGTGAGGTGATTACCCTTTATATACGTGTGACTCTCAAGGCAAGCGGTGATTACCCATTAGCCTTTATGTTGATCATGGAGGCGATTACCTATGATCATTATGTGATGATGTGGAGATGAATACCTACATTACACATTAAAATGAATATGCAGACGAATACCTATATTCCTCTAATAATGAACATGGAGGCGAATACCTATGATTCATTAATTGTATGAATAGAGTTGAATACCCTTGTCTTTACGATTCCATGATATGTGTGGCTTGAGGCGACTTCCCTTGTCCTTCAAGATGAACTAAACATTTATGCCTTGAGGTGATTCCCCCTTGCATTTATGAACATGAGCATGATTAGTTTGGATAGTAGTTCTAGATAACTCTCCAATACATGCATGACTAAGAGGTAATTACCCTTGTCATTACGATGTTAAGAGATGATAAACATGAATGATGAACCTAAAGTGTCTAGCTTAGCATGGGTAGGATTATGGGGTCTTTTTCATGCATGACACAAGCTTTCCTTAAGGTGATTCATGAGATGTTTGCTCTTATATGATGTATTCTTAGATAGGATTGTGCTATAGTTGCCTTCCTTGACATGATATGATTGACTAAGGTGATAGTTTCCTTGTTTATACCAAGTAAGCTAATAGTGAGACCAAAGTAGGGTAAATATGACTATGATGACTTCAAGGTTATTCTTAGTGTGAAGGGTAGTATGGGATGCCTTTCATACAATGCACAAGTTTGTTTTAAGGTTACTTAGGAGTATGGTTCCCTTAAGGAAGAAAAGCTTAAGACTTGACCATTTATATAGGCAATGATTAAGATGATCAAAAAGGGATACTTGGCATGGGTGGTATTATGGGATGCTATTCATGCTTTGAACTTGTATGCTTTTGAGGTTGAGAATGGTTCTATTATGGTAGAGATGACTAAGAGTCAATTATGCTTATATGATACTTATGCCGAAGACTTAGCTTATTATGTTTATGACTTATCTCCTATGCTCATTAACTATTTCTTATGTTGACTTATGATTATATGATGCTTATGTTAGAGGTTATGCTATGATTATGTTGTTATCTTTAATGCTTATGTCTTATGTTGACTAACGACTTTTAGATGCTCTTATGTTGTTGTGCTAGCTATCATACTTGGTACATTTTGTACTAACGCATACTTTGCCTACATTCTAATCAAATGTACGGTTTCGGAGATTGAGTTCCTTTTGAGGCTAAGTTTATAAGGAGCAAGAAGAGTTGATGATTTTGTGAGTCCTCATAGCTTCGAGGACAAACTCATTATTTCCTTTATGTCTTTATTTCTTACTTTTGAGACAATTGTATGGGTTGTGTCCCAAGTGTTTAATATAAAGTGTATTAGATGGTTTAAGACAAAGTATAGAAAGGCTTCCGCTTGATTTTATGAAAATGACTTCGATTGTAAAAGTTTTAAATTTTCCCGTATTTTCTATTATCTTATGTAATGATATGCTGAGGGCTTGTATGAGACCCATTCGGGGTCAAGTACACCATGTTACGTCTAGGGGGTACCCCTAGGTCGTGACACTTTAAAAGCTTAAATAACTCACTTGTATCAAAGTACTCAATTTATAATATCTAAAATATACGTATTGAAATAGTAAAAGTTTGCAGAACATCTCAAAAGAAATACTGAAAGACTCTCAATATTATCTATCTACGAAGCAACTATTGTTCAAGATGGATGTCAGGTCAGGTCTCACCACACCTCAAAATAACTAAACTGGAATTAAAAGTGGAGTCGTCCAGGAGCAAGGAGGTCTCACCAAAAGTTGTCATTAAGTGCAAAGCATAAATAGAGATACATTAAATTTAGAATTATGTAATATTGCTTATGCAACAATAACTAACGTAGCGCATGTTGATGATCATGAACACCTTTATCTGCATCATACTAAGATACAGGTCTAATGACATCGATACATTAAATTTAGAATTATGTAATATTGCTTAGGAAACAATAACAAAACTCAAAAAGCTGAAAAAAGCTCAACTGAATGTAAAGTATAAATAGAGATAAGATCATTTGAAACCTTACAAGATAAAATATCCTAACTCACTGAACTATATGTATAAGTAAAATAAAAAAATACTTTTTACTTTATTAGGGAGTTTCTCTAACCGACAAACATCACTATGAGCCTCGTGATGACACAATGTCTCACCCACGCTACCAGAACTACCCTATACCTTGTTGGGGTATAAAATAAACTCAACTTCATGGATCCACTATAAAGGTCTTCTCAAAGGCAATGAGGAGTCACCCGAAAGTCGGTGTGATCCTAACCCACGCTGGCTATCTGGTTTATTAGGCATGTGAGTTATTTGGACTTTTTCCTATATCGGTGCTCAGTACTATTACAAAACATTTAACTCAATACTTAAGTAAATATACTTTCTGAAGGTTGAGATAAGTTCTCAATTCTAATAACTTTGTTTGAAAAACTCTTAAAAACTTTTATACTTTTTATGAATATAGTGCTATTTTTCTCCATGTAAAAATTATACATTTGGGAATCATTTAGTTCCCTTAAACTCTACTAAAATATTGTACTTTAAACTTTACTATTCAACTCACTTTTAACTTCTCAAAATCAATTTATGGAAAAATGTTTGATCAAAAGATTCTCAATGAAAATTCAGTAAATAGGGTTCATGTGGGAATATAAACATGAACAATAACTCAAAAAACACAGTACATAATATTTATAAACTTATTATTAGGAAATTAAAACTCAAAATCAATAATATAACTCATCTAATGAATTCTCAAAACTAAGGGTATTACCCTAGATTAAACTTTTACTGACTAAATTTAGATATAGGGCATGAGAACGAACTCAGTCCATCACTATGATTAGCCTTACACACCTAGAAGAACAAAGGTTTTGATGAACTAGAAGAATGCTCGAAAACCCTAGGTCTCCTCCTGGATCATTCATTTAAGACTTGGAAGAATTAATTAGAATAATAGTGTCACGACCCGAGCCTACACCCTGGACGTAGCCGACCCTGAAGAACCGTTGATGGTCTCCAAGTGAACCCTCATCCTGGTCGACTACAAGCGGAAGACTAACTCAAGCATAAATAAGCATCAAATTGAATGAAACGTTTAAAAAAGTTTATTGAATCTCAAAACTTTGATTAGTATACTGAGTATGAAATATAAGTTTAAATAAAACATCTAAAACTGAAAGACTCTCTAAAACTATCTATGTATGAAGCCTCTACTATATATAGACGAGTGTCGGGACCAGACTCAGGACTACTCAAAATGTTTCTAATACTAACAGCTCATAAAACTGGAGTCCTCCAAAAGCAAGGAGGTATTACTCAAAAGTTGGAGAGCAGATGACATGATCTCAACAGACTCTTGTTGAGGATCCTAAGAACTTGTATCTACATCATTTTAAGTTACAAGTCAAATGATATTAGTACATTGAATATACGAGTATGTAATATAGCTGAATAACAAATAAATGAAACAAATAAACTCTAATAGGTAACAATGTATTCTAGCTTAATGTAAAGAAATAAATGAGTTAAATCATTTAAATCTTTACTTTCTCATCTTTGAACTCAACATAATAAGTGATATATAAAAATACACTTTAAATCTATTTGGGAGATTCTCTAACCGACAACCATCACTATAAGCTATGTGATGATACAGTGTCTCGCCCACGCTGCTAGAACTGTCCTATACCTTGCCGGGATATCGGACACCTCAACGAAGTGGATCCACTAAGCTCTGCCAGAAGGCACTTAAGATTCATCTAAAAAGTATGATCTTGTACCCATGTTGGCATACATTGTTTATGAGAAATGTGAGTTGTCTGAACTCATCCTCATATCGGTGCTCAATACTACTCCCAGTAATATATACTCATTCTCAATGTTCAAAAACATACTCTTCCTATGGTTTGAGATAATTGCTCAAACTATCCTCTAAAAAGAGGTAGCTACTCTTGAAATATCTTTGAACTTATAACTCATTTAGAAATCAAAGTTTCTCTTTTATCAATGTAAAAACTGATACCTTTGGGAATACTTAGTTATCTTATACTCTTACTCAATTCATATTTAAAAACTATTTCTCAAAAATATATCAAAATCATATTGTGATATGATCATTGATGACTCGGGAAGTCATACTGCATAAATATTAATGGCATAACCAGATACCATATTGCTTAAACATTTATGGCATAATCGATTGTCATACTAATCATGGTTTAGAAACTCTTTCTCAAAACTCATCTTCACTTCCTCAAAAACTCGGTTTAAAATTCAAGTGTTGGCTTTACAATATTCTCAAAATAGGGTTCATGCAGAAATATAGACATGAACGAATCAACTCAAGGGTCTCAATGAGTAACATATAGCAATTCAATAATTAGGAATAGAATTTCAAAAAGAATCAGGAACTCAAGAAATCAAAATCAACTCATCTCAAGAATACTCAAATCTAGGGATAGAATCCTAGATTACTCATTTACTGATTCAAAAGTAGATGTAGGTTGTCAGGCTGAACTAGTCCAACAGTATGATAGCCTTACATACCTAAAAGAACAAGGTTCTTGAAGAATCTTGAAGAAAAACTTGATTAGAAGCTTTGAAACCCTAGCTTGAAGGAGAACAATCAAGAAAACCTTTCTTGAGATTCTTGAATTAGTTTCTTGAAATCTCTATGTCCAAGAATTATGATTTTTATTAGTGATTCATAATTGTATGGAGGAATTTGAGTTGGAAAGAATGAAATTCTTGGAGAAGGACTTACATTGAAGAAGAATCTTGAAAAAGATTGAAAGAATCTTGAATGAAGTCTTCTACTTTGATTTTTCCTTAGGGTTTTGCCTTAGGGTTTGAGAGAGAAGAGAATTATGGATTAAGAGATGAAAATCTGTTTGTTTTGGGTCTCTAATTAGTCAATAAATCTGTTTAGGGTTTTTCTTAGAGGTAAAAAGACAAAAAGATCCTATTTTAGTGTATTCCCGTCGGTTAATTCGTCACTGCACTGTATCTGGTTACTAAAATGGACATAACTTTTTACTTTCGAATTGTTGTGAAGTTGGTGACGTTCGAAAAAAGATTCAAATACCATTAATTTGATAGGTTATGGGCCACATAACTCTTTATATTCTAAGAGATATGATCAATTGAAGTTGACCCAAAGAGAATCTTACATCAAAACTTAATCGGTAATGAAACTTTAAACTCTACTTTGTGCTAGGAGTTTCTAGTGACCTTAATTGCTATCAAAATTATTCCCACACTATATAATTTACCTTTACACATATGGGTAATTTAAGAATTACCCGATATGACCCTACAAGTAAATAAAGAGTAGTTCGGGTCTTAACTTAGAAATTGTTGCGGTGTTACAAATAGGGTCGATTAATATTGTTTAGAACCTTATTTAAGTGTAGAAATGTTACGATTTTGGCTTAGAAGGGGTGGGAAAATACTGAACTATCTATCTTAATAAGCTATCGAAAACCTTCCATCTAGCCATCTATGGTTTGTGGTTTAATCTAAGGACTGTAATTCCTATCCGTGCAATTCATATTTAAAGTTTTAAGTTTTAGAAATTCATTCTATGGTCCAAACTGCGGCACGTAGATGGGTCCGTAAGAATCGGAACCAAAAATTTTACTTCTTGTACTTTATCCATGAGTGAACAGTACGGGTCGTATCTCTTCTTATGACTCGTAAAAGTGATTCATAGGCCACTGACTCTGAAAACTCTACTGTGGCAGTCTCTGATAAAACAATTATAATGTTTTACTCCGAACTCAAAATGAGGCACACTTAGTGGAGTTGAAAAGGGGACTCATTGGCCTTCAATTTGATAGGTCATGGGATACTTAATTAATTATCTGCTTAGATATATGATCATTTGAAGTTGACCTAAGTAGAATATTATATCAAAACTTAATCGCTAAGAAAGCTTTAAACTAAATTTTGTGCTAGAGGATTCTAGTGACCTTAATTCATATAAAAATTCATTCCCACACTAAATAATTGTCCTTAACACCTAAGAACAATTTGAAATTCACCCGATATATACGACCTTATACACTAATGATGATTGATTTTGGCCTTAGCTTAGAAATTTTTGGAATGTTACAATATCTCCCCACTGGAATAATTTGTCCTTGAATGACGGCTGGAATGAGCATGGAAGGGTTAGGGAAAGGTTTGACAGCCCAATTTAATATAAAATACACATAAAAACTCATGAACTAAAAACACTAAAGGAGGGACTAAATGGAATGAGTGTTTTTCGAAGAGTTAATACCTTGTACTGGAACTAAATCGAAGGAAAAGAGATGAGGTTATCTGATTTTCATATCCTCTTCGGCTTCCGATATAGCCTCCTCAACAAACTAATTCCTCCACAACACTTTGCCTGATGCCATCTCTTTGATTCTAAACTTGCAAGTTTGATGATTAAGGATCAGGACTAGAACTTTCTCATAGGACTGACTGTCTTTCACACTAATACTTTCTGTAGGCACAACAAGAGAAGGACCAATCAAGCATTTCTTTAGCATGAAGATATGGAATCTCGGATGGACAACCGCTAACTCTAGTGGTAGCTCCAATTCATAACCTATATGACCAATCTTATTTGACATCACGCGAGGACAAATATATCGGATACTGAGCTTATTTTCTTAAGAAACCTCATAACATCTTTCATGGGTGAAACCTTCAAATAGACATGATCTTTAACCTCAAACACCAAATCTCTCCTTCTAACATAAATATAGAATTTCTGATGACTTTGCGCTATTTTTAACCTTCCTTGAATAGTCTTTACCTTCTCCATAGTTTGATGAACCAAGTTTTTCCCTATCAAATCAGCTTCACCAACCTTAAACCAACCAATATGAGATGCAACTTCGCGCATAAATAGCCTTAAAATGAGCCATATGGATATTAGAGTAATAAATCTTATTGTAAGCAAACTCTATGACAGACAAGTGATCATACAAATTACCTTCGAAATCCATGATGCATGCTCTCCATATATCTTTTGGGGTGTGAATTGTGCGCTCTACTTGACCATCCATCTTATGATGAAAAGTTGTACTAAGGTTTACCTTCGAACCCAAATCTTTCTGACATGACTTTTATAATTGAGAGGTGAATTACTCAGCCTTATCTTTAATGATGAAAAAAGGGACTCCATGAAGCTGGAGTATCTCACGGATGTATAAATTGGCATAATATTTTATTGAATTTGTAGTCTTTACTAGTAAGAAATATGTTGATTTAGTCATCTAATCTACAATCATCCAAATCAAATCATGTTGCATGCGAGAACACGATAACACAATAATGAATTTCATATTAATCATCTCCCACTTCTATTTCGGAAGAGCTATGTTATGAGCCACACCACATGGCCTTTGGTCTTCAACCTTGACTTGCTGTCGATTTGGGCACTTAGCAAAACAAAATATGCAATACACATCTTCATACCATTCTACCAATAGACTTCTCTCAAGTCATGATACATCTTTATGGAACCTAGATTAATCAAATATCTGGAACTATGAGTTTCTTCCATGATCTTCTCTTGGAGCTCATCCACTCTAGGAACACACAATCTACGTTGATACCTCAATACCCCATTTCCCCCTTGTTCAAAATTTATCACCTTCTGCTTATGAACATGTGCCTTTTGCTCAAGTAATATGAGTTCGTTGTCTTGTTTTTTCCTTCACTTCTACCACTAATGATGATTCAGCCCATCTCCAATATGTGCAAGTCTGTGAACCTCCTTAGCCAACTATTTCTTTTCTTCCTTGACATGAGCAGTACTCCCCATGGACAACCTGATCAAGGAATCAGTAACAACATTAACCTTACCTGGTTGATAGAGGATACTCATGTCGTAATCCTCGATTAACTCTAATCATTTGCTTTGTTTGATATTAAGCTATTTCTGACTGAAAACATATTGGGAGACTTTTATGGTTGATGAACACATCAATATGAACACCATAGAGATAGTGATGGCATAAATTGAGAGCAAAAACTATTATTGTCAACTCAAGATCGTGAGCCAGGTAGTTCCTCGCATGAATCTAAAGATGTTTGGAGGCATAGGATATAACCTTACCATTATGCATCAGTACACAACCAAGCCCAACTATTGACGCATTACAATAGACGATTACCCTCTGGTAGGGTCATCATTTGAGAAGTAGTTAACCTACTTTTCAATTCTCCAAAGTTTTTCTCATAAGCTTCAAACCATTGAAACTTAGTTGTCTTCCGAGTAAACTAAGTAAAGGGGGATGAAATAGATGAAAACCCCTTGCTGAACCTTCTGTAGTAACCAACCAACCCCAAGAAACTTCTTATATCAATTAGGGATGTGGGTTTGGCACAATCTTGCACTTTTTCAATCTTCTGAGAATCGATTTGAATTCCTTCGGTAGACACGATGTGGCCTAAGAAGGCCACAGATTCAACCCAGAACTCATATTTAGAAAACAGTGCATATAACTCCCGATTTTTGAGAATTTGGAGGACTATTTTGAGATGACTGACATGATCGTCCTCATTTCGTGAGTATTTCAGGATATCATCGATGAATACGATAACAAACATATCTAGATACTACTTATAAACATTTTTAATGAGATCTATGAATATTTCAGGAGCATTAGTCAAACCAAAACACATTACAAGGAACTCATAATGACAATAATTGGTCCTGAATGTTGTCTTTGGGATGTTACTTTCTCTCACTTTTAACTGATGATAGCCAAATATGAGGTCTATCTTAGAGAAGCAAGTGACACCCTGAAGTTGGAAAAGGTCATCAATTTTAGGAAAGGGATACTTATTCTTTATGGTAACCTTATTTAGTTGATGGTAATCAATACACTTCCTAAAGGAACCATCTTTCTTTCTCATGAATAAGACCAGAGTGACCCATGAAGATACATTTGGTCGGATAAAACCCTTATCAAGAAGATCTCTTATCATCTCATTTAACTCTTTTAACTCAGCTAGAGCCATTCAATATGGTGGAATAGAGATTATTTGAGTATCTGGAAGGACATCTATTCTGAAGTCTATTTGTCTTTCAGTAGGGGCTCCGGGAATATCATCTAGAAAGACCTCTTGGAACTTACTCACAATTGAGACTGACTTAAGAGGTGGTGTCGCAACACTAGAGTTATTAAATCAAACTAAGTGACAGATGCTCTCCTTAGAGACTAATTTTATGGCCTTAAGGTATGAGATAAAATGACCCTTAGGCACTGTTGAATTACTCCTTAACTCTAAAATTGGCTCATTAGGAAATTGTAACTTTACTACTCGAGTTCTATAATACACTAAGGCATAAAAAGCATAAAGCCAGACTATGCCTATAATAACATCAAAATCTACCATGTCTAATTGAACTAATCATCCATTGTGTCTTTATGATAGACAGATATGGTACAATTATGATAGACACTTTCTACTACAATAGACTTACCAAAATGTGTAGAAACACTGAAAGGTTCAAAAAGTTGTTTAGGGCATGTCCCAAACCTCATATCTATATAAGGATTACAACAGATAAATTGACACCCGGATAAAAAAGAAGTAAAATAAAAAGAAAATACTTTGAGCATACTAGTGACAACATCTGGCGAGTCCTCCGTATCCCGGCGACTAGCCATAGCATATAGACAGTGTGCACCTCCGCCTATCCCTGAAGTAGATCCCTTCGAAGCAACCTTGTCTGCTTGAGTTTTTGAAGAAGATTGGACTTTATTTTCCCATTATCAAGCCTCCTCTTTGGGTGATTTTTCATAAAGTGACCCGTCTGACCACACCTAAAGCAGCCACTCATTCCATCACGACACTCTCCTGGATGGTTCTTTCCACACCTAGTACAAGTGTGGTACAACACTATATTAAACTTTTACTGATTGAATTTAGATGTAGGGTTTGACGAAGAACTCAGTCAATCACTATAATTAGCCTTACATACATGCAAGAACAAAGTTGCTGACAAATCTTGAGGAACGCATAAAAACCCTAGCTTCTCCTCTTGGATGCTTTCTCTAAGACTTGGAAGCACTAATGAGACTAATAAGGTCGATTCATATTTCTTAAAAATTTATTTAGCTTTAAAAATATTAGGGGTTAGGCATATAAGGGGTGGAAAAAGACTGAACTATCCCTCTTAAAAAGTTGTTGAAAACCTTCCACGGGGCCAGCTACGGTTCATGGTTTGATCTACAGACCATAGATCCCATTCGTGAAATTCATATATTGAAATATTAAGGCTCAAAAGTTCATTCTATGAGCCCAAACTCTAGCCCGTAGAAGTTTCTACATCACGTAAACATCTTTGTACGAATTGGACCTAAAATTTTGACTTCCTGTACTTTTTCCATAAGCGAACAGTGCAGATGATAGTTCTTCCTATGATTCATAGAAGTTATTTGTAGGTCACTGACTCAACAAACCCTATTGTGGTAGTCTCTTATAAAATAGTCATAGTTGTTTACTCCGAACTTGAAATGAGGCAAAATTGATGATAGATGAGTCCGAGATTTGAACTCATTTAGGGCTTTATTTATAATGATTTAGTGTGCTCAAATGCTTATTTTGCTTCAATAACTGATGTAAAACCTTTGATTTCAAGGTATATGGATCGAGGAACAAAGCAAGGACACTAATTCACAAAAAGGAACAAAGCGAGCTGAAAGAATAAAGAAATACAAGTCTGGTGATCTCCAAGTTCAATTGGCGAGTCGCCGAATGGCCATTTGACCCCCTAAAGTTCCAGTGGGTCGATCCTTGAAGGAAAGAACCAAGTTCACGAGAGAAAGGAGTAGTCGGCGGATCGCTGAGTGGTTCTGCTATGAACTGTTGGATCACCCAAAGTTATAGACCTTGAGGATGCTGAATTTGAAGGCAGAAGGGCGATGGAATTGACCAAAGGGCGGATCGCCAAGTGGATCGGTGAGCCCAACTTACTTCGCCGAGTGACTCTTCGCAACACTTTGTTGGCGACTATAAATACATTTTATAACATTTAGTTTAGTATCTAATTGTCATTATATCGAATTGTGATTAGACTTTGAACTGAGAGACAAGGTTTTTCTAGTTTTTCCTTAGCTTTGAAGAATTGAGTTTTTCTCTTTTGAGAAATTGGAAGTGGGTCTATGAGATTCTTCAACTTGGAACATTGTATAGATGAAATTAATCTTATCCAGTTGATGGAAACTCAATTTGGTAACGAATCTTATCTTTTTATGATGTCTAGCTAAAACCCCAATTCTTGTATTGAGATTATGTGATTGTGGGCTGATTTAGTTTATGGGTATTGCTAATTGTTAGTTTAAAAGCTATTTAGAAGTGAGTTTAATCAATAATTGTGGTTTAATTTCAGAATTGTAGTTGAAAATGCAGTTCTACCCTTGTGTTTTTGGCTTGCTCGAGATAGAGGTTTTAAAACTAAGATTATTTATTGATGATCATGGGTATTGGGTTGACATGGGCTCAGCTCGAGAGAGTGAATCCTAAACCCAATTCCACACATTTAACTCGAGAGAGTGAATGTACTAAGGTGTGGGTTGTTCTTATTTTGCATGCTTGTCAATGTTCGAGAGAAATCGACTTGATTCACGATAAATTGTTTAAGAGAAAGTTTACCTCCGCTATAGCCTAGCTTACTCACTAATATCTAGCTATATTCTAATAGTTGCAATTACCCATTTGTCTACATTAGCCAATAATTGAATTACATCCCAAGAACCCGTCTCATTATTGTTATTTCGTATTGTTTACTGTTGTTTTAGTTGATAATTTCAAACCAAAACTCCCCATTTGACATTCGTGTCACCCCTGACTTAAATTATGTTTTTATTCGATAATGTCTATTCCTATGACTAATTTGACCCTATTCACACTTCCTAATTGATTCTCAAACACGTACCACTCCCTTGGGATTTGATCCTAAATCATTTAGTTGGGTTTTATACTGACCAGTGATCGTTGACACTTAGAATTGGAAGAAGTGTCCTTGAAACTATAATCAAAATAGCGCCGCTGCCGGGGAGTGGTGTTGTTTAAGATTCTTTTGGTGAAATTGAATTTTGTTCTTGTTAGTCATAGTTGAATCTATTTACTTTTAGTTTTGGTTTGTGTGTTGCTATTTTAAAACAAAAGAAATGAGTGTCAACGGGAGCAATGGTAGCCAAGTGGGACACCAAGATGAAATCGGCAACCTCAACGATGTCAATGATCCGAATGCTAGTGGCCCTCATCTAATGGGTGGAATTGGTGCCATTCTCTTGCCTCCGGCTGGAGGGAATGCTGTGTTCCACATTACACGCACCATGTTGCAGCTCTTGCAATTGAAAGGGTTGTTTGGTGGGTTGGCTCATGAGGATCCTCGTGAGCATATAAGTAACTTTGTTAACGTTTGCGGGCCATTCTCCTTTGAGAACATATCCCAAGAGTCGGTCCATTTGAGGTTTTTCCCATTTTCTTTAATGGGAGAAGCATGTAGGTGGTTGGCTGAATTGCCAAAAGACTCCATCACTTCGTGGGAAGAGCTTGTCACCGCATTTCAAGTGTGATTTATCTCTTCTTTGAAGATGCTGAAACTTCAGGACAGCATCCAAAGCTTCAAGCGTTTCAAGGGTGAGCGTTGGTTCTGCAATGCCCTACTCATGGTTTGCCCGACAACGTTTTGCTGCAATATATTTACCGAAGCCTTGATTCGATAAACAAGGGTGTAGCTGACCAACTTTCTCCGGGGGGTTTGAGGCAACAACTTACATTATAGTAGCCCAACTTTTGGATGGTATGCCCACAATTAATCGGGCTTGGTACACCCGCGAAGATCAGGTCTCCCATCTCACTTTTAAATTGACCAAGGAGCAGCTTGAGAAAGATCAAGATAGGGACCAAAACATGGCAGAGATCATGTCATGGGAGCTGGTGCGAGGAGTGTCAATGTTGTCGGTGTTGGGTGTGTAAGCCCCGAAGAGGACACGTTCGAAGCACTGTATAACGAGGAGGTGAACTTCCTAGCCAACCAAGGAGGTGGTTATCGTGCAAACTATCCGAGGCTGGGTGGTAACAAAGGTTGGAACAGGGATGAAAGTTGGATAGACCGTGATAGAGAGTGGAGGGATCATAATCCCAATTAGAAAGAAAGAGATGGGGAGAAGGATAGGTATGTTCCTCCCCACGAGCGTCAAATGCCCAAAAATTCTGAGGGTGACCATTCTGAGGATATGCTCTTTCATATTCTCAACAAGGTTGAAGGGTCTGATGAAATTTTGAAAGAAATGAAGGACGATGTATCGACCCTTAGCCAGACGGTTACTTCTCACTCCATCTCTATCAAAAAGTTGGACACCCAAATGGGTCAGATTTTGTCTCATTTAAACCCGAAACAACAAAGGGGTTGCCTAGTGACACTATGGACAACCCTAAGAATGAAGTTTAAGTGAGGACTTGCGTCATGCCACAACGTTAACTAATGCGCTGCTTGGGAGACAACCCAAGTTTTTACCACTTTCCTTTTGTTTTAGAAATAATCGTGTGTTGATTGTCCAGGTTAAAGTGTGGAATGTGAGGAAAAGTGCAGGTTGGCGAGCAAAATGGCTAGTTGGCGACTCGCCGAAGAGGTCGGTGAGCCTTACTTATATCGTTGTTGGACTCAAGACATTCTAAAGTTGGAGTCTGTAAAACACAGCGGGACCTTGGACTAGTCGGCGGATCACTGAATAGGTCGGCAACCCCGACTTTGTCCTTCATTTGGACCCCCACATTAACTGGAGGTCCTGTAAAACTTGGCGAGGTAAGAGATCACTCGGCATGTCGCCTAGTGGTTCAGCGAGCAAAATTAATGTCGCCGAAAGGGCGAGAACTTGACGGTTTTAAAGGGCAAAGGTTTAAAATTTCAAACTCTTTCATATTCCCTAAATTTTTAACTTCCCAAAATCACACCTGCACTATATTTTTCTACATTTTTGGATTTTTACCTCTCGTTAGTCTTTGATTGTGTGTTCAGAGTTGGAAATCTTAGCCTCCTAACATTTCAAATGTCGTATTCGGCATTAAAGGTTGGTTTTCCAAATCCCAAAATCGTATTTCGTAGTTTTACTCAATTGCAATTGTTTTGATCTTAGTGATGTGTGTTGGACCTCTCTTAATCCATGTTTGTGTGCTTGTGTGCCTATTTTAAATTCGAAGTCTTGCCTAAATCACTTATATTGTTGATTTCCTGAATTTTTGGGCTTTAAAATTGATCTAAATTGTCGGGTTGCGCATAATTAATGTTGGGTTTAGGCGGCTGAAGTCTGAGTAGCCAATAATTGTGCTAAATGACGTACTTTGCTCGATGATGGAGCGTTTGACGTCATTCTTATGGGCTTAAGTCATCAAATGGCCAATTTTGGCCAAACCGAGGAAAGTCTGAGTACCCCGGTGGCATGGGTCTTATGGGTCTGAGTCTAATTGAGTTTGTGTATGCTTTGATTTTGTTTTCAGGGGATGTGAGGTTGATTTTTGAAGTTGGGGTAGAAAGTAGGCACGTTGGGCAGTTTGGTGAGCTGGGTCGAGCTCGCCAAACCACTCGACTTTTTGCCGAATCCCCCTTGATCGCCTTTAAATTCTTGGTTTTTAATGATTTTGATTCTGTAGCTTTCTTAGAGAACCTTGAGTTCACCGAGTGCACTCGGTGACTCACCGAAGGTCTTCTTTGCTCGCCCTTTCTGCTCCCCTAATCCTTAAAATACACTTGAACTTTCGATGGGCAAGTGTGTGCTCGTCGAATGCTGTTAGCAATTCGCCAAAAGGCCCCTCCCATCACCGACATGACAATTTTTCTGGAACATTTTGAGCCAATTATTTCGGCGAGCTCGATCTGGCTCGCCAGAGAGATTTGGCGACTCGCCGATCCATTCGGCGAGCCTTTCTGCAATATGATTTATGTGATTTTTATTGAACTATTTATAACAGTTTTCAATTTGTGTTACAGATATGGCTTGACCAAAAGTAGTAGGTCGAGACATGCCGCCACGCAAGAGGTCCAAGGGAATCACAATCAATGAGGATGCAGCTTCATCCAGGGCAAAGGCTACCAAGCTTCCCACCACAAGTGGAAAGGGAAAAGGGAAAGGCAAAGCACTTGCTCCTGCATCACCAAAGGTCTGCTCCGACAGTGACGGGATATATGCCACTCACCTCACCACTTCTGAGAGTGAGGGTGAGCACCAGGATCCTTGGGCTACCACCTCTGAGCCTGAGCATGATAAGTTATTTTCATCCCAGAGAGTTGAGTTATGTTCCAAGAGGCTAAATGATCCGCTAGGATCAGGACTCCCCAGGCCACTGCTTCTCCTCTTTATCCAGCACAGGTTATGGTCCTAGCACCACCAGTACATGGTACTCCTTACCGGTCTATGAACAAACTGAAGACTAAGGGGCTGAGGACCATTATAGAGGAGAATAGGCTGTCTACTAATAGAGTCATAGACAGATACCCAGAGATCATGAGTTGCTTGAGGTCCCACAAGTTCCAATTGTTCACTAAACCCTGCGGCCCTTATGTTATAAATTTGATTCAGGAATTCTACACAACCTACAGAGCCCTGGTGCCACAAGGGAAGAAACTGGCCGCCAAATTCAAGCCAGAAGATTATGTGGTTGTCATGGGCAGAAAAGGGAAGTGTGATAGCGATGCTATCAATGCAGTCCTAGAGTGTTTAAAGGAAATTGAGGATGATTGTCAGTACATGATCAGGAAAAAAACATTGGAGAATATGAAAAGGTGGTTGGCTCCTCTGATATCTGGTAGTACTCCCAAGTGGATCAAGGTTGGAGAACCCATTGAAAAGAAGAACCTCAATATCACAACAAGGTTCTGGTTTGGCTTCATCAACAGTACTATCATGCTATCCCAGAATGAGTCGATTCTGCCTCACACGAAAGCAGTCTACCTTAGTTGCATCATTGATGGGACAAGGCTAAACTTGGGGATGATCATTGCACAGGAGATGGTCATAAGGGCCATGAAGCGCCTAACCTCACTTCCGTTTCCAGTGTTGATCACTAAGTTGTGCAGACCGGCTCGAGTGCCTCGAGAAGAGAAGAAGGATGTGTAAGTGATTCCCATATCTTCTACCGATATCCGGAGGATTGAGGAGGAGTACTTGAAGGATGAAGCCGAGAAGAAGAAGGCCGCCCCGGTGGATACATCCCCGGTTGTGGATACTGATGCATTACCTGAAGAGGCACCTTTGCCTACTCCAGCCCCTGGGCCTTTAGGTATATCTAGCACTGCCCCTTTCATGATGCCTAGTTTCTCTACAGCTCCCTTGCCTCTTAGGTCTGGTGCATCTGCTGCTGCTTTTCCGAACCTCCACTCACCCAGGCTGCATTACTACGGATGGGGCAGCTAGCCCATTCAACTGATAGGCACACCTCCAGGATTGAGGCCACGATTTCTGACATTATCGAGAGGGCCCTTGCTGATGTTGTGACACCCCTGAGTACATCTATTGATGCCCTTGTGGCATGGATAACGGTGTGCGAAGAAGGCTAATGGGCCATTGAGGAGGTGACGACTCTAAACGCATATATTGTTGCGCTGAGAAAGGATGTGGACTAGTTGAAGTCCACAGATATGTCTATGATTTTTGGGACGGCGGAGATCCCCAACATGCCAGCTGATACAGATGTACCTTCGGCTACCATCGGAGATGAGATTCGAGCTGAGGAAGTAGCTGCAGCCGAGTCTGAGGCTGAGACTGATGAGGAGCAGCTTTGTGTTGATGAGGAGACTTCTTTTGAGGGACTTACAACAGTTGAAGAAGCCATGGTAGATTCAGTTGTGCAGATCTCATTGGCAGACACAACCATGGTTGACCCTAGTGGAGCCGGCAGTATTGATGTTGCACCGTGCATTGATGCCCCGATAGATGGAGCGATTGCGTAGACATGACTTTTCTTTACCTCCATCTCTGTCACTTTTATGGATATTTAGTATTTTGTTGTTGCTTATTATTTTTTCTTTGTATATATTTTGGTCTTTGTGCTATAAATTGTGTTTTGACACTGTTGTGTGGATGTTTGAGCTTGTGGCTCCTTGTTTTAAATGCAAATGGTTTTGACCCTTTCTAAAAACTTTTGCCACCTCTTGTTGTGTTTGATTATGGTTGTTCTTGTGCAAATTTGAGTATTAGTTATTATCAATACCGATGACTTGAATAGTGCTCTTAATCAAACAAAAACGAATGTGTGGCTACGATGAGGCATGTTATCGAATTGAGTCTCTTGTGATGAACATTGCACACTAGCGAAAGTATGGAGTCTTGTTTGATATTTGTGCCAATGCCTTGGGTGATGAGCTTACCGTGAACCTTGTGTGATGACACCTAGAATTTGCCCCGTTGGTCAGGTTGACTAAGTGATGCAAGCTCTTGAAATGATTTTAGGCAAGAATTTGACAATATACCTCTTTTGTGGCCAACCTTGTGAGTGTGTGAACCTTGCCTGAACTCCCTTTTTGAGCTTTACCCTTTTCTTGGAAGAAACTTGAGCAAATGAGACCTCTCTTTGTCCATTCACTCATAATCCTCATAAAGTGCGGTTTGTTTTAATAGCCAACTTAGGCTAAAATCCTAAGTTGGGGGTGTGGTAAAAGGAGAAGGTAAATCAAGAAGACTAAAGAAGTCCCCCTTTGATCCATGGTTGTGAAAAATATAGAATCCCTCCATACAAAAAATAACAAAAGAAAAGAAGATTAAAAAGAAAAAGAACAAAAAAGTTGAAAAATAAAGTTTTGAAAGTGCAAAAGAAATGGGGTATCCGGTATTGCATGAGAAGTGAATAATGGGGTGAATTTTGAGCATGGGTGAAAATGTTTAAGAAAAGGAAAGAAAGTGTTGTTTATACCACATTTCATGAGGATATTAGCCACTGAGTCTAAATGAACAGACCTTTAACTCAGGCCCGGTACAAGCCTTGAAAAGACCTTTTTTATCTTGAGTTAGCTGAAACGAATGTTGGTTGGAAAATAAGGGCAAACCTATGAGTGAAGTCATGCATGTGTTCATCTTTGTGAGTGTGAGAGTTGTATGTGATTCCGAAGCTCTAAATTGTTGAAAAATAGTGTGTGCCTATGGAATCATTCTTTGTGTGAGGGAATTTGAGTACCTTTGTTAAGCTTGAAATTGCATTTGAAGCAAGTATTGTGAACTTGAGAATCTTCGGTAATGGTGAATCACAACTTGAACCTTTGAGTGCACAATCGATCCTTGCATGAGTAAGTTGAGTCTTTTTGTGTGGATTCATGCTTGAGTCTTGTGTAGCACTGTTTGAGACATCCTTGTTGAACTGCTGAACTTGAGTTTTACTTTAGGACAAGCAAAAGTTTAAGTTGGGGGTGTTGATGAGTTCGAGATTTGGACTCATTTAGTGCTTTATATATAATGATTAAGTGTCCTCAAATGCTTATTTTGTGCCAATAACTCATGTAAAACCTTTGATTTCAGGGTATATGGATCGAGGAACAAAGAAAGGACACTAGTTTGCAAAAAGGAACAAAGCGAGCTGAAAGAACAAAGAAATGCAAGCCTGGTGATTGCCAAGTTCACTTAGCGAGTTGCCGAATGGCCATTTAACCGCCTAAAGTTCCAGTGTGCCAAGCCCTGAAGGAAATAACCAAGTTGGCGAGAGAAAGGAGCAGTCGGCGGATAACCGAGTGATTCCGCGATGCAATGTTGGATCGCCAAAAGTTACAGACCTTGAGGATGCTGAAGGCCAAGGCAGAAGGGAGATGTGATTGACCCAAAGGACGGATCGCCGAGTGGATTGGCGAGCCCGACTTACTTCGCCGAGTGGCTCTTCGCAGCCCATTTTAGGCAACTATAAATACATTTTTGAACATTTAGTTTTGTATCTAATTTTCATTATATCGAATTGTGATTAGAATTTTGAACTGAGAGACAAGTTTTCTCTAGTTTTTCCTTAACTTTGAAGAATTGAAGTTTTTTACTTTTGAGAAATTGGAAGTGGGTCTTTGAGATTCTTCGACTTGGAACATTGTAAAGACGAAATTAATCTTACCCACTTGATGGAAACTCAATTTGGTAATGAATCTTATCTTTTTATGATGTCTAGCTAAAACCCCAATTCTTGGGGTGTTATTATGTGATTATGGTCTGATTTAGTTTATGGGTATTGCTAATTATCAGTTTAAATGCTATTTAGAAGTGAGTTTAATCAATAATTGTGGTTTAATTTAAGAATTGTAGTTGCAAATGCAGTTCTACCCTTGTGTTTTTGGCTTGCGAGAGAGAGAGGTTTTATAACTAAGATTATTGATTGATGGTTTGTGGGTATTTGGTTGACATGGGTTCAACTCGAGAGAGTGAATGGACTAAGGTGTGGGTTGTTCTTATTTTGCATGCTTGTCCATGTTTGAGAAAAAATTGACTTGATTCAGGGTAAATTGTTCGAGAGAAATTTACCCTCTATAGCCTAGCTTACTCACTTATATCTAGCTATATTCTAATAGTTTCAATTACTCATTTATCTACATTAGCCTATAATTGAATCACATCCCAAGAACCCGTCTCATTATTGTTATTTCGTATTGTTTATTGTTGTTGTAGTTGATAATTTCAAACCAAAACCCCCCATTTGACATTTGTGTCACCCCCAGACTGGAATTATGTTTTTATTCGATAATATCTATTCCTATGACTAATTTGGCCCTATTCATACTTCCTAATTGATTCTTAAACACGTACCGCTCCCTGTGGTATTCGACCCCAACTCATTTAGTTGGGTTTTATACTAACTAGCAATCATTCACACTTAGAATTGGAAGAAGTTTCCTTGAAACGTTAATCAATGGTGTTGGGAAGATAACTCATAGAGCTTTAATTTGTTAGGTCATGGGACATCTAATTCATTAGGTGGTGAGAGATATGATCGTTTGAAGTTGACCTAAGTAGAATCCTATGTCAAAACTTAATCGGTAAGGAAGCTTTCAACTCAAGTTTGTGCTAGGGCATTCTAGTGACCTTAATTCATATCCAAATTTATTCTCACACTAAGCAATTGACCTTAACTCCTAAGTAGAATTGAAGAATCACTCGACAGACCTTATACGCAAATAAAGAATGGTTCGGACCTTAGCTTAGAAATTTTTGGGTGTTACATGAGTCATTGATGAGGATTTCTTCAAAGATATCCTATGATCGTAGAGTAGAATCACATTAAAAATTTGAATGTAATAGTACTTTAAATACTTAGAATTAGTTAAAGTAGACATACATTGGTGAGGAAAGATGCTGAGAGGAGAAAATACTTGTGCTCGGGCTTAAAAAAAATTGGAGAATGAGGGAAGAGTTGGAAAAGATTCAGACTAGGGTCTATTTATAAATTGGGACCACACTAGGATTGGGCACACCGGTCTCTATCACACAAGATAGAAATTGCATCACGAGTTCCATCATGGTGAATTAACCTAGCTCATCATGATGGGCATCAAATAATTTCCTACACTTAGCCATAATTATTTTTCTCCATCGCATTTTGTCGCAACACAACCACCTTTGCATCCAACTTGGGTGCAATAGATGTCATGTCACACCTATCATTACAACTTGTACTTAATATTTCCCCCCTTCCCGTCTAACCTTGATCGCAAGATGACCTCCACCACAACAAACTTCGTCGCGGTGAACGTCACATCATGTCCTCTACCGTGACCAACACTTAGGCTAAAAATCATGACTTCGATAAATTGCCCATAACATCTTATGTCAATCTTGGATCCACGAGTGGTTTGATGCATTGAAATCTAAACACGAATATATCATCTGGTATCACTACACATTCCTATTAACACTTCATGACCATTACAAACAAACTCTAAATTTCCGAGCTCAGCCATATTCTTCAAATTTGGGTTGAATTTCCTATTTTCAATGGGTCAAGCCTTAGCATAGAATTACGAGGCGTTACAAATAGGCTCAACATGCTAAAAATGGGCTTGGTATGGTTGGTGCTACAACTTTGGGTGTAGGTTCTCAGAACCTAGTATTTTGCACAGATACAATATTGATATTGAGAAATATATTAAATATGTAAGAAATATGTGTTGAAAATCTAGTAACAAAGCAGGTTCTTGGTCCAACAGTAGAAATGGAACTAACCTAAACTTTGTTGTCCTCCTTGATAGAGCAAAGTTTGTGAATCGAAGAGCTAAACTGACAGATGGACCCTCATTTAGCAACACCAAAATTGTGTTGTACAGTGAGTCAAATATCGTTCGGTGCAGTGATGACAAAGTTGCATGAGTTCTTTAAAATCTTCTATATTTAATATTTATGGTTAGTTTTCCATTTCTCTCTTATCCAAGCATGTATATAAGTAATGTATATAAGACCCCCTTCGTAGGCCATTTAGGAAGGAGCATTACATGATTGGTTATTCTTGATCATTAGTGAAGGAAATTTTAAGCCTTCACTTAATCTACAAAGAATTTAAAAGCTGGAAAATGAATGTCTTTGAAGTTTCTATATCTATGTGTGGTGTAGAAAATGCAACGTTTGAATTTCATATTATGTTTTCAAGTTCTTATTTATTCCTATTATGTTGAAGTTATAATAACAACATTTATGCTTTGTTCAACAAACTCTGATGCTCATCAAGATGTACGAATGCTCAAACCGCAGGCCATTTAGTGTACTATTTGCAGTACTCTATATTTGTTATTGTTAATAACCATTCTCTAACATGCCCGTCTTAAGATATTTCTTTTTCTCAAACACATCAGGCTCTTTTTTAAGACTCGAAAATGATATAACCTTGTACCGACTTTGTTAGCCTCCTAGGCATTAAAGTATTTTGATAAATAACAATAAGTCTAATCTCACGTACAGGATCAGATGAAGACCCATGAGCAATACAGTAAAATCACGTTTCACAATCCAGGCTTACAGTAAAACAGTAAAGATCAAATCAGGCTACACAATCCAGTCTGGCCAAGATTCTAGTGATGGACAAATCCCCAGGAATCAAGGAAAACAGCCACACCAGATCTTCAAGCTCTCAAAAATTGGCAAATATCCAGTAATCAAGGAAGACAACAAATCCAACCATGAAGGCAAGTCTCCAGTAATCAAGGAAGACATCAAATCCAAGTATGAAGACGCCTCACCAGAAGAAGGAAGGATATCATGAACATATTTGATATGGACATGATCACAATCCTATCTAAATCAGACTCAATCAAGGAATCCATACAAATCTTTGATTGAATGAAAATCCCTTGTGTTTTCCTTAAGAAGAGAAAGAAGTCTCACTTATTTAAACTGACGTCATTATCATAGAAACTCATGCACTTCACTTGAACTTGTACCTTCGTCTTCTATTATCTTTCATAAAAGCATTGTATTCTCTTGAGTGTACAAGTGAAAAAAAAAAAGAAAAATAAGAAATTGAGTGTAGGTTATACGAGTTGAGGCTGTGTCATACTAGATGTTCTGATTTGCATATCAGACAGGATTTACAGTTGAAATACCTTGTTCCATCCAACACTTCTTCAAATCTCTTAAGGAAACCTTGAAACCCAAGGGGACTGGAAGTAGGCACCATATCGGTGTTCCGAAGCAGTATAAAACTCTCTATGTTCTTTACTTACTGCATCTACTATTCCTTTATATCAGTCATACTAACTTGAAGGTAAAGTCGACTGACCAGGACAGGAGGTCGACTGAAGGGATTTTAATTCACCACCCCCCTCTTGACTTTCAATTGGTATTACAGCAGGTCTCACCAATAAAGTGTTTAACGACATGTGAGTAAAGATTGAATGGCACACTACCAGATTTCTGGCGCTCTACTTCAAGATGGACATTCCTCAATGCGACCACCATATTTCAAAGGCAAACATTACTCCCACTGGAAAGACAGATTCAAAATCTTTGTCTGCTCAAGTGATCATCAAGCATGGATTGTGATCAAGAAGGGCCCGAAGCCTATTCCTGGACTAACCGATAAAGATGGCACTGAGAATACATTTGATCCCGAATCCTTCGATATCACAAAAGGGCAACAAGAGGTAATTCAAACCAATGCTAAAGCTATAAGTCTATTATATTGTGCAGTGAGTGGAGCTGAATATGACAAGATAACAATATGCGAAACTACGAAACAAATGTTGGACAAACTAAAAGTGACTTATGAAGGAACCACCAAAGTAAAGGAAGCCCAGATCAGTTTACTAGTCAACAAATATAAATTGTTCAAAATGGACGAAGATGAAAATGTGGAAGCCATGTTCTCAAGATTTGGCAAAATTGTTTGCTAACTCAAATTGCTTGGAATGGTATAGTCAAGTGGGCTACAAGTTAGAGATCCTGTTAGAAGTCTTTCCAAAGCTTGGGAGACCAAAGTTGCTATCCTTGAAGATGGAGATCTACAGAAAATGACGTATGATGAACTCAGAGGCAACTTGATGGCCTATGAACAACCATATTAACAGGTACAATAAAGATGATAAAAAAGAAAATTGTGGCCTTTACAGCTGAGACATCTGAAGTCGGAGAAGATATCGATGATTATCAAGATGAAGGAATGGCCCTCATAAATCGAGGAGTTAGGCAAATGCTTAGACAAAGAAGACAGAGACCTCAACAGGAATTCAAAAACAATGAATTCAAAATAAATGATGTTTGTTGCTACTACTGTGGAAAACCAGGACACATCAAACAAAATTGTCCAGAATGAAGAAGGAGAAGCAATCGACGAAATGAAGATCACAAAAGTCTCGGTGCCTGGGATCAAGGAGAAACAACCAACGATGATCATGATGAAACTGACAACATATGCTTCATGGCACTAGGCGAAACTAGTGAGGTAAGACCATTCAACTGTCCTAATTGTAATGACTTACAAAATTCTTTGGACATGGTTGTTGATGAATTATAGAAAGTTATTGACGAGTACCATAAGATTGCTCAAGGAAAGAAGGACTGGTAGATCTTTCTAGAAGCACGCCAGATTGAAGTGGACTTACTAACAGAATAACAGGAGGAAGTAAATATGCAGTTGAATAGTATCAGGAAATCTCCCAGTCACAGCTCTGTCAGATCTAACATAACTATTTTCAATAGGAGAAGATCTCCTAATCTTAGTTCCAACAGATCTAATATAACTATATCTAACCCTCACTCTCCTGAAAGTTCTGTTAAGATTACTTGTTATACTTGTGGTGATCTTGGTCACAAATCTTTTAACTGCAGAAAATATTCCTTTGGAAAAATTGGATTTGGAGACCAAAAGTTACTAACCATCAAAGACCCAAAAATACTTGGGTACCTAAAAGAAACTAATCTTCTTATCTTGCAGGAGCAGTCAAAGAAATCCTACAAGAAAGGAATGTAGGTTCTTGAGAGTGGATGCTCCAGACAAATGTGCGGAAAGAAAGAAAACCTCAAAACTAACTATTAAAAAGATTGATGGAAACTTTGTAAGATTTGGGGACAATGCTAAAGGAGAAGTAAATGGAGTAGGAACTATTACTCTCAGTTCATCATGTGATCTAATTGAAGTATACTTGGTTGAAGGACTCAAGCACAACCTCTTCAGCATCAACCAACTATGTGATGCCGAATTTCAAGTCACTTTCAACACAACTAGATGCATCATCAAACATCCTGAGAAAAAGCTCTCTCTCATTGGCGATCAAGTACACAAAATATATGTTTTAAATAATGTTGATTTTCTCTTACTTATCTTACTGCAGTCACAAGTGATCCCTGGTTATGGCATCGAAAGCTTGGACATGCAAGCATGTATGCTCTTGAAAAACTATCTAAACTTGAACTAGTCATTGGTCTACCTAAATTAAATTTCAACAAAAATCACATTTGTGATGCATGTCAATTTGGGTAAGAAAACTCGCTCATCCTTCAAAGAAAAGGATATTGTAAATACATCTAAACCTCTTCAGCTTCTTCATATGGACCTCTTTGTTCCAACTCGAACTTCTAGCATTGGAGGTAAAAGGTATGCTTTCGTAATTGTTGATGACTTTTCAAGGTTTACATGGGTTATATTTCTCACACACAAAAATGAGGCCTTTGCTAACTTTGAAGTGTTTTGTAGAAAAGTTCAAAGAGAAGCAGGTTATTTCATCACAACCATTCACAGTGATCATGGTGGCGAATTTGAAAATAAAGCCTTTGATGATTCAGCGCTCAAAATGGGTTCACTCAAAACTTTTCTTCACCCAGATCTCCACAACAAAATGGAGTGGTGAAAAGAAAAAATCGTTCATCACAGGATACAACAAGAACCATGCTGCTAGATCGGAATCTTCTTGATCACTTTTGGGAAGAAGTTGTAAGTATTACTTGTCATATTCTCAATAGATGTCTCAACAGACCGATACTACAGAAGACTCCTTATGAAATCTGTAAAGGAAAGAAACCAAACATTAGCTACTTTCATCCATTTGGTTGTAAATGTTTGATCTATAATAATGGTAAGAACAATATCGATAAGTTTGACCCAAAAAGTGATGAAGGTATTTTGGGCTATGCACATTTTAGCAGAGCTTTTCGAGTTTTAAAAAAAAGAACTTTAAGTATTGAAGAATCTGTTTATGTAGTATTTTATGAGACTAATCCAAGAGTACAGAAAATTGAAGCTCGTGACGATGAAATTACTTCTGTCAAACAAACTAAAGATATTTCAAAGGTCACTCTTTAACCCAATGTTGACGAGTCAGCTAGTGCAGAGGTTGAGTCGACTACCCCAGCTGACAAAACCAACATTCCTAGAGAATGGAGACCTAATGCCAGCTACCCGGAGAATTTCATTCTTGAGAAACCTGATGACAAAATCCAAACAAGGTCTTCACTCTGAAAACAAACTTCTTTGGATCCTGTATCTCAAATGGAACCCAAATGAATAAATGAATCTATGGAAGATGAGTCATGGATACAAGCAATGAAAGAAGAACATGATAAATTTGAAAGAAATCAAGTGTGGACCCTTATCGAAAGACCAAAGAATTGCTCAGTGATCAGAACAAATGGGTATTTCAAAACAAGTTGGATGAAAATGGAAAAGTTATTCGTAACAAAGCAAGATTGGTTGCTCAGGATTACTCTTAACAAGAAGGTATTGCTTATGATGAAATTTCCGCTCCTGTAGCAAGGTTAGAATCCATTCGTCTTTTACTTGCATATGCATCATTTAAGAGTTTTAAACTTTTTCAAATGGATGTAAAAAGTGCTGTTTTAAATGGATTCATAAAAGAAGAAGTATTTGTCAAACAGTCCCCCGGGTTTGAAAATCCTTCTTGCCCTAATTTTGTTTACAAAGTTTCTAAAGCACTTTATGGCCTCAAACAAGCTCCAAAAGCCTGGTATGAGAGACTAAGTACCTTTCTACTTCAAAATAATTTTCGAAGGGAGAAAATTGATACAACTCTTTTTATTCAAATATGTGGACTACATATTCTTATATTTCAAATCTATGTTAATGATATCATATTTGGTAGCTCTAATCCTTCTTTGTGTGAGAATTTTGCAAATCTTATGAAAGGTGCATTTGAAATGAGTCTAATGGGAGAAATCATATTCTTCCTTGGACTACAAATCAAGAAGTCAACTAATGGAACTTTTATCAGTCAAACCAAGTACACCAAAGAGCTAATAAAAAAATTTGGACTCGAAAAAGGAAAAGCCCTTGGAACTCCCATGAGTCCTTTCACGTGTCTTGAAACAGACCCCCAAGAAAAGATGTGGATGATAAATGTATCGAGGAATGGTTGGATCATTACTATATCTCACTGCCAGTCATCCAGACATCATGTTCAGTATATACTAATGCGCACGATTTCAATCCACTCCAAATGAATCACATCTCACTACAGTAAAGTGAATCATTCACTATCTGATTGGAACTACTGAATTGGGCCTATGGTATCCTCACTCATCTCATTTTGATTTAATTGGCTACTCCTGACTTTGCAGGTGACAAAAATGATAGAAAAAGTACAAGTGGAACATGCCAAATTCTGGGTCAATCCTTAATCTCCTGGCACAGCATAAAACAGACCTCCATCGCTCTATCAACCACGAAATCAGAATATCTAGCGATGGGGAGTTGTGGTACCCAATTATTATGGATTAGCATCAATTACTTGATTATGATTTATCCTATGAAGTTGTTCCTATTTTTTGTGATAATAGTAGTGCTATCAGCTTGTCTAAATATATTGTGCATCATTCTAGGGCTAAACATATATATATATATGTATTAAACATCATTTTATTCAAGATCATGTTGAGAATGGAAATTTTGTGTTAGAATTTGTTGATTCTGAAAAATCAATTAGCTGACATTTTTACAAAACCCCTTCTGGATGAAAGATTTTGTTTCCTTCGGGAACGTCTTGGTGTATTCAGTTTTCAAAATTAATTTGTTTTACTGTTCCATATATATTATTACCTTCCTTTATTATATCGTTTTGTGTGCTAAGTAATGTTTGTGTCTCTTTGTAGTTTGTATAGCCTTCCATTTCTGTCTCATCAATCACCTCAAAAACCCTTCATCTTCCCCGTCTTTATTTTCCTATTTAATAAAGCCTCTCATCTTTCTTTTCCCTCACCTCTCCTCTCTTCCCTCTCTTTCTCAATTCTTCTAGAATGACCCAAACTAGATCCATGGCTTCCATGAGTGTTGATTCAGGTAACACTTGAGACCTCTTCAATTGTGACACCATCTCTCTCACCTCGGATTCTTTCGAGGATGTCACTCGTTGGTCCTGCTCTAAGAAGAGGCCCTCTGCCTCCAAAAATAAGGATGCCAAGATACCCCAGTCCTCTTCATCTAGATCTCTCTCTGATGAAGACATGCAAAACTTCTGGGGAGTTGGACAAAAGGTCAAATTTGAAGCATTCCAGAGCAGACCTATTGTTCCCGGACGAGTCAGCAATCTCTGTCAACTGAAGGACTCTCACTGCTTTGTAGATACCTTTATAAAAGCTTAAAAACTTGCTCTGGTTTTAGTCTCTCTGGGAATGAGTTATATCAAGATGTTGTTCAACTTTTCTATGCGAACCCCCGCATCTCGAATGATAGTGGAGAACTTGAAACCCTTGTTTTGGGCAGTCAAATTGTTGTGAATGATCGTCCGTTAGAAAATTTCTTTGGTACTAAGTTTTCAGAGGATATTCATTATATGAATGGTGTTTGGTCTTCTGACTTTGAAGTTTCTGTGGAAGGTGCTAAGATGGCCGTGGCTGAATCCGTCTCTGATATTTTTTGAATTTGGACCTTTGTCGTTATGTTTTGAAAATCGTATCCTTGCTCATATTGTGGCTACTATTCTCCTTCCTCGAAAGGGATCTCTCAATAACGTCACCACACGTGATGTCTTTCTCCTCTACTATTTGCTGAAGAAATATAAGATTAATTGGGCTAGCTGGTTTAAAGAATACTGTTGGAAAGTTCTAAAGACCCTAGTGGGACTGCTAGTCTTCCCTATGGACTCCTTATCTCTCGTATCTTGTTAGATCACCTTGTCGAGCTTTCCTCTTTTAAGCCACTCGTGATTATATCCACTTACGATACCTGCACTTTCTCAACTATGGGTATGTACTTGTTGGGACTACATGGTTTAAAAACAAACCATTGAAGGCCAGGAATGAATTCGTAAAACCTACAAGGAACTCTACTGACTCTGCCGCTAATCTATTCAAGGATTCCGATGATATTAAGGCACAACTGACTGCATTGGAAGAATGTTTGGAGAAACTTCTAAGCACTACTGAAAGGCTTGTCTACCTCAACAAAGATACTAGCACTGACGTTGGTAAATTATACTTAGCGATGAATAGCCTGAAGCATGATGGAATCTCCATGGTGCACAAAGTGATGAAGCAAGTCGACTCTATCAAGTCTGGAGTCAGCTCCTCCAACACAGATCTTGTTGTTACCGTTCAGAACTCATACTCTTCTTTTTCTAAAAATATTGAGCGCTCTTACAATACTTTCTGTAGGAACATGCTAAATACTCTGAAGTACTTTCTCAGCGATCGCTGACTCTACTTTTCTATTTTTTTTGGACTGTGTTTTAAATAGGGGTGTGTCCCTAAAACTTCCTGGTTTTTTACTTTAAGAGGTGGACTTTGCACCTCCCTAACCCTTCGTTTTTCTTGTTATGGTATTATCTACACTATTTATCTGTGATTATCTTTTTGATTATGCCAAAGGGGGAGAAAACTCCCACAAAAATATTCAATAGATATAGGTGACAATCAGGGGGAGCCTAAGGGAACTCTTCGAGTCTAAAGAAGCACAAGCAGACAGGGGAGCCTCAGGGAAGTTTCATAACTTTCTTAATAAATATCCAGTTTTTTTTGTGTAACCTATTGTTATTATATAAAGGGGGAGATTGTTAGCTTCCTAAGTATTAATGTATTTTGATAAATAACAATAAGTCTAATCTAACGTACAGGATCAGATGAAGACTCGTGAAAAATACAGTAAAACCACGTTTCATAATCCAGACTTACAGTAAACAATAAGGATTAAATCAGACTCCACAATCCAGGCTGGCCAAGATTATAGTGATTGACAAATCCCGAGGAATAGGAAGACGGCCACACCAGATCTTCAAGCTCCCGCAAAGTGGCAAATCTCCAGTAATCAAGGAAGACAGCAAATCCAACCATGAAGGCAAGTCTCTAGTAAGCAAGGAAGACAACAAATCCAACTATGAAGACACCTCACCAGAAGAAGGAAAGATATCATGAACATATCTGATATGAACATGATCACAATCCTATCCAAATCAGACTCAATCAAGGAATCCCTAAAAATCCTTGATTGAATGCAAATCCCTTGGGTTTTTCCTAAAGAAGAGCAAGAAGTCTCACCTATTTAAACCGACCTCATTATCATAGAAACTCACGCACTTCACTTGAACTTGTACTTTTGTCTTCTATTATCTTTCATAAAAGCATTGTATTCTCTTCAGTGTACAAGTGAAAAAAGAAAATAAAAAGAAGAAACATAGGTAAGGTTGATTTGCATATCAGACAGGATGTACAGTTGAAATACCTTGTTCCATCCAACACTTCTTCAAAGCTCTTAAGGAAACCCTTGAAACCCAATGGGACTGGAAGTAGGCACCACATCGGTGTTCCGAACCAGTATAAAACTCTCTTGTGTTCTTTACCTACTGCATCTACTATTCCTATATATTTTTCTTACTAACTTGCAGGTAAAGTCGACTGACCAGGACATGAAGTTAATTGAAGCAATTTTAATTCACCCCCCCCCCTCCCCTCTTGACTTTCAAACTTAAGGTACACTCTTCAACTGAATGTTAATGTACTACAAATTCATTCTTCAAACTGGAAAAAAGAGATTTTAATGGTGTTTTTGGTATCATTTTTTCGAAAATGTTTTTCTATGTTTGGATGGTCAATTTTTTTTAGAGAACATTGTCTTGAGGGAAACAAGTTCTTTAAAAGTTAGGAAAGTGACTTTCCTAATGGATGCAGGAAAAACAAGTTCCTTGCAAGTTAGAAGATAACATCCCTAAGGGAAGTGACGAAAATAAGTTTTATAAGTGGCATTACAATTTTATTATCTCCTATGTACCCATCCAATGCCAAAACCCTTGACCATTCCACACCTCACCACCACTTGACCGCACCTCACCCTCGGCTACCCCAGAACGCCTGAACCTCCCCTCCCATCTCATCCTAACCGATTTATATTGTTAGATTACATAAAAAATTTCTTGATATTATTTTTTTCACACACTAGGAAATAAGTAAGAAATCCACTAAATTTTTTTTAAAAAATATTCTAGAAAATTGAATGAGTAAATCCAGTCGCGTAAATATGGACGAATGTTATAGTGACACATGAAATGAGTATCCCTTTCTGAATAGGCAGTCAAGGGATGTTGAATGTATCCCTCTAAGGAGCGAACCTAGGAATAAATTTCAACTCGGAAGGATTCTGGAATCAACATCACCGGTACTAGTGCATCACTAATGCAACTTACCTAGCTCCTGAAAGGATACCGAGACACATAGATAATGACAATTGATATTCCCAAATTACACCTCCGTAAAGAAGTATAATGTGGTCGTTGTCAAAAGGGGAAAAGTTTGGGAGAATCGGAAAGCTTTTCAGTATCAATTTGTAACTTGTAACTTTCAACAATATCACTTAAACAAAGAATTTATAGATAAGAAAAAATCATGATTGTGTTCACCAAGACTGTTTGCCTTAATTCAGATTAATACAAAATTTCACTTTGTACTGCTAGTATACCAATTTATCAAACTCATGCTACATTTAAAATTTCTCAACTAAATTAAATACATGTCACATTAATTCTCTCAAACTAAAATTCTTTATTTCAATTCAATGACATTTACTCAAAGTTAGTTAATTTTACTGCAACATCAATCATTAGACGAGTTCTGATTCTTGAGTTTTCGTTATTAACTCTTTTCCTGGGTTTTACACTTTCTACTTATGTAAGTCAAACTTAGGGAAGGTTCTAATGCTTGCAACCATTAGAAATCTATTAGTATGAAAGAGTTAATAAGGAATACAATCACAATTTAGGTCAAATCGTCATGGATTCCATTATCCTTGGTGGTAGGGTCTATCCATTCATGATAATTGAATTAAAGAACATAATTGCATTCATTAAAATAAGAATTCACTTGCAAAATTTAGGCAACCACACAAACTTTGATTTCAAAAAACCAACTCATGATGAAAACTAGTTCAAGTGTATTTTGTTCAATAAAAACAAACTCTAGATAAGCCATAAAAGATAATATTTATATTCCCAAGAAATTTGAAGTTTTAAATAAGAAAGTTTGCCCTCTGAAGTTCATCTGACGCCTCGCGTAACGGCCTGTCACAAATGTGACGGTCCATTGTTAATGCCGCTGTGACTCATCAGTAGAAACTTGAAACACCATTAATTAGTGACAATGAGCCTAACAGTCCATCACATGTGTGATGGTCCGTCAAGTGGACCATCATAATCACTCTCATCTAGTTTGTTAGCCTCCAATGTTGGGGCTGATGGCCAGTCAGGAATCTGACAATCCATCAATTCTATCATTAGGGTTCATTTTTTGGCGGCACTTAACTCAATATTGCTTCCTTTCTCATTTTGCGTGGTTTTCTATTTAACACATCAGATAAACTATTAAAAGATATTGTCATTGCTTAAGAACTAGAATTTATTCATGGTTAAAAGCATCAAATGTGTCGTTTAAAGCGGCATCTAAACACCCTCAACTTGGAACATTTGTTTGTCCTCAAGCAACACCTAACATTGTATTTACACACCCATGAACTATAAACACTCACAGCAATTACATAATAGTATTCCCACAAGGCCTGCATATGTTTATCAATTACGAGATCAACTAAAGAGGATCTAAAGATAACATCTGGATATTAACAAGCAACGTAACATTCACTATTAGCAAATTCACCCATCAGTCAAATATTAATGGTGCAATCCTAATATCCTTTTCACAAAGAAGTTCATATCACTTATACACAATCACTCTCATAATGAAATTCAAACTATGCATATATAACTCATATACTTGCCCTTATTAATTCAACACCAACTTTACAAATAATAAGACTAGGATCACTATAGGACTTTATTTCCTTATAAAGTAGTCTTGGGGTAAAGGTAGGATACATTTGAGAGTAATGATTACGCCCTCACAGTAAAACCCTCAACTTAGCATTTTGCCTGAGCTGAGGTACACCTGTCCAAGGAGGGACCATGGTCTAAGAATCAGCTTCAACATAAACGGGAAAGATAAACAAGTAAACAACAAACATGTTTTATTTTAGGCTCAAAATTAGGGATCAAAATATTACTTCATCATTCGGTTTTACGTATAGGTTTAATGGGCTAAATTCACAAATGATCGATGATCCTTACTCCATTTTTTTCGATCAGTGCAAAATAAATTAGGCAAGTTCTAGAAACATATTCAAGGCAACAATAATACAAAACACTCACATAAACACATCGCATCGTACATACTATCTACTTATCAATGTCAAGTTTCATACACATAGCTTAAGCATTGTTGTTTCATTCATAATCATCAGATATCACATAAAGATCCTCAATAGTCAATATAACCAATAATACACTTCATGCCATACACTTTTATTATTAACTATTGCAAACATTTTTAGTACACATTTCTTTTTCTAGACACAACTCAATGCAACAAATGTGTTTACTAAATGACACTCCTTGATATGCCGATTCTACTTGATAGCACCTAAGGTAAAAGAAACACTACAACAAAAACTTCTAGGTGGTGTGACAGACTCATAGGTGCACCCGTCCCCCTCTAAAAATATATGCATTATCCCCAATTCATCTATTTCTCATGCATGTCAGCTCTCTTAACAAATCTGACAAAATTTGTCGATGTGTAAGAGTATAGTGATGGTCGTGGAAGAGATAAAGTAGTGTCGATAGTGTCACTCTGTATACCTTGAACCTCTTATGCAGACTGTGTCTGATTCGATGTGGCTACCTATAGACATCATGGGATGCTCTCCTATCTCAGCCCCAGTCTAAGAAACTATTCCATGTACATGTTTCACCGGTTTGTGCACTCGCATATCAAGTCGTGACTTATTTCTGATCTTCTAGATATTAAATATTTTATAGCCACTGTCTCGACACCAGTACCTACTATAATGGGTACCTCGGCCTTTCTGCATAGGTGTCACGACCTGAGAGAACCCCCTAGTCGTAACACGGTGTACTTGACCCCGAAGAGGTCTTATACAAGACCTTAGCTTTCATCATCGCATAAAGACATAGAAAAATATGGAAAAATTAAAAACTTTTACAACAGAAGTCAACTTCTTTCATATAGGAAAATAGGAACTAGACTTGGCTCAATCACCATGTAGTTATAAGATTACAAATAGGGTCAATCCATTTACATCAATAAGTCCCCAAAAATAGGAAATACAACATAGTCTAGAACTTAGGAAGTAAACTAGTGACTAGTATCAATAGCAACTTGTCCTCGAACTTGAGGACTCACCAAGCCTAGGGAGTAGTCGACCCAAGCTTCACCTTCAAGGAAGTAGTAAGTATCAACGACCGGAACCTATACTCACAGTAAAGTAGAAAATATGGGTTAGCACAATTAATTGTACGAAGTATGAATGCCATGCACAAAATCCTTAAAGCATGCATAAAAGGGACATTTAGTCGAAAACATGTCGTTATCAAGTTTAGAAACCATTATGCATATTTATGAAGAAACATAAACCAAACCAACCCAAAGCCACACTTGTGTAATGCAAAGGTAAAGTCCCATAACCCTACCAAATGCTAAGTATCACATTTAGGTCACCAACAACATACCTATCTTACCATAGTAATAGTTAACATACATAAGAGTGAAGACATTCATATTTCATGACATTCATGTATATCCTTTTCATACATAGTTCATAAGTCATCATAACATCATACCATAAGAGAACCTAACCACAACCCCTCATAGAGTCTACTTTGCAATGTACAAGTGAAGTCCCATACCCCAAGTCACACCAAGTAGTACCACTTAAGAAGTCGTAGTTAGAATCCATGTCCTTAGCACAATTCATATTCATATTATTTAGGAAAGACTTGCAATAACCGACATAGACCATGTGAACTACATGGAATCCGGTGTTCTACCCCCACACCGAAAAGAGGTGTTCTACTTGCCTAAGGTAGGACTAACATAATAGCTTCTAAATGGATCCACTAGCTAAGACCTATGTGGGAACATAGTTATGGGACAAGGACATTGCTACTAGAAACCCGGACTTGCTAAACTTAGAAGATTTCCATCTCATGAGATATCATACATTGGGAGGCCAGACTTGCTAAACATTTAATCCCCCATCTCACTTTCATGTCCTCTCGGTGCTACGCATTATTCCCTTTTAGAGTCATAATTAGCCTTTACTTAAGTTCATAAAAATATTCATTAGACACTCATGCCAACATATCATCATAATAGCTCATAGGTTCCTTAAGTAATAATGCCCCTTTCACTTTAGAAACACTAGCATGTGAGTAAACCTTTCACATTATCATCGTATTGTGATCATGAGGATGTCCTTTCAATCACACAACAAGCTTACCATAATCATACATACATACATGATCAAGTGTATAGGGTATTGGGTAAGAGGATCTTGTCATCAACACCATAACAACACAATAGATATAGAATCATTACTATCTAAGTAATTCGAGTTCTCATACACAATTCCCATAAACAGACATAACCTTCATACCTTTTCCCTTCAAGGGCCTTGAAATCAAAATCAACCCAACTATATGCAATTACTACATAATATAGAAGGAATTTATGATTCAATAGCTTAATCAACATAAACATATTCAATTGACACATTCACAATATCATCCAACCCACAATATCAATTCAAGATCTATCAACATGGGGAACATATGGATCTATAGGGAATTCTCATTATAAACATCCATTATCCATCAATATATATTCATAATTCGTCATAAACAATCATAATTAAGCAATGAAAACATTTTGGAAAGAAGACCCATGTTATAGAATGAAAACCCTAGAAATTGGGGGAAATTTGATATCTTGAAAACATATTTGAAGGGGCTCCTTGGGTGATAGCTACCCAAGGATGAAAAGCAACCATACCTCAACTATGAAACTCCAAGAAATTTGGGGAAGAACCTTGAAACCGTAGCTCCAATGTCTTCTTCTTCTTCTTAAGTCTAGAGAGAGAATTTTAGATAGAAGTGGGAGGTTTTTAATTTCAATAGGGTGTTTGTGAAAAATTACAAAGACTTCTGAAACTAGACTTAAAACCAATATATATTTTACCTCTAAAGTACCCAAAACACCCCGACTTAAATTGGACTAAAAAGGAAATGACCTAAAAGTCCCTCATTTAAGTGAACCCGTCCAAGTCACGAGCCACACTTTACGAGCCGTCTGGGGGACCACGGCTCGTGGTGGTGCCCATGGTCCGTTAGGAAGTAGCTCCCATAGGTGTGACAACACCCGACGAGGCCAAGGCATGTCCACGAGACCTCCCACGATCCGTGGTCATGACCATGAGTCGTGGTGGAGGTCGTGGTCTTGAGGCAATGGCAAGGCCCTCCATGCCTTGCCTCCACATGCCAAGGCATGTTCACAAGCCACCCTCCCCCTCGCCAAGTGAACCATGGCCCGTAATGGTGTCCATGGTGCCTTGGGCAGTACCTCGTCTAAAATGTTCCAACTCCTTAAAAACCAAGGGAGTCTCACACCCACCTTCATGAGTCGTAAAGTGGACCACGACTCGTGGTCCCTCTTGTGGAGGTTGGGGCAGTGTCTAGGACACTTTGAGGCTACCATCCTTTGGACAAGGCAACTCCACGAAGCCTCCCAGTGGTCGTTGTCATGACCACGAGTCGTCGTGGTGGCCGTGGAGTTTGAGGCAGTAGCTCCAAGTTTGGGGCAGCCGTTGCCTTTGGCCTTGGCTTGCCCCTTTTTGCTTGGCACTTCTCCCTTAGGCCTTGACTCCTAAACCCCCATATCATACTTAGATGGTCTACTAACTTAGGGGAAATTATTTTATAGCTTTTGACCTTACGTTTAGGCTCTAGTTCAACCTATGAATTTTTTGGGTTGTTACAATATCGACCCTTAGGAACATTCGTCCTCGAAGGACACTCTAAACACTTCTAGGGGAACAAAGACACCAGACTAGCAACCCATCATGCATGACATATAATTCCAATGCACAAATCATAGGAGGAAACATCAACTCAATGTTATAAGCTTAACTCAACACAAAAAAAAAACTGGGAACTACATCCACAATCTCGTTATGCACCAAAATTACTATTTCATACAAACATGGGAGGAACTACCTTCTCCAACACAAGCAAGCTCAAAAAAACAATATTAAGCCACATTCTATCTCATCACAACATAACTAAACATGTTTATCAATTCAATTCTTGAAATCACATATGCCAACATCATAACCAAAATCAATTCAACATGAGAAACATATTATCTATGAAAGCTCAATTGATACAAAACATGAATTTCATCAAGATCATGTCAAATACAAGGAAATCATGAAACCTCAAAAACTACAAACATCTCCCAAAAATACAAAAAAAAAACTCATGAGGAAATTTCTTACCTCAAGTTTGGATAGGAGTAGAACCAAAGAGATAAGGGTAACGGGACATCGTATCGGCCTCGGCCTCCCAAGTAGCACCCTCAACTAGGTGGTTCATCCAAAAAACTTTAACGGAAGCTACCTCCTTATTCCTCAACCTCTTTACTTGCCGGTCCAAAATCTCTACCTGGACCTGTTTATAAGAAAGGCTTTCATCGACTCCTCAACCCTCTAAAGGAAGGATGGATACCGGATCACCGATTCACTTCTTAAGCATGGAGACATGAAATACTGGGTGAACTGGGGCGAATTCATTTGGTAACTCTAACTTATAAGCCACCTTACCGACATGTTTCAAGATTTGGTATGGGACCACATATCAGGGACTTAACTTCCCATTTTTGCCAAACCTCATAACACCTTTCATAGGTGAAATCTTCAAATAGACCCAATCACCAATTTCGAATTCCAATTCCCTCCTTCTATTATCGGCATAAGATTTTTTGCCAACTATGAGCCGTTTCCAAACTTTCCCTAATAAGCCAAACTTTTTAAATGTTATCATAAACTAGTTCGGGGCCTATTAGAGAAAACTCACCTACTTCAAACGAACCCATCGGTGATCTACACCTTCTACCATATCGTGCTTCAAACGAAGCTGTGGCAATGCTTCAGTGGTAGCTATTGTTGTAGGCAAATTCTATCAAAGGAAGATGGTCATCCCAACTACTCTTGAAATCAATCACACACGCTCTCAACATGTCCTCTAGGGTTTGAATGGTCCTTTCCTCTTGACCACCCATTTGAGGGTGGAATGTAGTACTAAGCTTAACATTGGTACCAAGCCCCTTTTTGAAAGCTTTCCAAAAGTGTGAAGTAAATTGAGCACCCCGATCCGATATGATGGATAAGGGAACCCCATGCAACTTCACTATCTCATTTATGTACAACTTGGCATAGTCTTCTGCTGAGAATGAAGTCTTAACCGGAATGAAGTGGGCTGATTTAGTCATCCTATCAATAATGACCCAAATAGAATCATGTTGTCTTCTAGTACGGGGTAAACCCACTACAAAGTCTATGTTCACATCTTCCCATTTCCAACTAGGAATATCTATATATTGGGACAAACCTCTGGGTTCTTGGTGTTCGGCTTTAACTTGTTGACAATTCAGACAATTGGCTACAAAACCCGCTATATCCTTTTTCAAGCCATTCCACCAACAGACTTCCGGTAGATCATGGTACATCTTGGTGGCTCTCGGATGAATAGAATATCGCACCATGATCCTCTTCTAAAATTTGCTCCCTTAAGCCATCAACATTCGGAACACATAATCTACCTTGGTACCTAAGCACCTTATCCTCCCCTTGGGAAAAAGCCTCAACGGACTTATTGAGAATCGATTCTTTCAACTCCATCAAAATAGGATCAAGATGTTGCTTAGACTTCATATCAACAACAAGGGATGATTCGAAACTATGATGAACCATAAATCCACCCTTGGTGGAATCAACTAGTTGGACACCTAACCGGGCCAATCTATATATGCACATCACAAACCAATTCCTTCTTCTCTTCTTCTATATGAGCCACACTACCCATGGACAATCTACTCAAGGCATCCGCAACTACATTAGCTTTACCGAGGTGGTAAAGGACATTTATGTCATAATCCTTTAAAAGCTCTAACCACCTTCTTTGTCGAATATTCAAATATTTTTGGGTAAACACATATTGGAGACTCTTGTGGTCGGTAAACACATCTACGTGTACCCCATAGATATAGTGTCTTCATATCTTCAAAGCAAAAACCACCGCCGCTAATTCAAGGTCATGGGTCGGGTAATTCTTTTCATGAGTCTTAAGTTCCTTTAAGCATAGGCGATTACCTTGCCATGTTGCATGAGAACACACCTCAACCCTATTCTCAAAGCACCACAATATACTACGAATCCGTCGGTACGCTCCGGTAAGGTCAACACCGAAGCGGAGGTAAGCCTATCCTTCAACTCTTGGAAGCTCTTCTCACAAGCGTCTGACCACTCAAATTTGGACTTCTTTTGGGTCAAGGCCGTTAATGGAGAAGCAATAGATAAAAAGCCCTCAACAAATCTCCTATAATACCCGGCCAAACTCAAAAAGCTTCGAATATCGGTGGGTATTAGGGGTCTAGGCTAAATCCGAACCGTATCCATTTTATTTGGATCCACCTCTATACCCACACTCAGCACAATGTGACCAAGGAAAGCAACCGACCTTAGCCAAAATATGCACTTGCTGAATTTAGCATAAAGTTGGTGGTCTTTGAGGACTTGCAATACTAATCTTAAATGCTTCATATGATCACCCTAACTTCTTGAATAAATCAAAATATCGTCAATAAAGACCATCACAAAAAAATCAAGATATTTCCTAAATACCCTATTCATAAGATCCATGAATACCGATGGGGAATTTGTGAGACCAAAAGACATAACTAGGAATTCATAGTGACCATATCTTGTTCGGAAGGCCGTTTTAGGAATATCAACCCCTCACACCCTAAGTTGGTGATACCCCGACCTTAAGTCAATCTTCAAAAAGTAACTCGCCCTTGGTGTTGGTCAAACAAATCTTCAATTCTAGGGAATGGGTACTTATTCTTTATAGTGACTTTGTTCAATTGGCGGTAATCTATACACATCCAAAGTGAACCATCTTTCTTCTTCACAAACAATACACCCCATGGAGATATGCTTGGTTGAATAAAACCCTTATCTAGCAAATCTTTGAGTTGTTCCTTCAATTCCTTCAATTTGGCCGGAGCCAACTGGTAAGGGGGAATTGATATGGGTTGTGTATTCGACAAAAGTTCAATGCCGAAGTCTATTTCCCATTCCGGAGGGATTCCAGGCAAGTCATTAGGAAAGACTTCTGGAAATTCCCTTACTACGGGGACCGACTCTAAAGGAGGAGTCTCGGACTGAAGATCTTTAAGACTCATAATATGATAGATACACCCCCTAGAAATCATTTTTCTAGCTTTTAGATATGAGACAAAACGACCTCTAGGAATAGAGCTCCCCCCCTTCCATTCTAAAACAGGCTCATTTTGAAATTGAAACCTTACTACCCTTGTTCTACAATCAATGGAAGCAAAACAAGCATGCAACCAATCCATCCCCAACTTGACATCAAAGTCCAACATATCTAGTTCTACCAAATCAACCAAAGTGACTCTATTAGACAAGGAAATAGGACAATCCTTATAAACCTTTCTGGCAACAATAGAGTCACCTATGGGAGTAGAAACCGAAAAAGGTTCCTTTAACTTTACAGGGATTATATCAAATTTCATAGCCACTAAAGGGGTAACAAAAGATAAAGTGGCACCGGGGTCTAACAATGCATAAACATTAATGGAAAATACTTGTAACATACCGGTGACAACATCCAGAGACCCCTCTTGATCACTTCTAGATTGGATTGCATAGAAGCGATTCTTCTTGGGAGCATCGAAATTTGAGCCACTTGGAGGGACTTGCTTGCCCTCTCTCCTTTGAACCTTAAGCATAGGACAATCCCTCTTCATGTGGACACTCTTAACACTACTAAAATACCTATCCGTGCCAACAAGGCACTTGTCATCATGCCTCTTGCCACATTTTGCAAAAGTAGGTCTATCAACATAAGAACCACCTCCACTACCACCTTGTGGCTTTGGAGTGGGCACCCTCTCTTTGTTGACCTTAGGAGTGCTAGAAGTTCCTTGATTAGAAAACCTCTTTTTAAACCTTGGTTTGCCTTGAACCTTAAATCTACCCTTAGACGAATTACCATCATCAACTCTTACCCTTTTTATTTCTCTACCCACTTGCTTGAGCTTTTGTTCCTCAATTTGTTCGGCATGAACCATAAGATGGGAGATGTTCATGGTTGGAATAAGCATTGCCGACCTACATTCATTCATCATAAGATCGGATATCCCCATAACAATTTTTTTCATTTCGCCCTAACGTCCACCACCAAGGTTGGTGCATATTTAGACAATTGTGTGAACTTGAGGTTATATTCCTTCACACTCATACCTACTTGGCGGAGGTTGATGAATTCTTGCATTTTCCTCTCCCTTAGCTCTAGGGGGGAAAACCTATCAAGGAAGGCCGCCTTAAAGAATCCCCAATCAATCGAGCCAGCTCTAATGGACCTCTCTTCTTTCCATTGCTCATGCCACACTTGAGCCGCGTCCTTGAGTTGGTAGGTGGCTAGTTCCGCCTTCTCTCTTGGAGACACTCACATTGCTTCAAGCACCTTAAACACCTCCTCAATGAACCCTTGTAGGTCTTCATCCACTTTGGAGCCATAGAAGGTAGGGGGATTCATTCTTGTGAAATTTCTAATCCTTGAAGCGGTAGTACTTGCATTGGGGTTCACTTGGACACTAGCATCTCTAGTGACTTGAGCCGTTAGAGCATGAGTTAAGGTTTGCAGAGTCGTTCTTATCTCCACATTAGTCATGGCCCCCTCACCAATAGAAGCTTGAGGATTTTGAGGACCTTGGGGAGGAACTCCCTCATCATTAGCAATCTCCTTTTCCATTCTTCTTGCAGTCGTTCTTCTTGTATTCATATTCCTATATGCACAAGACAAAGGTCAGGAAAAAGGACTTCATAGAGTAAAAACTCTTAGGCACGACTAATGAATAATCAAAGAAGTGAAAAGTTCCTAAGCATCTTATAGCCTCTCATTCATAAGTGTGGCACGCTTCACAGTTATGAACAAGACTCTACTAGATGTGGTTCATGAGACTACATCCTAGAATCTTTCTAAACCTTAAGCTCTGATACCAAGTTTGTCACAACCCGAGAGAACCCCCTAGTCGTAATACGACGTACTTGACACCGAAGGGGTCTTATACAAGCCCTTATCTTTCATCATCGCATAAAGACATAGAAAAATACGGAAAAATTAAAAACTTTTACAATAGAAGTCAACTTCTTTCATATAAGAAAATAGGAACTAGACTTGTCTCAATCACCATCTAGTCATAAGAGTACAAATAGAGTCAATCCATTTACATCAATAAGTCTCCAAAAAAAGTAAATACAACATAGTCTAGAACATAGGAAGTAAACTAGTGACAAGAATCAATAGCAACTTGTCCTCGAACTTGAGGACTCACCAAGCCTAGGGAATAGTCGACCTAAGCTTCACCTTAAAGGAAGTAGTAAGTATCAATGACCGGAACCTACACTCATAGTAAAGTAGAAAATATGGGTTAGCACAATTAATTGTAATAAGTATGGATGCCATGCACAAAATCCTTAAAACATGCATAAAAGGGACATTTAGTCAAAAACATGCCTTTATCAAGTTTAGAAACCATTATGCACATTTATGAAGAAACATAAACCAAACCAACACATAACCAACCCAAAGCCACACTTGTGCAATACAAAGGTAAAGTCCCACAACCCTACCAAATGCAAAGTATCACAATTAGGTCACCAACAATAAACATATCTAACCATAGTCATAGTCAACATACATAAGATTGAAGACATTCATATTCCATAACATTCATATATACCCTTTTCATACATAGTTCATAAGTCATCATAACATCATACCATAAGATAACCTAACTACAACCCCTCTTAGAGTCTACTTGTGCAATGTATAAGTGAAGTCACATACCCCCACTCACACTAAGTAGTAACCCCTTAAGAAGTCCTAGTTAGAGTCCATATCCTTACCATAGTTCATATTCATATTATTTAGGAAAGACTTGCAATAACCAACATAGACCATGTGAGCTACATGGAATCCGGTGTTCTAACCCCCCACATCGAAAAGACGTGTTCTACTTGCCTAAGGTAGAACTAACATAATAGCTTCGAAGTGGATCCACTAGCTAAGACCTATGTGGGAGGTTTTTGATTTCAATTAGGTGTTTGTGAAAAATTACTAAGACTTGTGAAATTAGACTTAAAACCAATATATATTTTACCCCTAAAGTACCCAAAACAGCCCCCACTTAAATTGCACTAAAAAGGAAATCACCTAAAAGTCCCTCATTTAAGTGAACCCATCAAGGTTCACGAGCCACACTTCACGAGCCATCTGGGGGACCAAGGCCCGTGGTGGTGCCCATGGTCCCTTAGGCAGTAGCTCCCATACGTGTGACAACACCCCACAAGGCCAAGGCATGGCCACAAGACCTCCCACGATCTGTGGTCATGACCACGAGTCATGGTGGAGGTCGTGGTCTTGAGGCCATGGCAATGCCTTCCATGCCTTGCCTCCACATGACAAGGCATGTTCACGAGCCACCCTCCCCCTCGTCAAGTGCAGCATGGCCCGTTATGGTGTCCGTGGTGCCTTGGGCAGTAGCTCCTCTAAAATTTTCCCACTCCTTAAAAACCAAGGGAGTCTCACACCCACCTTCACGAGTCGTGAAGTGGACCACGACTCGTGGTCCCTCTGGTGGAGGTTGGGGCAGTGTCTAGGAAACTTGGAGGCTCCCCTCCCTTGGCCAAGGCAACTCCACGAAGCGTCCCACTGGCCATGGTCATGACCACCAGCTGTGGTGGTGGCCGTGGAGTTTGAGACAGTAGCTCCAATTTTTGGGGCAGCCTTGGCTTTCCCCTTTTTTCTTGGCAGTTCTCCCTTAGGCCTTGATTCCTAAACCCCCATATAATACTTAGATGGTCTACTAACTTAGGGTAAATTATGTTATAGCTTTTGACCTTACGTTTAGGCTCTAGTTCAACCTATGAATTTTCCGGGTTGTTACAATAGGCTAGTCACCAATCAATAAAAGGGTAATGATGTGCCGGATTTTGATTCCTATACTCCGCAGTAACTCTTCCAAAACTATTGATAAATAAGACTACAAACTAACCACCGCTACTGCTTTGTTCTCCCCAAGTGTGTTGCCACAGCCCGTGCGGAGGAATCAAAATCTCACAACGTCTTACCAGAATTTTATGGGGAATGTTAGCAATGATTTCTGAATCCTCTCTTTGGTATTAGCCAACCATGAAGGTTGACCCTCTGTCAGATCTTGCGCAAACCATGGTCGCTGCTAAAATCTGTCTTGCATCCTATAATCAAACTCGGCCATTTGTTATGGTCACACATATTCTGGTCCGAATACAGAACCTATATTGTAGCGGGTGTAAGATCCATTTAAGATTGTACTCTTTGAATCGCTTCTCAATGTTAGGATATTCTGGCAAGTCGGATGCTACGATCCTCACCTCTTCATCTATGTTCCTCTTTAGAATATTCTAGACTATATTAGTCTATACTGATAGTATTCTACTGAGCCCTCGAGTGATCACCCCATCTAAATTTGGGTGATTTGGTTTTAATTGTGTCACCCCAATTGGTTTCGGCAAATCTATCTTCGTCAGATTTGCTAGTCTTAGTCGTTCTTCCACAAAATCAGAGGAGGACATATCAAAACTAGAACTATTATTTGATTCACCTCCCTCTTCAGACTATGAAGATTCATAGTATTGTCATACCGTGACTCTAGTTTGATATGCCGGAGTAATGGTCCTAGGTGTGACTACCTAGACATCCTCATCTGAGCTAGTGGATCCATCTTACAATTATCCCTCTGACCTCTTAGCTTGGGAGGCATTGGTACCTATTGAGAACAAATATTAGTTCACACGATAAAGCAGAGTAAAATTCTGAAAAATTTAACTCACAAGCACCAGTGATAAAGCTATATGATGGACCATCACAAGTGCGATTGACCGTCAGGTTGACCATTATTAGGGCATGAGTCAAGAGGTTGCCAAGTGATGGTAGGCCTGATGAGCCATCAGAGGTCCGAAGGATCATTAGTCCCACTGTTACTGCCTTTTAGTGACTATTTTATTTTTCCAATTTTGATGGTTTTTCTGACAATCTGTCAGAAGTGTGATGGTTCATCGGACAAACCTTCAGGTTATTATGACTAACTATGCTGAAATTGGATTACTGACCGTGACTTTGACAATCTGTCATAAGTGTGACGGGTTGTCAAAGGCAACTTCACAAGCCAATTTCGGCCTATTTCTCAACTATTTGTTGACGTGTTGCTATGTTATTAAGGTTACGTACTCACACAAGTCATAAATATCATAACATAAAAAAATATCAGTGCCTTTCAAGCATATAGAGGGTTACTCATAATTTTCCCTTGCAATTTATTCGCAACACTAACGCGTACTCAAACTTCACTTGTGAATTACAACAACACAAGTACAAAAGTGAAAATTTTCCTTAAGAACGGTGTCACTCAAGCTATCATTGGGAACCGTCACTTGATAGTACAAACTCAATATATCATTGGGAACCGTCATCAACGTACATAGACTTCATTACCTTTACCTCCTCTGGCACTCCAATGTACTGCATAACCCGCTAACCATTCATCTTGAAGCGCCCGCCTTTTTAATTTTCCAACTCTACAACCCAGGATTGAAAAGCCTAGGCCACTCCAAATGGACTAGACAATTTAAACCTCTATTTACATGAAAACAATCTGAGTCTCGAGTTGAATAAGAGCACCAAGTCCCTAGGAATGAATTTCATTTTCATTATCCGTCGTTCTTGGTATGATTTCATCGTCTCTTTGTAAAAAACATAACTCTCATATGCCCTTAACCAAAACTCATCCATCACACTAATTTGATCTAGCCTCAGATTTGCAGCCTTACTCCAACTCAGATTCATCTTCTTTAACGCCCATAATGTCTTATGCTCCGGCTCCATAGTCAAAGGACGCGCCTTTCCAAACACTACTTGGTATGGTGACATATCAATTGGTGTCTTGAAAGCTGTCATGTATGCTCATAGCTCATCATCAAACTTCCTAGCCTAGTCAGTCCTATTATCACTTAGAATCTTTGCTAGTACTTCCTTTATCCTCTTATTGGACACTTCAACTTTCCCACTAGACTACGATCGTATGGGGTAGAGACAATATGTTGCTTTATTCCTTACTTTTTAAAGCAAGGTCTTGAAGACCTTATTGCAAAAATGTTACCCTATAACTAATAATTTCTCTAGGTGTGTCAAATCTAGAGAAAACTTTCCACTTTAAGAAACCAACAACACTTTTCCCATTATTGTTTGCCAATTCCACAACTTCCACCAATTTTCAAACATAACTAACTGCAACCAGAATGTATTTTTGCCTATAGGAACTCACAAACATTCCAAAAAAGTTAATGCCCCAAACGTCAAACAGTTCCACCTCCAAGATTGGAGCAATAAGGAACTCTTGTTTGATTGATGTCGCTCCCTATCTTTTGCATTTATCGTACCCTTTCACCGAATCAAATGTATCTTGATAAATGATTGGCCGATAGTAGCCATACTAGAGCACCTTATAGGTGGTGACAGCCCCACCATGTGGCCCTCCTACATAGGAAGAGTGTCAAGCTTCTAATATACTCAACATTTTAACTTCAGGCATACATTTCCTGATCAAATTATCAGCACACGTAAGGCTCATCACAGAAGTGCTAGAAAGACATAAGATATTCTGAGAATAGTTTTTTCTATTCATTTATGATACAGTAAAAAGAAAATATTTATAGCTATACAATTGTAGGGTTAGAGTTCTTTTCTAGAACTAGGAAGGAGTATATATGGCTATAATTGTATATTATGTAAATCAATCTTATTTTAAGAAAGAATATATTTTCTAACTACTATAAAATTATAGCTTTTCCTAACACCCCCCTCCTGAAATTGGTACCGGTGATCATAAAGTAGCAATTTGGAGATAAGATATTGATGTCGTGCTCGTGTTATTGCCTTTGTAAACAAATCAGCAAGTTGATCCTGAGAAGGAATGAGTTGTTGAGTGATGAGATGATCAATAACCGATGCTCAAATGTAATGGTAGTCCACTTCTATATGCTTTGTGTTTTCGTGTTGCACATGTTTGTGGCTATTTTAATCGCACTAGTGTTATCGACATGTAGCACTGTAGGAGATGTAATAACGACACTGAGCTCAGATAATAGCCGTCGTAGCCAAACTATTTCTAAACTTTTTGCTGACACAACACGATACTCAACCTCTGTAGATGATTTAGACATATGTGATTGTTTCTTACATTTACAAGATATCAAGGATGTGCCAAGAAACATGCACCAACCAGTAACAAAGCGATGAGAATCCGGACAACCAGCCCAATCTGCATCAGTATAGCCTTGAAGATGGAGAGAAGAATCAGAACAGAAAAGAACACCTTGACTCATAGAACCACTAGCATACCAAATGACACGAAGTAATGTAGTGTGATGTATATGGTAAGGATTAGCCACAAACTCACTTAGAACTTTTACTGCATATGAGATTTTTGTCCTTGTCATAGTGAGATAAACTAATGACCCACCAACTGCCGATACAATGTTGGATCATTGAATTGTTCTCCATCAACCTCCTTCTACTTCGTATTAATCTCCATTGGGGTGTACACAACCTTATCATCAGTAAGACCACCCCTTGCAACAAGATCACGAGCATACTTTTATTGTGTAAGCATGATCCCAGTAGGCAAGTATAGAACCTTAAGTCCAAGAAAGTATGTCAGTCGTCCCAAGTCCTTCATCTTAAATGAGGTATGCAAGAATTCTTTCAATTTAGTAATATTCTCTGGATCATTTTCTGTGATAATTATATCATCAACATAGATGAGAAGTATTGTGATACCTACCGGAGAAGTACGAAGAAACAAAGAATGATCTGAAGAACTCTAAGATAAACCCGTAGTTTGAATCGTGGATCGAAATTTCTCTAACCAATCTCAAGGAGCCTGTTTTAAGACATAAAGAGATTTTCGAAGACGACAAACTGCATTTGGTCTTGGCAGAACACACCCAGGTGGTGGTTTCATAAACACCACTTCTTCCAGGTCACCATAAAGAAATGTGTTTTTCACATCCATCTTATGTAAGGTCCAACCCTTTATTGAAGCCACAATCAATAATTTTTGTACCATTTTCATCTTAGCAACAGGTGCAAAAGTCTCCTCAGAATCCACCCCATACACATTTTTGTACCCTTGATTAACTAATCGAGCTTTGTAGTGATCAATTGTATCATGTGTCGAAATTTTAATGGAATACACTCACTTACTTCCAATGAGAACTCCAGCTATTGGTTTATCAACAAATTCCCAAGTAGAATTTTCATTCAATGCACGAAGCTCTTCCGACATTGCCTCTTTCCAACAAGTTTGTGTAGAAGCCTGAGAGTAAGATGTAGGTACATCAACAGAATGAAGTGTGGTATGCATGGCATAAGACTTACCAAATTTTCCTAGAGAATAATCGAGTCATTCAAGAGCATAATGATCTGTCCGACTAGATCGGCGTGGGGGAGTAAGTGGATGAAATGATTCCTCTTACTCTCATGACGAATGAGTATGTAGAGTCAATACCCGAAGAACATGACGGCTGGAGATCATCATGATCATAGCTCATGGGCTGCTCCGAAGAATCAGTAGCTACCACATCATCATTAAACTTGTACAAAAAGGAAACAGTTTCTGAAGCATGTTTAGAATTGTGTTTGTAAGAAAATTGACCCTAAAAATAACGTGAACACGAAGCTGCCGACTGATACTTATCATGACCAATGACACTAACCTATGGTATGAGTGTCTACGATCATCGATGGTATAGTAACCCAACTAAAGGTTGGGGTCAGTCCCAAGGGAGTGGTTTTGAGAATTGATAGAAAAATAAAATTAAGCTCTAACTAGTCGTAGCTAAAGACATTAACGAACAAAAACATGGCAAATTAAAGGGGGTGACACAAAACTGTCAAATAACAATTGGGGGTTTTGTCACAAGTAGTAAAAACAACAAAAATAACAAGAAAATCAAGTATGGGTAACAATTCTTGGGGTGTGACCGCAATACAAGTTGAGATAAGTAGTTGGGTACATGCTTTTGGAAGGAAATTTGTAAGATAATAGTGACTAGGCTAAGCTTTAAATGGAAATAAGTTCCCTCTCGGGCACCTTACCCCGTTACAAATGCGTTCCTACTCGACACCCATTCGACCGCATGAAGACCAACCTACGTCTTACCCCACTCACTCTCTCGAGCTGAATGTTAGGATATAAAACAACGGCACACCCTCTCGGGCAGAACCTCATGTCGACCCACTCCTTAGGCCATTAGTCTAGTGGTCTAGGTTTTGCGACCTCCCTCTCGGGCAAGCCGAAAACACATTAGTTTAAACCACAACCACTAGGTCAAATCACCGTTACAGTACATCTAACTTATCAACAAGCAAAACCCAACAATAGTATCAACACATATTCGAAAAATAATAATAATTTTTCGGAAGGGTCAAAATCATTTTGCAATTAAAAGTAAAAGGAGCCATAAGCTCAAATAATCGCAAAGCAGTTTTAACACAATTAAAAACATAACAACCCAAATGTACACCAAAACACAAGCATCCATAGCAAGCAAAAAAGGTGAGCCTCACCCCACCACAATCAAGAAAATATGTGTCCTCAAATATATAACAATAATCCAGAGGTCAAATAAAAGAAAGACGGAGATAGGGCTGGAAAATAATCCTGGTTAGGTAGCTATTTCGAGTTGGAGTCCTTCAACAGATGTCTTGTAAAGCAGAAGGTATGCTGGGGCGTTTGGTACCTTGCCAAGTGATTCATCAAGCTTTGTACAACTTTTCTTAGCATTCTAATGCGCCTATCTTCAACCCACGCTCTCGAGTGATTAATCAACTACCTTTTTGTTTGTTGGCCTGTAGCTTCTCCAGTTTGTTCCCAATCGGTGATAATGCTTCGGCTAATGGGAGATTCAGCGCTTCGCCTAACAAATTTTTACTACGCCGTGTTTTACAGAACTTCTCAGCAGCTGTGGATGTTCAAACGGCGGTGACCACCGGGGTTGTTGATCAGGTGGGCAAATCACCTAAACCTTCCTGAGCTTGCCGAATTTTACCGACTCCAGGCTCAGAGGGTACCTTGAGTCAAACGGTGAAATAACATTAATCACCAGCGTCTTCGGTAACCCGCCAACTGGGTCTTCTGCTCGCCAATCCTCACCTCTTTGGCACCTATCACACTTCAATCTGGAAAACTAAGACACTATTATTTTACTAGTATGCAAATATAAGATATTATGGGGTTTTGGGTAGCCTCCCAAACACTGGCTTAGTTAACGTCGTGGCACGACGCAAGTTAATATTTATTCTTCATCCGTGGAGTCTCCCATGTTGTAATTTGGTGAATCCTCGGTGAATGGTGGGTATTATCCTGATATCAAGTGGCCGATTTGAGCATCCTGCAGTTGAATTGTCATGGAGTGAGAGGCTGACGCTTCGTTTAGAATTTTGATGTTCTCCTTCATCTCATTCAACATCTCCTCATGTGACTCAATCTTTTGTTGAATGAATGATAGGGCATCATCATCCTGTATACCTTTCTACTTTTTCCCATGTTTACATTCTCGAAGGGAGGAGTGATTTTCTTTCCCTAGGTCAAATCACCATTAAAGTACATCTAACTTATTAGCAAGTAACCCAATAATAATATCAACACATATTCGAAAAATAATAATAAAAATTCGGATGGGTCAAAATCATTTTGCAATTACAAGTAAAAGGAGCCATAAGCTCAAATAATCGCAAAGCAGTTTTAACACAATTAAAAACATAACAACCCAAATGTACACCAAAACACAAGCATCCACAACAAGCATATAAAGGTGAGCCTTACCCCACCACAATCAAGAAAATATATGTCCCCAAATATATAACAATAATCCAGAGGTCAAATTAAAGAAAGACAGAGATAGGGCTGGAGAATAATCCTGGTTAGGTAGCTGTTTCGAGTTGGAGTCCTTCAACAGATATCGCATAAAGCAGAAGGTATGCTGGGGTGTTTGGTACCTTGCCAAGTGATTCATCAAGCTTTGTACAACTTTTCTTAGCATTCCAATGCGCCTATCTTCAACCCACTATCTCGAGTGATTAATCAACTACCGTTTTGTGCGTTGGCCTGCAGCTTCTCCAGTTTGTTCCCAATCGGTGACAGCGCTTTGGCTTCTGAAAGATTCAGCGCTTCGCCTAACAAATTTTTACTTCGCCGTGTTTTACAGAACTTCTAAGCAGCTGTGGATGTTCAAACGGCGGTGAACACCGGCGTTGCCGATCAGGTGGGAAATCGCCTAAACCTTCCTGAGCTTGCCGAGATTTACCGACTTCAGGCTCAGAGGGTATCTTGAGTCAAATGGTGAAATAACATTGATCACCAGTGTCTTCGGCAACCCACCAACTAGGTCTGCTGCTCGCCATTCTTCAAATCTTTGGCATCTATCACACTTTAATCTGGAAACTAAGACACTACTATTTTACTAGTATTCAAATATAAGATAATATGGGGTTTTGGGTTGCCTGCGAAATAGTGCCTTAGTTTTCGTCGTGGCACGACGCAAGTCAACATTTATTCTTCATCCTCGGAGTCTCCCATGTTGTAATTTGGTGAATCCTCAGTGAATGTTGGGTGTTGTACTGATATCAAGTGGCCGATTTGAGCATCTTGCAGTTGAATTGTTATGGAGTGAGAGGCTGACGCTTCGTTTAGCATTTCGATGTTCTCCTTCATCTCACTCAACATCTTCTCATGTGCCTCAATCTTTTGTTGAATGAGTGATAGGGCATCATCATCCTGTATACCTTTCTTCTTCTTCCCATGTTTACATTTTTGAAGGGAGGAGTGCTTTTCTTTCCCTATGGCTTATACCTCCAATTCCGTGACTCGGGTGGATAGAGCATTCAACTAGGTAACTAGTGCGTCTCACCCCTGCTTCTTTTGGCTTCTTTGCTGGCTTCTACCATCCCATCAAGGAGTTTTGCTACAACTTCATTGGGCTGGTGTAGAATACTGCCCACGCAAAGTTGATCAACTATATATATATTCTCGATTCCTAAAACCCTGTAGAAGCACTCTAGTAGCCCCTTGTCTGTAATCCCGTGAGATGGGCATGGTTGCAGCACCGCTTGAAACTTCAGCCATATTTCCTGAATCGTCTCATCCCCTACCTGTTTAAAGGTCAGGAGGTTGTCCCTGAGGTTCAATAGTTTTAAAAAGGGATGATTTGTGTGGTATCCATAATGATTTTCCATCCTTAGGTCCCTGCTTTGATATTCAAACTAGCAAAATAAACTACAATTTAGATTAGTAAACCTAAAACTAGAAATAATCAAAAAAATTATTTATCTACAAATTCCCATATAACACCACTCCCCGGCAGCGGTGCCATTTTGATGCTTATCTTGACCAAGGACAGTAACCTATGGTGTGAGTGTCTACGATCATTGATTATATAGTAACTCAACTAAAGGTTGGGGTCAGTCCCAAGGGAGTGGTTTTGAGAATTGATAGAAAAATAAAATTAAGCTCTAACTAGTCGTAGCTAAAGACATTAACGGACAAAAACATGGAAAATTAAAGGGGGTGGCACGAAACTGTCAAATATCAATGGGGGTTTTGTCACAAGTAGTAAAAACATCAAAAATAACAGGAAAATCAAGTATAGGTAAGAATTCTTGGGGTGTGACCGCAATACAAGTTGAGATTAGTAGTTGGGTACATGCTTTTGAAATGAAATTTGTAAGATAATAGTGACTAGGCTAAGCTTTAAATGTAAATAAGTTCCCTCTCGGGCAACTTACTCCGTTTCAAATGCGTTCCTCACGGACACCCATTTCCCGCATCAAGACCAGCCTACGCCTTACCCCACTCACTCTCTCAAGCTGAGTGTTAGGATAGAAGACTAGGGCACACCCTCTCGGGCAGAACCTCATGTGGACCCACTCCTTAGGCCATCTGTCTAGTGGTCTTGGTTTTGCGATCTCCCTCTCGGGCAAGCCATAAACACATGGGTGGCTTTGGATTTGCAACTACAAACCCTTTAGGTTAAACCACAACCACTAGGTCAAATTACCATTAAAGTACATCCAACTTATCAGCAAGCAAGACCCAATAATAATATCAACACATATTCAAAAAATAATAATAATTTTTCGAAAGGGTCAAAATCATTTTGCAATTAAAAGTAAAAGGAGCCATAAGCTCAAATAATCGCAAAGCAGTTTTAACACAATTAAAAACATAACAACCCAAATGTACACCAAAACACAAGAATCCATAGCAAGCAAATAAAGGTGAGCCTCACCCCACCACAATTAAGAAAATATGTGTCCTCAAATATATAACAATAATCCAGAGGTCAAATTAAAGAAGAACAACGATAGGGCTGGAGAATAATCCTGGTTAGGTAGCTGTTTCGAGTTGGTGTCCTTCAACAAATGTCTTGTAAAGCAGAAGGTATGCTGGGGCGTTTCGTACCTTGCCAAGTGATTCATCAAGCTCTGTACAGCTTTTCCTAGCATTCCAATGCGCCTATCTTCAACCCACGCTCTCGAGTGATTAATCAGCTACCTTTTAGTGTGTTGGCTTGCAGCTCCTCCAGTTTGTTCCCAATCGGTAACATCGCAATGTATTCTGGGAGATTCGGTGCTTCGCCTAACAAATTTTTACTTCGCCGTGTTTTACAAAACTTCTCAGCAGGTGTGGATGTTCAAACGGCGGTGACCACCAGGGTTGCCGATCAGGTCGGCAAATCGCCTAAACCTTCCTATGCCTTTAGAGTTTTACCGACTCCTTGCTCAGAGGGTACCTTGAGTCAAACGGTGAAATAACATTGATCTCCAGCGTCCTCCGCAACCTGCTAACTGGGTCTGCTGCTCGCCATTCTTCACTTCTTTGGCACCTATCACACTTCAATCTGGAAAACTAAGACACTATTATTTTACTAGTATGCAAATATAAGATATTATGGGGTTTTGGTTAGCCTCCCAAACACTAGCTTAGTTAACGTCGTTGCACGATGCAAGTCAACTTTTATTCTTCATCCTCGGAGTCTCCAATGTTGTAATTTGGTTAATCCTCGGTGAATGGTGGGTATTGTCCTGATATCAAGTGGCCGATTTGAGCATCTTGCAGTTGAATTGTCAAAGAGTGAGAGGCTGTACGCTTCCTTTAACATTTCGATATTCTCCTTCATCTCATTCAACACCTTCTCAAGTTCCTCAATCTTTTGTTGAATGAGTTATAGGGCATCATCATCCTGTATACCTTTCTTCTTCTTCCCATGTTTACATTCTTGAAGGGAGGAGTGCTTTTCTTTCCCTATGGCTTGTACCTCCAATTCTGTGACTCAAGTGGATAGAGCATTCAACTGGGTCACTATTGCGTCCCACTCCTGCTTCTTTTGGCTTCTTTGCTGGCTTCTACCATGCCATCAAGGAGTTTTGCTACAACTTCATAGGGCTGGTGTAGCATACTGCCCTCGCAAAGTTGATAAACTATATATCTATTCTTGATTCCTAAACCCCTGTAGAAGCACTATAATAGCCCCTTGTCTGTCATCCCGTGAGATGGACATGGTTGCAGCACCGCTTGACACTTCAGCCACATTTCCTGAATCGTCTCATCCCCTACCTGTTTAAAGGTCAGGAGGTTGTCCCTAAGGTTCATTATTTTCAAAAAGGGATGATTCGTGTGGTATCCGTAATGATTTTCCATCCTTAGGTACCTTCTTTGATATTTAAACTAGCAAAATAAAACTACAATTTAGATTAGTAAAACTAAAACTAGAAAGAATCAAAAATTTCATTTAACTACGAATTCCCATATAACACCACTCCCCGGCAGCGGTGCCATTTTGATGCTCATCATGACCAACGACACTAACCTATGGTTTGAGTATCTAAGATCATTGATAGTATAGTAACCCAACTAAAGGTTGGGGTCGTGTCCCAAGGGAGTGGTTTTTAGAATTGATAGAAAAATAAAACTAAGCTCTAACTAGTCGTAGCTAAAGACATTAACGAAGAAAAACATGGAAAATTAAACGGGGTGGCATGAAACTGTCAAATTTCAATGGGGGTTTTGTCACAAGTTGTAAAAACATCAAAAATAACAGGAAAATCAAGTATAGGTAAGAATTCTTGGGGTGTGACCACAATACAAGTTGAGATTAGTAGTTGGGTACATGCTTTTGAAAGGAAATTTGTAAGATAATAGTGACTAGGCTAAGCTTTAAATGTAAATAAGTTCCCTCTCGGGCAACTTACTCTGTTTCAAATGCGTCCCTCTCGGACACCCATTTCCCGCATCAAGACCAGCCTACGCCTTACCCCACTCACTCTCTCGAGCTGAGTGTTAGTATATAAGACTAGGGCACACCCTCTCGAGCAGAACCTCATGTGGACCCACTCCTTAGGCCATCAGTCTAGTGGTCTTGGTTTTGCGATCTCCCTCTCGGGCAAGCCGAAAACACATGGGTGGCTTTGGATTTGCAACTACAAACCCTTTAGGTTAAACCACAACCACTAGGTCAAATCACCATTAAAGTACATCTAACTTATCAGCAAGCAAGACCTAATAATAATATCAACACATATTCGATAAATATTAATAATTTTTCGGAAGGGTCAAAATCATTTCGCAATTAAAAGTAAAAGGAGTCATAAGCTCAAATAATCGCAAAGCAGCTTTAACACAATTAAAAACATAACAACCCAAATGTACACCAAAACACAAGAATCCATAGCAAGCAAATAAAGGTGAGCCTCACCCCACCACAATCAAGAAAATATGTGTCCTCAAATATATAACAATAATCCAGAGGTCAAATTAAAGAAGGACAACGATAGGGCTGGAGAATAATCCTGGTTAGGTAGCTGTTTCGAGTTGGTGTCCTTCAACAAATGTCTTGTAAAGCAGAAGGTATGCTGGGGCGTTTGCTACCTTGCCAAGTGATTCATCAAGCTCTGTACAACTTTTCTTAGTATTCCAATGCGCCTATCTTCAACCCACGCTCTCGAGTGATTAATCAACTACCTTTTAGTGTGTTGGCTTGCAGCTCCTCCAGTTTGTTCCCAATCGGTAACATCGCTTTGTATTCTGGGAGATTCGGCGCTTCGCCTAACAAATTTTTACTTCGCCGTGTTTTACAGAACTTCTCAGCAGCTGTGGATGTTCAAACGGCGGTGACCACCAGGGTTGCCGATGAGGTCGGCAAATTGCCTACACCTTCCTGTGCCTTCCGAGTTTTACCGACTCCTTGCTCAGAGGGTACCTTGAGTCAAACGGTGAAATAACATTGATCTCCAGCGTCCTCGGCAACCTGCTAACTGGGTCTGCTGTTCGCCATTCTTCACCTCTTTGGCACCTATCACACTTCAATCTGGAAAACTAAGACACTATTACTTTACTAGTATGCAAATATAAGATATTATGGAGTTTTGGGTAGTCTCCCAAACACTGGCTTAGTTAACGTCGTGGCACGATGCAAGTTAACTTTTATTCTTCATCCTCGGATTCTCCCATGTTGTAATTTGGTGAATCCTCGGTGAATGTTGGGTGTTGTACTGATATCAAGTGGCCGATTTGAGCATCTTGTAGTTGAATTGTTATGGAGTGAGAGGCTGACGCTTCGTTTAGCATTTCGATGTTCTCCTTCATCTCAGTCAACATCTTCTCATGTGACTCAATCTTTTGTTGAATGAGTGATAGGGCATCATCATCCTGTATACCTTTCTTCTTCTTCCCATGTTTACATTCTTGAAGGGAGGAGTGCTTTTCTTTCCCTATGGCTTGTACCTCCAATTCTGTGACTCGAGTGGATAGAGCATTCAACTGGGTCACTATTGCGTCCCACTCCTGCTTTTTTTGGCTTCTTTGCTGGCTTCTACCATGCCATCAAGGAGTTTTGCTACAACTTCATAGGGCTGGTGTAGCATACTGCCCTCGCAAAGTTGATAAACTATATATCTATTCTTGATTCCTAAACCCCTGTAGAAGCACTCTAGTAGCCCCTTGTCTGTCATCCCATGAGATGGACATGGTTGCAGCACCGCTTGAAACTTCAGCCACATTTCCTGAATCGTCTCATCCCCTACCTGTTTAAAGGTCAGGAGGTTGTCCCTGAGGTTCATTATTTTCAAAAAGGGATGATTCATGTGGTATACATAATCGTTTTCCATCCTTAGGTACCTTCTTTGATATTTAAACTAGGAAAATAAAACTACAATTTAGATTAGTAAAACTAAAACTATAAAGAATCAAAAATTTCATTTAACTACGAATTCCCATATAACACCACTCCCCAGCAGCGGTGCCATTTTGATGCTCATCATGACCAACGACACTAACCTATGGTTTGAGTATCTACGATCATTGATAGTATAGTAACCCAACTAAAGGTTGGGGTCGTGTCCCAAGGGAGTGGTTTTAAGAATTGATAGAAAAATAAAATTAAGCTCTAACTAGTCGTAGCTAAGACATTAACGAAGAAAAACATGGCAAATTAAAGGGGGTGACACGAAACTGTCAAATATCAATTGGGGATTTTGTCACAAGTAGTAAAAATAACAAAAACAATAAGGAAATCAAGTATGGATAAGAATTCTTGGGGTGTGACCGCAATACAAGTTGAGATAAGTAGTTGGGTACATGCTTGTGAAAAGAAATTTGTAAGATAATAGTGACTAGGCTAAGCTATAAATGGAAATAATTTCCCTCTCGGGCAACTTACCCGGTTTCAAATACGTTCCTCTCGGACACCCATTCGCCGCATAAAGACCAGCCTACACCTTACCCCACTCACTCTCTCGAGCTGAGTGTTAGGATATAAGACTAGGGCACACCCTCTCGGGCAGAACCTCATGTCGACCCACTCCTTAGGCCATCAGTCTACTGGTCTTGGTTTTGCGACCTCCCTCTCGTGCAAGCCGAAAACACATAGGTGGCTTGGATTTGCAACTACAAACCCTTTAGGTTAAACCACAACCACTAGGTCAAACCACCGTTAAAGTACATCTAACTTATCAGCAAGCAAGACCCAACAATAATATCAACACATATTCGAAAAATAATAATATTTTTTCGGAAGGGTCAACATCATTTTGCAATTAAAAGTAAAAGGAACCATAAGCTCAAATAATCGGAAAGCAGTTTTAACACAATGAAAAACATAACAACCCATATGTACCCAAAACAAAATCAGCCATGGCAAGCAAATAAAGGTGAGCCTCACCCCACCACAATCAAGAAAATATGTGACCTCAAATATATAACAAGATTCCAGAGGTCAAATTAAAGAAGGACAGAGATAGGGGTGGTGAATAATCCTGGTTAGGTAGCTATTTCGAGTTGGAGTCCTTCAACAGATGTCGCGTAAAGCAGAAGATATGATGGGGCGTCTGGTACCTTGCTAAGTGATTCATCAAGCTCTGTATAGCTTTTCTTAGCATTCCAATGCGCCTATCTTCAACCCACGCTCTCGAGTGATTAATCAGCTACCTTTTTGTGTGTTGGCCTGCAGCTTCTCCAGTTTGTTCCCAATCGGTGACATTGCTTTGTCTTCTGGGAGATTCGGCGCTTCGCCTAACAAATTTTTACATCACCGTGTTTTACAGAACTTCTCAGCAGCTGTGGATGTTTAAACGGCGGTGACCACCGTGGTTGCCGATTAGGTGGGCAAATCGCCTAAACCTTCCTGAGCTTGCCGAGTTTTACCGACTCCAGGGTCAGAGGGTACCTTGAGAAAAACGGGGAAATAACATTGATCTCCAGCGTCCTCGGCAACCCGCTAACTGGGTCTGCTACTCGCCATTATTCACCTCTTTGGCACCTATCACACTTCAATCTGGGAAACTAAGACACTATTATTTTACTAGTATGTCAATATAAGATATTATGGGGTTTTGGGTAGCATCCCAAACACTGGCTTAGTGAACATCGTGGCACGATGCAAGTCAACTTTTATTCTTCATCCTCGGAGTCTCCCATGTTGTAATTTGGTTAATCCTCGGTGAATGGTGGGTATTGTCCTGATATCAAGTGGCCGATTTGAGCATCTTGCAGTTGAATTGTCAAAGAGTGAGAGGCTGACGCTTCCTTTAACATTTCGATATTCTCCTTCATCTCATTCAACATCTTCTCATGTTCCTCAATCTTTTGTTGAATGAGTTATAGGGCATCATCTTCATGTATACCTTTCTTCTTCTTCCCATGTTTACATTCTTGAAGGGAGGAGTGCTTTTCTTTCCCTATGGCTTGTACCTCCAATTTTGTGACTCGAGTGGATAGAGCATTCAACTGGGTAACTATTGCGTCCCACTCTTGCTTCTTTTGGCTTCTTTGCTGGCTTCTACCATGCCATCAAGGAGTTTTGCTACAACTTCATAGGGCTGGTGTAGCATACTGCCCTCGCAAAGTTGATAAACTATATATCTATTCTCGATTCCTAAACCCCTATAGAAGCACTCTAGTAGCCCCTTGTCTGTCATCCCGTGAGATGGACATGGTTGCAGCACCGCTTGAAACGTCAGCCACATTTCCTAAATCGTCTCATCCCCTACCTGTTTAAAGGTCAAGAGGTTGTCCCTGAGGTTCATTATTTTCAAAAAGGGATGATTCGTGTGGTATCCATAATGATTTTCCATCCTTAGGTCCCTTCTTTGATATTTAAACTAGCAAAATAAAACTACAATTTAGATTAGTAAACCTAAAACTAGAAAGAATCAAAAATTTCATTTAACTACGAATTCCCATATAACACCACTCCCCGGCAGCGGTGCCATTTTGATGCTCATCATGACCAACGACACTAACCTATGCTTTGAGTATCTACGATCTTTGATAGTATAGTAAACCAACTAAAGGTTGGGGTCGGGTCCCAAGGGAGTGGTTTTTAGAATTGATAGAAAAATAAAATTAAGCTCTAACTAGTCGTAGCTAAAGACATTAACGAACAAAAACATGGCAAATTAAAGGGGGTGACACGAAACTGTCAAATATCAATTGGGGATTGTGTCACAAGTAGTAAAAATATCAAAAACAATAAGAAAATCAAGTATGGGTAAAAATTCTTGGGGTGTGATCGCAATAAAAGTTGAGATAAGTAGTTGGGTACATGCTTGTGAAATGAAATTTGTAAGATAATAGTGACTAGGCTAAGCTATAAATGGAATTAAGTTCCCTCTCGGGCAACTTACCCCGTTTCAAATACGTTCCTCTAGGACACCCATTTGCCGCATGAAGACTAGCCTACAACTTACCCCACTCACTCTCTCGAGCTGAGTGTTAGGATATAAGACTAGGGCACACCCTCTCGGGCAGAACCTCATGTCGACCCACTCCTTAGGTTATCAGTCTAGTGGTCTTGGTTTTGCGACCTCCTTCTCGTGCAAGCCGAAAACACATAGGTGGCTTGGATTTGCAACTACAAACCCTTTAGGTTAAACCACAACCACTAGGTCAAATCACCATTAAAGTACATCTAACTTATCAGCAAGCAAGACCCAACAATAATATCAACACATATTCGAAAAATAATAATATTTTTTCGGAAGGGTCAACATCATTTTGCAATTAAAAGTAAAATGAGCCATAAGCTCAAATAATCGGAGAGCAGTTTTAACACAATTAAAAACATAACAACCCAAATGTACACCAAAACAAAATCAGCCATAGTAAGCAAATAAAGGTGAGCCTCACCCCACCACAATCGAGAAAATATGTGACCTCAAATATATAACAAGATTCCAGAGGTCAAATTAAGGAAAGACAGAGACAGGGGTGGAGAATAATCCTGGTTAGGTAGCTATTTCGAGTTGGAGTCCTTCAACAGATGTCGCGTAAAGCAGAAGATATGATGGGGCGTCTGGTACCATGCCAAGTGATTCATCAAGCCTTGTACAACTTATCTTACCATTCCAATGCGCCTATCTTCAACCCACGCTCTCGAGTGATTAATCAGCTACCTTTTTGTGTGTTGGCCTGCAGCTTCTCCAGTTTGTTCCCAATCGGTGACATTGCTTTGGCTTCTGGGAGATTCGGCGCTTCGCCTAACAAATTTTTACTTCGCCGTGTTTTACAGAACTTCTCAGCAGCTGTGGATGTTTAAACGGCGGTGACCACCGTGGTTGCCGATTAAGTGGGCAAATCGCCTACATCTTCCTGAGCTTGCCGAGTTTTACCGAATCTAGGGTCAGAGGGTACCTCGAGACAAACGGTCAAATATCATTGATCACAAGCGACTTCGGCAACCCGCCAACTGGGTCTGCTGCTCGCCATTCTTCACATCTTTGGCACCTATCACACTTTAATCTAGAAAACTAAGACACTATTATTTTACTAGTATGCAAATATAAGATAATATGGGGTTTTGGGTTGCCTCCCAAATAGTGCCTTAGTTAACGTCGCGGCACGACTCAAGTCAACATTTATTCTTCATCCTCGGAGTCTCCCATGTTGTAATTTGGTGAATCCTCGGTGAATGGTGGGTATTGTCCTGATATCAAGTGGGCGATTTGAGCATCTTGCTGTTCAATTGTTATGGAGTGAGAGGCTGACTCTTCGTTTAGCATTTCGATGTTCTCCTTCATCTCATTCAACATATTCTCATGTGCCTCAATCTTTTGTTGAATGAGTGATAGGGCATCATCATCCTGTATACCTTTCTTCTTCTTCCCATGTTTACATTCTTGAAGGGAGGAGTGCTTTTATTTCCCTATGGCTTGTACCTCCGATTCCGTGACTCGGGTGGATAGAGCATTCAACTGGGTAACTAGTGCGTCCCACCCCTTCTTCTTTTGGCTTCTTTGCTGGCTTCTACCATCCCATCAAGGAGTTTTGCTACAACTTCATAGGGCTGGTGTAGCATACTACCCTCGCAAAGTTGGTCATCTATATATATATTCTCAATTCCTAAAACCCTGTAGAACCACTCTAGTAGACCCTTGTCTGTAATCCCGTGAGATGGGCATGGTTGCAGCACTGCTTGAAACTTCAGCCACATTTCCTGAATCGTCTCATCCCCTACCTGTTTAAAGGTCAGGAGGTTTTCCCTGAGGTTCAATAGTTTCAAAAAGGGATGATTTGTGTGGTATCCATAATGATTTTCCATCCTTAGGTCCCTGCTTTGATATTCAAACTAGCAAAATAAAACTACAATTTAGATTAGTAAAACTAAAACTAGAAAGAATCAAAAATTTCATTAAACTAGGAATTCCCATATAACACCACTCCCCGGCAGCGGTGCCATTTTGATGCTTATCTTAACCAACGACACTAACCTATGGTATGAGTGTCTACGATCATTGATAGTATAGTAACCCAACTAAAGGTTGGGGTCGAGTCCCAAGGAAGTGGTTTTGAGAATTGATAGAAAAATAAAATTAAGCTCTAACTAGTCGTAGCTAAAGACATTAACGAACAAAAACATGGAAAATTAAAGGGGGTGACACGAAACTGTCAAATTTCAATTGGGGGTTTTGTCACAAGTAGTTAAAACAGCAAAAATAACAAGAAAATCAAGTATGGGTAAGAATTCTTGGGGTGTGACCGCAATACAAGTTGAGATAGGTAGTTGGGTACATGCTTTTGAAAGGAAATTTGTAAGATAATAGTGACTAGGCTAAGCTTTAATGGAAATAAGTTCCCTCTCGGGCAAATTACCCCATTTGAAATGCATTCCTCTCGGACACCCATTTGCCGCATGAAGACCTGCCTACGCCTTACCCCACTCACATTCTCGAGCTGACTGTTAGGATATAAGATTAGGGCACACCCTCTCGGGCAGAACCTCATGTCAACCCAGTCCTTAGGCCATCAGTCTAGAGGTCTTGGTTTTGCGACCTCCCTCTCGGGCAAGCCGAAAACACATGGGTGGCTTTGGATTTGCAACTACAAACCCTTTAGGTTAAACCACAACCACTAGGTCAAATAACCATTAATATAACTTATCAGCAAGCAAGATCCAATAATAATATCACCACATATTCGAAAAATAATAATAATTTTTTGGAAGGGTCAAAATCATTTTGCATTTAAAAGTAAAAGGAGTCAAAAGCTCAAATAATCGCAAAGCAGTTTTAACACAATAAAAAACATAACAACCCAAATGTATACCAAAACACAAGCATCCATAGCAAGCAAATAAAGGTGAGCCTCACCCCACCACAATCAAGAAAATATGTGTCCTCAAATATATAACAATAATCCAGAGGTCAAATTAAAGAAAGACAGAGATAGGGCTGAAAAATAATCCTGGTTAGGTAGCTGTTTCGAGTTGGAGTCCTTCAATAGATGTCGCGTAAAGCAGAATGTATGTTGGGGTGTTTGGTGTCTTGCCAAGTGATTCATCAAGCTCTGTACAACTTTTCTTAGCATTCCAACGCGCCTATCTTCAACCCACGCTCTCGAGTGATTAATCAGCTACCTTTTTGTGTATTAGCATGCAGCTTCTCCAGTTTGTTCCCAATCGGTGACAGTGCTTTGGCTTCTGGGAGATTCGGCTCTCCGCCTAACAAATTTTTACATCGCCGTGTTTTACAGAACTGCTCAGCAGTTGTGGATGTTCAAACGGCGGTGACCACCGGGGTTGCCGATCAGCTGGGCAAATCGCTTAAACCTTCCTGAGCTTGCCGAGTTTTACCGACTCCTGGCTCAGAGGGTACCTTAAGTCAAACGGTGAAATAACATTGATCACCAACATCTTCGGCAACCCGCCAACTGGGTCTGCTGCTCGCCATTCTTCACATGTTTGGCACCTATCACACTTTAATCTGGAAAACTAAGACACTTTTATTTTACTAGTATGCAAATATAAGATAATATGGGGTTTTGGGTTGCCTCTCAAACAGTGCCTTAGTTAACGTCGCGGCACGACTCAAGTCAACATTTATTCTTCATCCTCGGAGTCTCCCATATTGTAATTTTGTGAATCCTCGATGAATGGTGGATATTGCCCTGATATCAAGTGGCCGATTTGAGCATCTTGCAGTTGAATTGTTATGGAGTGAGAGGCTGACGCTTCGTTTAGCATTTCGATGTTCTCCTTCATCTCATTCAACATCTTCTCATGTGCCTCAATCTTTTGTTGAATGAGTGATAGGGCATCATCATCCGGTATACCTTTCTTCTTCTTCCCATGTTTACATTCTTAAAGGGAGGAGTGATTTTCTATCCCTATGGCTTGTACCTCCAATTCGGCGACTCGGGTGGATAGAGCATTCAACTGGGTAACTAGTGCATCCCACTCCTGCTTCTTTTGCCTTCTTTGCTGGCTTCTACCATGCCATCAAGGAGTTTTGCTACAACTTCATAGGGCTGGTGTAGCATACTACCCTCGCAAAGTTGATCAACTACATATCTATTCTCGATTCCTAAACCCCTATAGAAGCACTCTAGAAGCCCCTTGTCTGTCATCCCGTGAGATGGTCATGGTTGCAGCACCGCTTGAAATTTCAGCCACATTTCCTCAATCGTCTCATCCCCTACCTGTTTAAAGGTCAGGAGGTTGTCCCTGAGGTTCAATAGTTTCAAAAAGGGATTATTTGTGTGGTATTCATAATGATTTTCCATCCTTAGGTCCCTGCTTTGATATTCAAACTAGCAAAATAAAACTACAATTTAGATTAGTAAAACTAAAACTAGAAAGAATAAAAAAATTCATTTAACTACGAATTCCCATATAGCACTACTCTCCGGAAGCGGTGCCATTTTGATGCTTATCATTACCAACAACACTAACCAGTGGTTTGAGTGTCTACGATCATTGATAGTACAGTAACCCATCTAAAGGTTGGGGTCGAGTCCCAAGGAAGGGGTTTTGAGAATTGATAGAAAAATAAAATTAAGCTCTAACTAGTCTTAGCTAAAGACATTAACGAACAAAAACATGGCAAATTAAAGGGGGTGACACGAAACTGTCAAATATCAATTGGAGGTTTTGTCACAAGTAGTAAAAACTACAAAAATAACAAGAAAATCAAGTATGGGTAAGAATTCTTGGGGTGTGACCGCAATACAACTTGGGATAAGTAGTTGGGTACATGTTTTTGTAAGGAAATTTGTAAGATAGCATTGACTAGGCTAAGCTTTAAATGGAAATAAGTTCCCTCTCGGGCAAATTACCCCGTTTTAAATGCGTTCCTCTCAGACACCCATTTGCCGCATGAAGACCAGCCTACGCCTTACCCCACTCACTCTCTCGAGCTGATTGTTAGGATATACGTCTAGGGCACACCCTCTCGGGCAGAACATCATGTCGACCCACTCCTTAGGCCATCAGTCTAGTGGTCTTTGTTTTGCGACCTCCCTCTCGAGCAAGCCGAAAACACATGGGTGGCTTTGGCTTTGCAACTACAAACCCTTTAGGTTAAACCACAACCACTAGGTCAAATCACCATTAAAGTACATCTAACTTATCAGTAAGCAAGACCCAATAATAATATCAACACATATTCAAAAAATAATAATATTTTTTTGGAAGCGTCAAAATCATTTGGCAATTAAAAGTAAAAGGAGCCATAAGCTCAAACAATCGCAAAGTAGTTTTAACACAATTAAAAACATAACAACCCAAATGTACACCAAAACACAATCAGCCATAGCAAGCAAATAAAGGTGAGCCTCGCCCCACCACAATCAAGAAAATATGTGTCCTCAAATATATATCAATAATCCAGAGATCAAATTAAAGAAAGACAGAGATAGGGCTGGAGAATAATACTAGTTAGGTAGCTGTTTCGAGTTGGAGTCCTTCAACAGATATCGCGTAAACCAGAAGGTATGTTGGGGCGTTTCGTACCTTGCCAAGTGATTCATCAAGCTCTGTACAACTTTTCTTAGCATTCCATTGCGCCTATCTTCAACCCACACTCTCGAGTGATTAATCAACTACATTTTTGTGTGTTGGCCCGCAGCTTCTCCAGTTTGTCCCCAATCGGTGATAGCGCTTTGGGTTCTGGGAGATTCGGCGCTTCGCCTAACAAATTATTTACTTCGTCGTGTTTTACAGAACTTCTCAGCAGCTGCGGATGTTCATACGGCGGTGACCACCGGTGTTGCCGATCAGGTGCGCAAATCGCCTAAACCTTTCTGAGCTTGCCGAGTGTTACCGACTCCAGGCTTAGAGGGTACCTTGAGTCAAACGGTGAAATAACATTGATCACCAGCGTCTTCGGCATCCCGCCAACTGGGTCTGCTGCTCGCCATTCTTCACAACTTTGGCACCTATCACACTTTAATCTGGAAAACTAAGACACTATTATTTTACTAGTATGCAAATATAAGATAATATGGGGTTTTGGGTTGCCTCCCAAATAGTGCCTTAGTTAACGTCGTGGCACGACGCAAGTCAACATTTATTCTTCATCCTCGGAGTCTCCCATGTTATAATTTGGTGAATCCTCTGTGAATGGTGGGTATTGTCCTGATATCAAGTGGCCGATTTGAGCATCTTGCAGTTGAATTGTTATAGAGTGAGAGGCTTACGCTTCGTTTAGCATTTCGATGTTCTCCTTCATCTCATTCAACATCTTCTCATGTGTCTCAATCTTTTGTTGAATGAGTGATAGGGCATCATCATCCTGTATACCTTTCTTCTTCTTCCCATGTTTACATTCTTGAAGGAAGGAGTGCTTTTCTTTCCCTATGGCTTGTACCTCCAATTCCGTCACTCAAAGATAGACGTGTCACACCGCATGAAGAAATATGTCAAGCATTGAATGAAGGGAGGGAGGCTCGGGCGAGGTTGTCGGAGCACGTCCGCCGTTGTCTTTTTTGTCGAGGTTGCTTGCAAGGAGTCGACACTCTGAGATGTCAATAGAGAGAGCAGAAAGGCGAATCGTGAGTGTTCGAGTCTGTAATCTTGTCAAAGAGGGTTTGACCTCAACTAAGCTACGGGTTGTTATTCTGGTAGACTCGGGTGGATCGAGCATTCAACTGGGTAATTAGTGCGTCCCACTCCTACTTCTTTTGGCTTCTTTGCTGGCTTCTACCATGCCATCAAGGAGTTTTGCTACAACTTCATAGGGCTGGTGTAGCATACTACCCTCGCAAAGTTGATCAACTATATATCTATTCTCGATTCCTAAACCCCTGTAGAAGCACTCTAGAAGCCCCTTGTCTGTCATCCCGTGAGATAGGCATGGTTGCAGCATCGTTTGAAACTTCAGCCACATTTCCTGAATCGTCTCATCCCCTACCTGTTTAAAGGTCAAGAGGTTGTCCCTGAGGTTCAATAGTTTCAAAAAGGGATGATTTGTGTGGTATTCATAATGATTTTCCTTCCATAGGTCCCTGCTTTGATATTCAAACTAGCAAAATAAAACTACAATTTATATTAGTAAAACTAAAACTAGAAAGAATCAAAAATTTCATTTAACTACGAATTCCCATATAACACCACTCCCCGACAGCGGTGCCATTTATATGCTTATCATGACCAACGACACTAACCTATGGTGTGAGTGTCTACGATCATTGATAGTATAGTAACCCAACTAAAGGTTGGGGTCGTGTCTCAAGGGAGTGGTTTTGAGAATTTATAGAAAAATAAAATTAAGCTCTAACTAGTCGTAGCTAAAGACATTAACGAACAAAAACATGGCAAATTAAAGGGGGTGACACGAAACTGTCAAATATCAATTGGGGGTTTTGTCACATGTAGTAAAAACAACAAAATAACAAGAAAATCAAGTATGGGTAAGAATTCTTGGGGTTTGACCGCAATACAAGTTGAGATAAGTAGTTGGGTACATGTTTTTGAAAGCAAATTTGTAATATAATAGTTACTAGGCTAAGCTTTAAATGGAAATAAATTCCCTCTCGGGCAAATTACCCAATTTCGAATGCGTTCCTCTCGGACACCCATTTGCCGCATGAAGACCAACCTACGCCTTACCCCACTAACTCTCTCGAGCTGAGTATTAGGATATAAGCCTAGGGCACACCCTCTCGGGCAGAACCTCACGTCCACCCACTCCTTAGGACATCAGTCTAGTGGTCTTGGTTTTGCGACCTCCCTCTCGGGCAAGCCGAAAACACATAGGTGGCTTTGGATTTGCAACTACAAAACCTTTAGGTTAAACCACAACCACTAGGTCAAATCACCATTAAAGTACATCTAACTTATCAGCAAGCAAGACCCAACAATAATATGAATACATATTCGGAAAATAAGTCAAAATCATTTTGCAATTAAAAGTAAAAGGAGCCATAAGCTCAAATAATCGTCAAGCAGTTTTAACACAATTAAAAACATAACAGCCCAAATGTACACCAAAACACAATCAGCCATAGCGAACAAATAAAGGTGAGCCTCACCCTACCACAATCAAGAAAATATGTGTCCTCAAATATATAACAATAATCCAGAGGTCAAATTAAAGAAAGACAGAGATAGGGCTGGAGAATAATCCTAGTTAGGTAGCTGTTTCGAGTTGGAGTCCTTCAACAGATGTCGCGTAAACCAGAAGGTATGCTGGGGCGTTTGGTACCTTGCCAAGTCATACATAAAGCTCTGTACAGCTTTTCTTTGCATTCCAATGCGCCTATCTTCAACCCACGCTCTCGAGTTATTAATCATCTACCTTTTTGTGTGTTGTCCTGCAGCTTCTCCAGTTTGTTCCCAATCGGTGACAGCGCTTTCGCTTCTAGGAGATTCGGCGCTTCGCCTAACAAATTTTTACTTCGTCTTGTTTTACAGAACTTCTCAGCAGCTGTGGATGTTCAGACGGCGGTGACCACCAGGGTTGCTGATCAGTTGGGCAAATCGCCTAAACCTTCCTGAGCTTGCAGAGTTTTACCGACACCAGGCTCAGAGGGTACCTTGAGTCAAACGGTGAAATAACATTGATCACCAGCGTCTTCGGCAACAAGCCAACTGGGTCTGCTACTCGCCATTCTTCACATCTTTGGCACCTATCACACTTTAATCCTGAAAACTAAGACACTATTATTTTACTAGTATGCAAATATAAGATAATATGGGGTTTTGGGTTGCCTCCCAAACAGTGCCTTAGTTAACGTCGTGGCACGACGCAAGTCAACAATTATTCTTCATCCTCGGAACCTCCCATATTGTAATTTGATGAATCCTCGGTGAATGGTGGGTGTTGTACTGATATCAAGTGGCCGATTTGAGCATCTTGCAGTTGAATTGTTATGGAGTGAGAGGCTAACGCTTCGTTTAGCATTTCGATGTTCTCCTTCATCTCAGTCAACATCTTCACATATGCCTCAATCTTTTGTTGAATGAGTGATAGGGCATCATCATCATGTATACCGTTCTTCTTCTTCCCATGTTTACATTCTCGAAGGGAGGAGCGATTTTCTTTCCCTATGGCTTGTACCTCCAATTCCGTGACTCGGGTGGATAGAGCATTCAACTGGGTAACTAGTGCGAACCACTCCTGCTTCTTTTGACTTCTTTGATGGCTTCTACCATGCCATCAAGAAGTTTTGCTACAACTTCATAGGGTTGGTGTAGCAAACTGCCCTCGCAAAGTGGATCAAATATATAACTATTCTCGATTCCTAAACCCCTGTAGAAACACTCTAGTAGCCCCTTGGCTATCATCCCGTGAGATGGGCATGGTTGTAGCACCGCTTGAAACTTCAGCCACATTTCCTGAATTGTCTCATCCCCTACCTGTTTAAAGGTCAGGAGGTTGTCCCGGAGGTTCAATAGTTTCAAAAAGGGATGATTCGTGTTGTATCCATAATGATTTTCCATCCTTAGGTCCCTGCTTTGATATTTAAACTAGCAAAATAAAACTACAATTTAGATTAGTAAAACTAAAACTAGAAAGAATTAAAAATTTCATTTAACTACGTCTTCCCATATAACACCACTCCCCGGCAGCGGTGACATTTTGATGCTTATCATGACCAATGACACTAACCTATGGTATGAGTGTCTGCGATCATTGATAGTATAGTAACCCAACTAAAGGTTCGGGTCGTGTCGCAAGGGAGTGGTTTTGAGAATTGATAGAAAAATAAAATTATGCTCTAACTAGTTGTAGCGAAAGACATTAACGAACAAAAATATGGGAAATTAAAGGGGGTGACACGAAACTGTCAAATATAAATTGGGGGTTTTGTCACAAGTAGTAAAAACAACAATAATAAAAAGAAAATCAAGTATTGGTAAGAATTCTTGGGATGTGACCGTAATACAAGTTGAGTTAAGTAGTTGGGTACATGCTTTCGAAAAGAAATTTGTAAGATAATAGTGACTACACTAAACTTTAAATTGAAATAAGTTCCCTCTCGGGCAACTTGCCCTGTTAAAATGCGTTCCTCTCGGACACCTATTTGCCGCATGAAGACCAACCTACGCCTTACCCCACTCACTCTCTCGAGCTGAGTTTTAGGATATAAGACTAGGGCACACCCTCTCCGGCAGAACCTCATGTCGACCCATTCCTTAGGCCATCAGTCTAGTGGTCATAGTTTTGCGACCTCCCTCTCGGGTAAGCTGAAAACACATGGGTGTCTTTGGATTTGCAACTACAAACCCTTTAGCTAAAACCAAAACCACTAGGTCAAATCACCATTAAAGTACATCTAACTTATCAGCGAGCAAGACCCAACAATAATATCAGCACATATGCAAAAAATAATAATAAATTTTTGGAAAGGTCAAAATGATTTTGTAACTAAAAGTAAAAGGAGCCATAAGCTCAAATAATCGCAAAGCTGTTTTAACACAATTAAAAACATAACAACCCAAATGTACATCAAAACACAAGCATCCATAGCAAGCAAATAAAGGTGAGCCTCACTCTTCCACAATCAAGAAAATATGTTTCCTTAAATATATAACAACAATCCAGAGGTCAAATTAAAGAAAGACAGAGATAGGGCTGGAGAATAATCTTGGTTAGGTAGCTGTTTCGAGTTGGAATCCTTCAACAGATGTTGCATAAAGCAGAAGGTATGCTGGGGCGTTTGGTACCTTGCCAAGCGAATCATCAATCTCTGTACAACTTTTCTTAGCATTCCAACGCGCCTATCTTCAACCCACGCTCTCGAGTGATTAATCAGCTACGTTTTTGTGTATTAGCATACAGTTTCTCTAGTTTGTTCCCAATCGGTGACTGCGCTTTGGCTTCTGGGAGATTCGGCGCTTCTCCTACCAAAATTTTTACTTCGTCGTGTTTTAAAGTACATCTCAACAGCTGTGGATGTTCAAACGGCAGTGACCACTGGGGTTGCCGATCAGGTGGGCAATTCGCTTAAACCTTCCTCAGCTTGCCGAGTTTTACCGACTCCAGGCTCAGACGGTACCTTGAGTCAAACGGTAAAATAACATTGTTCACCAGCGTCTTCGGCAACCCGCCAAATGTGTATGCTGCTCGCCATTCTTCATCTCTTTGGCACCTATCACACATCAATCTCGAAAACTTTAACACTATTATTTTACTAGTGTGCAAATATAAGATAATATGGGGTTTTGGGTTGCCTCCCAAACAGTGTCTAAGTTTACGTCGTGGCACGACGCAAGTCAATATTTATTCTTCATCCTCGGAGTCTCCCATGTTGTAATTTGGTGAATCCTCGGTGAATGGTGGGTATTGTACTGATATCAAGTGGCCGATTTGAGCATCTTATAGTTGAATTGTCATGTAGTGAGGGGCTGAAGATTCGTTTAGCATTTTGATGTTCTCCTTCATCTCATTCAAAATCTTCTCATGTGCCTCAATCTTTTGTCGAATGAGTGATAGGGCATCATCATCCTGTATACTGTTCTTCTTCTTCCCATGTTTACATTCTCGAAGGGAGGAGTGCTTTTCTTTCCCTATGGCTTGTACCTCCAATTCCGTGACTCGGATGGATAGAGCATTCAACTGGGTAACTAGTGCGTCCCACTCCTGCTTCTTTTGGCTTCTTTGCTGGCATCTACCATGCCATCAAGGAGTTTTGCTACAACTTCATAGGGCTGGTGTAGCATACTGCCCTCGCAAAATGGATCAACTATATATCTACTCTCGAGTTCTAAACCCCTGTAGAAGCACTCTAGTAGCCCCTTGTCTATCATCCCGTGAGATGGGCATGGTTGCAGCAACGCTTGAAACTTCAGCCACAATTCCTGAATCGTCTTATCCCCTACCTGTCTAAAAGTCAGGAGGCTGTCCCTAAGGTGCAATAGTTCCAAAAAGGGATGATTCATGTGGTATCCATAATGATTTTCCATCCTTAGATCCCTGCTTTGATATTCAAACTAGCAAAATAAAACTACAATTTAGATTAGTAAAACTAAAACTAGAAAGAATCAAAAATATCATTTAACTACGAATTCCCAAATTACACCACTCCCCGGCAGCAGTGCCATTTTGATGCTTTTCATGACCAACGACACTAACCTATGGTATGAGTGTCTACGATCAATGATAGTATAGTAACCCACACTCTTGGATATACGACTAGGGCACACCCTCTCGGGCATAACCTCATGTCGACCCACTCCTTAGGCCATCAGTCTAGTGGTCTTGGTTTTGCGACCTCCCTCTCGGGTAAGCCGAAAACACATGGGTGGCTTTGGATTTGCAACTACAAACCCTTTAGGTTAAACCACAACCACTAGGTCAAATCACCATTAAAGTACATCTAACTTATCAGCAAGCAAGACCTAACAATAATATCAACACATATTCGAAAAATAATAATAATTTTTGGAAGGGTCAAAATCATTTTGCATTTAAAAGTAAAAGGAGCCATAAGCTCAGATAATCGCAAAGAAGTTTTAACACAAATAAAAACATAACAACCCAAATGTACACCAAAACACAAGCATCCATAGCAAGCAAATAAGGGTGAGCCTCACCCCACCACAATCAAGAAAATATGTTTCCTCAAATATATAACAATAATCCGGAGGTTAAATTAAAGAAAGACAGAGATAGGGCTGGAGAATAATCCTGGTTAGTTAGCTGTTTCAAGTTGGAGTCCTTCAACAAATGTCGCGTAAAGCAGAAGGTTTGCTGGGGCGTTTAGTACCTTGCCAAGTGATTCATCAAGCTCTGTACAGCTTTTCTTAGCATTCCAATTCACCTATCTTCAACCCACGCTCTCGAGTGATTAATCAGCTACCTTTTTGTGTGTTGGCCAGCAGCTTCTCCAATTTGTTCCCAATCGGTGACAGCGCTTTGGCTTCTGGGAGATTCGGCGCTTCGCCTGACAAATTTTTACTTCGCCGTGTTTTACAGAACTTCTCAGCAGCTGTGGATGTTCAAACGGCGTTGAGCACCGGGGTTGCCGATCAGGTGGGAAAATAGCCTAAACCTTCCTGAGCTTGTCGAGTTTTACCGACTCTAGTCTCAGAGGGTACCTTGAGTCAAACGGTGAAATAACATTGATCACCAGCATCTTCGGCAACCCGCCAAATGGGTCTGCTGCTCGCCATTGTTCACATCTTTGGAACCTATCACACTTCAATCTAGAAAACTAAGACACTTTTATTTTACTAGTATGCAATTATAAGATAATATGGGGTTTTGGGTTGCCTCCCAAACAGTGCCTTAGTTAACATCGTGGCACGAAGGAATTCAACATTTATTTTTCATCCTCGGAGTCTCCCATGTTGTAATTTGGTGAATACTCGATGAATGGTGGGTATTGTCCTGATATCAAGTGGCCGATTTGAGCATCTTGCAGTTGAATTGTCATGGAGTGAGAGGATGACGCTTCATTTAGCATTTCGATGTTCTCCTTCAGCTCATTCAACATCTTCTCATGTGCCTCAATCTTTTGTCGAATGAGTGATAGGGAATCATCATCCTGTATACCTTTCTCCTTCTTCCCATGTTTACATTCTCAAAGGGAGGAGTGCTTTTCTTTCCCTATGGCTTGTACCTCCAATTCGGTGACTAGGGTGGATAGAGCATTCAACTGGGTAACTAGTGCGTCCCACTCCTGCTTCTTTTGGCTTCTTTGTTGGCTTCTACCATGCCATCTAGGAGTTTTGCTACAACTTCATAGGGCTAGTGTAGCATACTGCCCTCGCAAAGTTGATAAACTATATATCTATTCTCGAGTTCTAAACCCCTATAGAAGCACTCTAGTAGCCCCTTGTCTGTCATCCCGTGAGATGGGCATGGTTGCAGCAACGTTTGAAATTTCAGCCACATTTCCTGAATCGTCTTATCCCCTACCTGTTTAAAGGTCAGGAGGTTTTCCCTGAGGTGCAATAGTTTCAAAAAGGGATGATTCGTATGGTATCCATAATGATTTTCCATCCTTAGGTCCCTGCTTTGATATTCAAACTAGCAAAATAAAACTACAATTTAGATTAGTAAAACTAAAACTAGAAAGAATCAAAAATTTCATTAAACTAGGAATTCCCATATTACACCACTCCCCGGCAGCGGTGCTATTTTGATGCTTATCATGACCAACGACGCTAACCTATGGTATGATTGTCTACGATCATTAATAGTTTAGTAACCCAACTAAAGGTTTTGGTCGTGTCCCAAGGGAGTGGTTTTGAGAATTGATAGAAACAAAAAATTAAGCTCTAACTAGTCGTAGCTAAAGACATAAACGAACAAAAACATGGCAAATTAAAGGGGGTGACACGAAACTGTCAAATATCAATTGGGGGTTTTGTCACAAGTAGTAAAAGCAACAAAAATAACAAGAAAATCAAGTATGGGTAAGAATTCTTGGGGTTTGACCGCAATACAAGTTGAGATAAGTAGTTGGGTACAAGCTTTTGAAAGGAAATTTGTAAGATAATAGTGACTAGGCTAAGCTTTAAATGGAAATAAGTTCCCTCTCGGGCAACTTACCCCGTTTCAAATGCGTTCCTCTCGAACACCCATTTGCCGCATCAAGACCAGCCTACGCCTTACCCCACTCACTCTATCGAGCTGAGTGTTAGGATATAAGACTAGGGCACACCCTCTCCGGCAGAACCTCATGTCGACCCACTCCTTAGGCCATCAGTCTTGTGGTCATAGTTTTGCGACCTCCCTCTCGGGTAAGCCGAAAACACATGGGTGACTTTGGATTTGCAACTACAAACCATTTAGGTTAAACCACAACCACTAGGTCAAATCACCATTAAAGTACATCTAACTTATCAGCAAGCAAGACCGAACAATAATATCAACAAATATTCGAAAAATAATAATAATTTTTTGAAAGAGTCAAAATCATTTTGTAATTAAAAGTAAAACGAGCCAGCAGTTCAAATAATCGCAAAGAAGTTTTAACACAATTAAAAACATAACAACCCAAGTGTACACCAAAGCACAAGCATCCATCGCAAGCAAATAAAGGTGAGCCTCACCCCATCACAATCAAGAAAATATGTGTCCTCAAATCTATAAAAATAATCCATAGTTCAAATTAAAGAAAGACCGAGATAGGGCTCGAGAATTATCCTGGTTGGGTAGCTGTTACGAGTTGGAGTCCTTCAACAGATGCCGCGTAAAGCAGAAGGTATGCTGGGGCGTTTAGTACCTTGCCAAGTGATTCATCAAGCTCTATACAGCTTTTCTTAGCATTCGAATGCGCCTATCTTCAACCCACACTCTCGAGTCAATAATCAGCTACCTTTTTGTGTGTTGGCCTGCAGTTTCTCTAGTTTGTTCCCAATCGGTGACAGCGCTTTGGCTTCTGGGAGATTCGGCGCTTCGCCCAATAAATTTTTACTTAGCCGTGTTTTATAGAACTTCTGAGCAGCTGTGGATGTTCAAACGGCAGTGACCACAGGGATTGCCGATCAGGTGGGTAAATCGCCTAAACCTTCCTGAGCTTGCCGAGTTTTACCGACTCCAGGATCAGACGGTACCTTGAGTCAAACGGTGAAATAACATTGATCACCAGCGTCTTCGGCAACCCACCAACTAGGTCTGCTGCTCGCCATTCTTTGCCTATTTGGCACCTATCAGACATCAATCTGGAAAACTAAGACACTATTATTTTACTAGTATGCAAATATTAGATAATATGGGGTTTTGGGTTGCCTCCCAAACAGTGCCTTAGTTAACGTCGTGGCACGACGCAAGTCAACATTTATTCTTCATCCTCGGAGTCTCCCATGTTGTAATTTGCTGAATCCTCGGTGAATGGTGGGTATTGTACTGATATCAAGTGGCCGATTTGAGCATCCTACAGTTGAATTGTCATGTAGTGAGAGGCTAACGATTCGTTTAGCATTTTGATATTCTACTTCATTTAATTCAACATCTTCTCGTGTGCCTCAATCTTTTGTCGAATGAGTGATAAGGTATCATCATCCTGTATACCTTTCTTCTTCTTCCCATGTTTACATTCTCGAAGGGAGGAGTGCTTTTCTTTCCCTATGGCTTGTACCTCCAATTCGGTGACTCGGGTGGATAGAGCATTCAACTGGGTAACTAGTGCGTCCCACTCCTACTTCTTTTGGCTTCTTTGCTGGCTTCTACCATGCCATCAAGGAGTTTTGCTACAACTTCATAGGGCTACTGTAGCATACTGCCCTCGCAAAGTGGATCAACTATATATCTATTCTCGAGTTCTAAACCCCTGTAGAAGCACTCTAGTAGCCCCTTGTCTGTCATCCCGTGAGATGGGCATGGTTGCAGCACCGCTTGAAACTTCAGCCACATTTCCTGAATCGTCTCATTCCCTACCTGTTTAAAGATCAGGAGGTTGTCCCTGAGGTTCAATAGTTTCAAAAAGGGATGATTTGTGTGGTATTCATAATGATTTTCCATCCTTATGTCCCTGCTTTGATATTCACACTAACAAAATAAAACTACAATTTAGATTAGTAAAACTAAAACTAGAAATAATCAAAAATTTCATTTAACTACGAATTCCCATAAAACACCACTCCCCGGTAGCGGTGTCATTCTGATGCTTATCATGACCAACGACACTAACCTATGGTATGAGTGTCTACGATCATTGATAGTATAGTAACCCAACTAAAGGTTGGGGTCGTGTCCCAAGGGAGTGGTTTTGAGAATTGATAGAAAAATAAAATTAAGCTCTAACTAGTCGTAGCTAAAGACATTAACGAACAAAAACATGGCAAATTAAAGGGGTTAACACGAAACTGTCAAATATCAATTGGGAGTTTTGTCACAAGTAGTAAAAACAACAAAAATTATAAGAAAATCAAGTATGGGTAAGAATTCTTGGGGTATGACCGCATTACAAGTTGAGATAAGTAGTTGGGTACATGCTTTTGAAAGGAAATATGTAAGATAATAGTTACTAGGCTAAGCTTTAAATGGAAATAAGTTCCCTCTCGGGCAACTTACCCTGTTTCAAATGCGTTCCTCTCGGACACCCATTTGCTGCATGAAGACCAGCCTACGCCTTACCCGACTCACTCTCTCGAGCTGAGTGTTAGGATATAACACTAGGGTACACCCTCTCGGGTAGAACCTCATGTCGACCCACTCTTTGGGCCATCAATCTAGCTGTCTTGGTTTTGCGACCTCCCTCTCGGGCAAGCCGAAAACACATGGGTGGCTTTGTATTTGCAACTACAAACCCTTTAGGTTAAACCACAACCACTAGGAGAAATCACCATTAAACTACATCTACTTATCAGCAAGCAAGACCCAACAATAATATCAACATATATTTGCTAAATCACACCCCAAGAATGGGGGGTTTTAGCCACACATCAAGAAATAACAAAATACACCTAAAATGATAGTGAAATCAAATGGGTGTAAGAAATTAAACCTTGATTTAAGCAAAGGAACAAGAATGGAGAAGACCCACTTCCAACTTGGGGAAGATGAATTCCTTCTTTCTTCAAGTCTCCCAAAAACACTCTCCAAACTTAAGAGAAAATATCTAAAAAAGTACTATTCTATTCTGAAAATAATAATAATGATTCATAATTTCTAAAATGAATAACAATTTTAGTATTTATAGACTTCAGAAAATAGCGCTGGCGGATCTTTCGGCAAAGTTAGTCGATGCCGCCGAATGAGTCGGCGACTCGCCCTTCTTCTGTTTCATCGTCGTTTCATGATTGCCTTCAGCATCTTCACGTTCTGGACCATTAGGCAGTATAGTACTGCTTCCCGGAAACATCCGGCAAAGCGTCGACTGCTCCTTTTATCACCTTTTTAATCCTTCTCCTTCAGGGCTTCGCGTACTGGAACATAGTGCAGAGTGAATCCCTCCGGCGTATCGCCAAGTGTGCTTAGCGATGCTCAGGCTTCAGCTTCTTCATTTTTTTCAGCCTCTTTGTTCCTTTTTGCGCCTAAGTGTCCATGCTTTCACTAAAACTTCAAATACCTGAAACTTAAGAGTTTTCATCAGATATTTAGACAAAATAAGCATTCGAGGACACTATACTTATCAAAATAAAGCCCTAAATGAGTCCAATTTGTGGACTCATCATCAACGAGATGCATCATAACGTAGATATCCCTTTTATGTGTCACTGTAGCCCACAAAAATACATTGTGCTACCTTTGTTGAATGATGTTGTCATTCTGCAGGAAGATGGACAAAGCAAACACAACCAAAAACTCGCAGGTGAGAATAATCAGGCTTCTTATGAAATAATTTGAAGTGTGGTGCCTCATTAGCAATGACTGGGGAAGTTTGTCTATTAATCAAATACACAGAAGTATGTGGTGCTTCAGGCTAGAAACTCTTAGGCATATTAGATGTGCCCAATAAAGCCAATGTAGTTTCCAAAACATGCCGATTTTTTCTTTCTACGACTCCATTTTCTTCCGGAGTATGAGGACAAGTGCGTTGAGAAATAATTCCTTTATTTTTTAAAACTCAACAAGATTCGTCTTAGTGTACTCTCATCCAGAATCAGAACGAAATATTTTTGTAGTTTTATGAAACTGTGTATACACATACTCAATAAAATTTATAATATGACTCGAACCTCAGATTAGTTTTGAATAAAAAACACCCATGTGTATCTAGATACATGATCAATAAATAACACAAAGTACTAATATCACATCCTTGACAAAATAGGAGAAGGACCCCAAACATCACTATGCACCAAATCAAACATATCGTCATAAAAAGATGAACTAGATGGAAAAGGGAGCTTGTGACTTTTTGAACCTGTAAAATTAGAACATGTCAGATGGAGACTATAATGAATGTCATGTGTTTCTAGAAGGCATGATTTGAGCATGTGCTGAAGTCGAGAGGAATGAGGATGACCCATCCTACTATGCCAAAGAATGAGCAACATATTCGAGCGAGTAATATCCGCAGCAGAAACCGAAAGAAAACAATTATGCAAATGATGATGAACTAGAAGAAAAAATATGCCAACTCTATGCCCCTTGGCCATGGTTATCCCAGTTTTCAGATTTTGAATAGCACAATCATTGGGTGAGAATTTTACAACACAATTTTGATCAACTAGTTGACCTACCAAAACCAAATTAGCCTTCAAATTAGGTACATAAAGAGCGCTAGACAAATTTCCAACAAAACCAATACCCGAGGCGGGCAATGTATGCCCGTTTTTCGTATGAATAACATGTTTAGAAACATCATCATACAATGAAGAAAATTGGGACAGATCTCCGGTCATATGATTGGAAGCACCCGAATCTAGATGCCAAGTAGATTTGATATAATTACTTGTACCTGAGGATGCCGAAAGTGCACTTGAGATGGCTCAGGGAAGAGCAGTTGCTATAGAATCTCAAATCAGCCTTTCAAGATCATGCCCAGAAGCGAAGGAACCAACTAATTTAGTGACATCCGTCTGGTATGCTTGGTGAACAGGTCGTGAACGACTTGGACGATGACGACAGTCCGAAATATGATGGCTAGTAATCTTGCAGTAAGCACAAAACTTTTTCTTCTTATGACAATTGGCTGTTATGTGACCAATTCGTTGCATTCATAGAACTAGACACTTCTCTTAGAATTTCCTGATGAAGTACCGATAGTTGATTTTTGTGCAAGTAATGCAACAGCGGGTAATTGCATCGACTCCATGGCCGCCTGAGTTCCAAGCCCAGTCTCTTCACACAAGAAAGCCGCCAACACAACATCAACAGTAGGTGTGACTTCTCTGTTCAACAAACTGCCACGAATCGACTCGAATTCAGGCCGGAGTTTCATCAAGAACTGTACCATCCTTGTCATTTGTCGTTCTCCCTACGCTTCCTTGAGCCCTGTCGTAGACATATTTCACCCAAAAATTTGATCCTGTTCAGACCAGAGCAGCTGCAAGCCAACTTAAAAGGAACAAACAGTATTGTCCCTCTGTGTATATTCGGTAATGTTGTGTTCCACTTCAAACTCTTGTGCTCGATTTTTTGTTGGTAGATGTTACGCAGGTGGAGCCACATCTCTAAAGCAGAACTAAATTGTCTAAGTCTCATAGCGATAACAACATGTACAGAATTCAGCATCCAAGCGGTTGCCTTTGAATTATTCAAATTCTAGCGATCCAACTCTTTTTCATCCGTTGGCAGACCAGCAGAACCATCTAACCACCCAAAAAGGCCCTTTCCTTGAACAAAAATTCCAAAGTGGAATTCCCATAGAGAAAATTGGAACCATCCAAATTTGTGGAGAGAAAATTGTATGAGGATGATTGTGAATTTATTGAGTAGACAAAATACAACAGAGAAAGAGAAAAAAAAGGGACAGATGCTTGTGCAAAGAAAACAAAGAGACAAGAGGAACGCAGGAAGGTAACAAGGTACCTGTGTAGAGAAAGCAAAGAGCACAGATTCTTTTTTTTAAATGATGACTCTTGCTACCGTGCTAGAAAGACATAAGATATTTTCTGAAAATAGGTTTCTCTATTCATCCATGATACAGTAGAAAGCAAATATTTATATCAATACAATTGTAGGGTAAGAGTTCTATTCTAGGAAGTAATATATATGGTTATAATTGTATATTCTGTAAATCAATCCTACTCTAACAAAGAATATATTTTCTTATTACTATACAATTATAGCTTTTCCTAACAAGAAGTATTTCCTTACGTCATGTAAAAACATCTCTCTTTATTGAAAACTTAGGTACTCCGCCGTCACCATATTACTAATAAGGTAGTATGCAGACCAAGGAATAAGATCAAGAGTAGTGGCTAATACCTGCTCATCTAGAAATAAGTCATCAATTTCTAGCTCGGCATCATCTCTTTCTCTGCCTATTGCCTAGATAGTTGATCAACTACTTGTTTTTCACAACCCTTTATGTCGTTGAGCACAAAGTCATGAAAGAGGAAAGGAAGGTCATGTGCCCCTAAGACGCATTAAAAGCATGATCGGACAAACACATCAGCTATGTCCGTAAAAGCTTCAACGAATCCCGACAGGTTTACAGTTGGCACACATAATGATATCTCTAAATGGAGTGCTTATATTGGACGTCGTACTATAAGGCTCAAGTGGATCATTCTCTAATTAGTTGATGTATTTGATTTATTGTCCATAAATAATTGTTTCCATTCACTTGTAAATGATCGTATTTTTGGGCAATACTAAGCAATATATTGTTATTGTTACTCTAAGGTTATACTCTTAAGAACAAAACACAAAGATCTCTGATTGCAGAGATAACAACATGAGGTATTGTATCCGGGATCGAAGTTGAAGCAAGAATACTTGGATCTTACCGTTCCATTCATTTACTAAATTACTTTATTAGATTATTTAACAACATATATATAGATCTAATTGCATAATCTCCAATTTACAAGTTAAAGCGATCCACGTGTTCTTAACTTCGTGACAAATTCAACTATATCAATTTTCAGATAAACAATGATGTCCCCAATCCACCTAGTCATTAATTGATTTTTCCATTACCTTTGCAACATAGCATATGATTATTAATTGTTCAAATTAGGAGGCCATTCATATATGAGAAACTTGAAAACCAAATGGAAATGATAATGAAAGAAAAATTCAAGAGGAGTAATTATAACGATGAAATTCAAACAAAGATAGATGTATGGATCCATATAAGTAGGATCCGTAATACAACAAACAATTTATGACACAATATTATTATTATTAGTACTACTAGACTAGAGTGTGTAATAACTCCAATGGGACATACCAAAAGACAAAATGAAAGTGACAACAAGAGATGCAACAAAACACAAATTGATCCATAAAGTAGGATCAAAGATGACCACAGCTTATTCTTCTCCTCATAATAAATGCACTTGTACCAAATTGTGCGGTGTAAAATTGACTATTATCAACCTTAGGTGACCCTGCATCACAAAATTGAACCACCAAACATTAATACTATATCTCATAATATGGTCCTATATATAAATTGTTAAGAAACACTAAAGTAAATTAGCACCATATTAATAGTGAAGCAATTTGTTTACAAAGAACAACTAGATAATACCCTTTCAACTATTATTTATTACAGCATTTGATAAAACATAAAGTTTTAAGAATAAAAGAAAGATTATTGGCATATACCAAAAAATTACCTTAGACTTTGGGTTTTAAACATGCCTAACATTTTTAATAGTTATAAGAATATATATTACTCCATTAGGGATAAAATAAGATGTTGGAATTGGAATTCTAGTTAATATCATGTGAATTGTTGGAACTCTTTTTATAGTCCAATTAAGTAAACTATACAAATTTCTAGAAAATTGTTGTCGACGTTTTTCCATGTTAGCCTTCATCCAGTGGGGTTCTTAACTACTTTACTTTTTTCTAGGAGAATAATTTAAAAAGTGACGTGAAAAGTAAGCATTTTATTTATGTATAATACATAGATATATCCTTTAATTTGGGCTCAACTCACCGTTAAGCCCTCCAACCTTAAGTATGCATAAGTAAACACTTAAACTTGTATAAAGTTAAACAAATAAATCGACACACACATCCTACATGACAATTTGCATCCTGCGTGATGTCCTACATGTATTATGTCATGTAGGACTCATGTCCATGTGTCCACTTGTTCAATTTTATACAAGTTCAAACGTCTGATCTACTTGTGCACACCCAAAATTGGAGAAATTAAGTTGAATTAAAGACCATATTTATATATTATAAAAAAAAGAATGATATGAGAGGGTTTGATAAAGGTATACTTGGAGCAGTCAGTGGAAGGACTGATCTTATAGGGAATGTTGACACCACAAGTGGAAGGAAGACCAGCAGCTTTGCTGTAATTGATTCCTGAAATAGCACCCGCTGCTGATTTAAGGCAAGTGCAGGCAGTTTTACGATCTGGTGTGCTCTTTGCGGCACTCGCCAAATTCCTAACTCCACCGCAACAACCTCCTAAAGGTGCAGTGCCTCTAAGGTAACCAAGGCACGGGATTATATAGCTCGTCACTTGCCCACAGTTTAGGGCTTCGGTATGGGCTATCACCATGCACAATACCACAAAACATGCAATTTTTCCAGCCATTGAATAAGATGTGGAAAGAAAGATATGAAATGTATAGTAAATTATGTAACGATGAGTACACAAGTGTTGGGTGCAAAATACACTGAGACCTAATTGGGATTTTTATAGGTAGAAAAATTTGAATTTGATTGGAGTATTTATTAGTTGGTAGTTGAGTTATGTTTAATGCTTTGAAATTAGGGGCATTGCATTGAAGGGAAGAAGTTGGCATAGATGATTACAATAAGTATTACTTCATTTTTAATCAGAGATCTCCATATCAAATTCTGTACTGACTTGTATTTATTTAAAAAGTGTTTTACCCCTAAGCTCCATGTTCCAAGAGGTGAAACCATAGCTTTGTTTTATCTTGATTAATCATTAGCGCTAGTATTATATTTTGTTTTCATCTCATTACTCACTCAATTTTGCACCATATTTCTTAAACAACTCAAAGAATTACAAAATCATTATTTATTCATTTGACAAATGTTTCCACGTATGTTCTCCTAATTATGTATTAACCAATACCAATATATATATTCTCAATTCAATTAATGACTGTAAAACTAAGAAGACAATATGTAAGTTAAAATGGAGTCAATATGTCTCCGTTGCTACTATCATAATAATTTCGAGGAGTTAATTTAATAAAATATCTTTTATTGGAGAAAATCATCAAAATTAAAGTACAAACTTGAATCAATGAAATATTAAAAGTGGAAAAATTTAAGAGAGAGAAACTATAGAACTGAAAACTGCTTCGGTGTGGTTTGGCAATAATTATATTATGAAAAAAATTAGTAACTAGTGTTTGGTCATATAACTTGTCGTTTCTTGGCAAATATATCTAGCAAATCTAGAAAAAACTAGAATTTAGGCCAAATTCTAGCATTTGAGCAGTTTTAAAAAATTTAAAATTATCCCAAACTTTTACATTTTATAAAAGCATCCATTACTATCTATTAAATCTCAATTAATATCTATCTATAACCAACTCCATTAAAAGGAGAAACTTATTTTTAATGAGTTATAATTTAGGCGGAATGATGTAAGAGAACTTTATACTTCGCTCTGTTTGGAAATTGAATCCTTCTACTTACTACTATTCCTCCCCCTCCCCCCTCCTCCTGTTCTCTTCCCTAATTCTCAAGAAAAAGAATACCATTCTTACTTGGTAGAAAAACTATTAATGCAATTCAATAAGAGGAAGCAAAAAAAGGAAGGTCCACTCCACAGTACGATCAAATCAACGATAGATTGCACTTGTACGTTGTGCTACCTCAATAATGACTATCGTCGTCCTCGCTCCTATATATTTTACCACTCCATCTATCGGTGTTTGGCCCTGGCCAACGGCTTATCTTCACCTCCTTTCCAGTTACGTCATGTTTGGAAAGTCACTCTGGTAATTGAATTTGGTGTATCTGTTTAATTATATTGTTCGACATATATGATTGGCTATATAATTACATGATTAGTAGGTAATTAGGTGTAATTGATAGGGGTAATTACACTCTCCAATTTTCAGGGAGGAGTTGTGAATTGTTGGTAATTACCTGATGCAATTACTAGTTGAGTAATTTTTAATTTCTTCTTTTTATTTTTTTAATTTATTTTTAGTTCTATTATTTTAAATTTATCATTATTATTCGGAAAATAATTTTAAATTTTATATTATTTATATTTTATTTCCCTCTCATTCTTAGCTTTTGCTTCTTGTGATTCCATGTGATTTTCGTATTATCTATTTTATTTATTTGTGCTATATTTTTTTTTTCATGAGCATAAATTTGTTAGTGTTCTATTTTTTAAATTGAAGGAAAATTCAATGTTGAATAAGGTTATAGATTTACGTTTTTCTTTACTTTAAAATCACATTTGTGTACGTAATGTTGAAATTTGACATAAGAGTATTATATTAAATTTCTTTTCGAATTTAGAACTTACGTATTTTCATTTCATTTGTTTTAGTAGTATTGACTTGATATTTCACATTGCAAGTTATTTTTTCTTTAATTAGACTTGATAGATTATCCTCTTGTCAAAAATTTATGACATTATATTTATAATATTGATCTTTTTGTAAATATGCATTTTATGATGTGCATAGAAATCTTGTACTTTTAATTTTTATTATTAATTTAATTAATATATACTAATTTGAAAAACACAAATCAATTTTTTTTTATAATATTAGTTAAGAACATGTGTCTGTTGATTAATATATTTTCAAAAGACAATATATATTTTAAACATTTAACTCAATATTATTTAAAAAAGTCTCTTATATGTTTAATATAAATTTATAATTTTAGATAATTAACTTTTATTCTTAAAATATATTATAATCTTATGATTGCAATTGTGCAACCAAACAATACATTTGTAATTACACTTTAATTATACTATGACAAACAAACAGATCAATAGAATTACTACGCTACGTAATTGTTAGGACGGTAATTACAACCCTGGTAATTACATCAATTTCAATTATCGAAGTGTTTTCAAAAGGACCCTTAGTGTTTCTTTTAGAATGACCATATTGCGCCACATTGAAAGAGGAGAAATATATCCAATTGGTAACACCTCGCAAATTCTAAGCTAAGACCGAATCATTTCTCGTATGTGCGTAGATTCATATTTGAGGATTCTAATTTTTATATAGTTACTGAGGTCAATTTGTTAGTGTGTAAAAAGATTTGGAGATGAATTAAGGTTATAAGAACCCTCTAACACAAAGTTGAGTTGAAAGTTTCTTTAGCGGTTGCGTTTCTATATATAATTTTACTTGGATTAACTGTAACACCCCAGAAATTTTTCAAACTAAAACTCGAACCATTCTTCGTTGTGAGTAGGATTTTACCGAGGAAATTTGAATTTCTTGAGTGTTAAGGTCACTAGATGTAGCACCTAGAGTTCCAAGAAGAACTAAAGAGAATTCATTCAAATCATTCCTAAGTTCCTTTAAGTTTTGGGTCAAATTCAAACGATAGTAACTCTCATTACAAGATGAGTTAGATGGGATACAAGGTACCCAATGAAAGGTCTTTGAATTATCTTTTCAACGCTATTGAGTTTGCTAAGTTTTGAGGTTGGATGAGTGATATATACCCTTTGGAAGTCAGGCTGTCCAAATAAGGAAAGTTACCCGAAAATAGTAAGGGGTATTTTACTCTTTTCCTTACCCAATCAGATTTAATTTGTTTTTAGTAAGGTTTTAAGTGTCTAATCCTATTAGGTTAACTTTTATAATCCTAATATATGTCTAGGGTTTTAGTTGACAGTTCAAGAAGAGAAAAAGAAGAGAAAAGAGGAGAAAAGAGGAGAGGATCAAGGCGTTCGTCGAGGTTCTTGAGTTTTGTTGCGGATTTTGGCAATGGGTTTGATCCCTAAGAGGTATGTAAGATTTCATAATGTTGGGTTTGTTCTTCCACATGGCAATCATGTTATTTTCATCGCAAATTTCATTCTTGAAGTTGAAGGATTAGAGTTCTTGATAAGTGTTCTTGAAGTTCATTCTAGATCTTGTTTTGATGAATTCTTAAGATGAAAGTGAGTGTTTTGAGGGCTATATTGAGTGTATTAGAGTGTACTTATGTTGAGTAATCTAATCTAAGTTATTAGGGAAGAAACCGTTCGATTCTAGGCGAGTTAGGGTGAGAAAACAAGAAAAGAAATTTGTTGGGTTTTCTGGGTTGGGGCCGGGCGCGCCGCACCAGCCAGTGCACCCCAAATTATGTTCTGTAGTTTAGGGGCTAGGGCCCCACGCCACTCAGTGTTCCAGGGTCTCCTGCCCCATCCAGTTTGCAGTCGGTTGCTCCGTTTGAGTTCTTTTAAGGTGTACCTTCACTGATTTTTTATTCTTAACACTCTAAACTACTTCTAACCACTAAGAAATCATTCATAAAATGAATAATAACCTTGAATTCATAATTCAACATTCAAGGTAGAGTTAAGAGTTGAGTCTTGAGAGTTCTTTCAAACATTCTAAGAAAGTCCCTTTGAGTCTTTTGAGGAGTCTTCTACAATTTCTAATAACTTGTTTCAAGACTCGAGCAAGTGAGTATGAGAGTGAGGAGAATGTATTCATGAATCTACTTTATCATCACGAGATCCTTCATATCATGAAACATAACTCTTGAATTCATAATTCACATTCAAGAGAGAGTTAAGAGTAGAGTTTCAAGAAAGTCTTTGATTTCAATTGTGAATCTGTTGTGATCAACTATCGATTTGAGATAAGTTTTGAGGAAGTAAGTATGAGAATTAGAAGGGTCGTATACATAAGTTACTTATTGATATTTTAGCCATTGAGTCGAGTCGTTCATGCCCTTAACTTCTGCATGAACTTCATCAGTTGAGTACCTTTGAGAGGAGTAGTATCTTCAAGTTCTATGTATTGAGTATTTAGTTCTTAACCCCTTTGAGATTATATTTCTAATCATAAGACTACTACATGTTACCCATGAAGCCCTTGAGTTGAGTTGTTCATGCCCATAACTCCGCATCAACCCTATAAGTCGAGCAGTCTTGAGATGAGAAGTATCTTTGAGTCCTTGAGTTGAGTAGTTCATGCTCATAATTCCACATGAACCCTCTGAATTGAGCATTCTTGAAATGAGTAGTATTATTGAAGTTGTTGAGTTCCAAGTATTGAGTTCTATCCATGGTTATTGAAAACCTTGAATTGAGTTGTTCACGCCTATAATTCGGCATGAACCCTATTTTAAGAAGTCTTTTACAAATGCTATAAACTTGTTTTAAAGCTTGAGTTTTGAGTTGAGTAAAGAGTAAAGAGTGAAGAGTGAAGTTCATTTCTTCAAAAGAGTATATGGGGACTACGTATTCCCAAAGAGTAAATGTTTTCACATTTGATCAAATCAAGAAAGGAAACACCAATTTCCAAAAGAGCCTTTGAGCTAGTTTTCAGTAAAGGGAAAATGCTTTCATATTTAAGAAATAGAGGAAACATTGATTTCCTAGAGAGCCTTTGTGCTAGTTTTGAACAATTATCTCAAACCACAGAAACAATTATATTTTTAAACATATGAGCAAGTTATATTTTGGGAGTAGTATTGACCACCGATATGGGGGAGAGTTCAGACAATTCACAGCCCCCATAAACCGTGTAGCCAGCATGGGTAGAAAAGGGTCATACTTTTTAGATGATTCCTTAGTGCTTTTTAGCATAGACTAGTGGATCCACGTAGTAGTTAGGTTCTATACCCCCGTCAAGGTATAGGATGGCCCTGGCAGCGTGAGGCAAAATGTTATATCATCACATAGCTCACAGTGATGGTTGTCGGTTAGAGAACCTTCCACAGTTATATATTGAATTCTTATATACACAGAGTTTACCTTATATTTTCATATATATGCAGAGTTTATCTTGTATCCTTGCATACAACAGAGTTATTCTGTATTTTCAATACATTGAGTTGCTTTCTACTGTTTTAAAATCTTTCCATATATTGCATCAGTATTGTTGCTTTATATTGAGTTGAGTATTCAGAGTTGAGTATACAGAGTTGAGTATCTACAGTTGAGTACCCAGAGTCGAGTATCTGATAACTGAGTCGAGCCTTATTTCACTGATTGAGTTGAGTATCTTATTCTTGAGTTGAGTTTAGTTGAGTGAGTTGAGAAGAGGTAAGTATGTTTCTTTTCCACCTGTTCAAGCTTATGTTTATGCTTTAGAATTCCCCTTACATGCTCGTACATTCCATGTACTGACCCATTGCAGATACAAGTACTTAGTCTCATCAACAGGCGCTTAGTTGATACCACATGCAGTTCGAGTTAGCTATGGTGAGCCTCCTTACTTCCGAAGGGTTCCACTTGTACTTTCAGTTATATCAGTTGTTAGGATGTCATGGGTCTTGTTTTGACTTCCATCTTTGTCATTTAGAGGCTTCATAGATAGACAGTAGAGTTTCAGAAGTATATTCATTTATTTTGTTAAATGTTTTAAAGACTTATGTTGCCTGTTTTTTGGCGAGTTGAATATATTATTTTTATTCAGTTTGTAAGTTTTGTATGCTTGAGTTAGTCTTCCACTTGTAATCAGCCAGGATAAGGGTTCGCTTGGGACCAACAATGGTTATCGAGTGTCGGCCACGTCGAGGGTGTAGGCTCGGATCGTGACAAACTTGGTATCAAAGCACAGAGTTCAAGTGTCCTAGGGTGTCTATGAAGACGTGTCGGTAGGATCTTGTTTATGGTTGTAAGGGCCCCACTTCTATAAATAAGTGACTAAACAATTATGAAAAGTTTCCCTTATTTCATACTCTTAATCGTGCAATAGAGCTATGTCATAGAGATTTATTTATACTCGTGCTTTTCTCAGATTCATTCCACCACCCATCATACTAGAGGTAGTTGAACAGAAAAGTCAGTCCTTTATCGATGAGTTGTTCTTAGCAAGAGTTTTGAGGAAGTCATGAGACTCCACAAGTGCTTGAGAGAAGCTCATAAGTGAGTTACGTGTTGAGTTTTGAAAGAATGCACACATAATTATATGAATCATGTGATTGAGCTAAAAAGCAAGTTGTACTCTTTTCCGTAAGCCTTGTTTCAGCTGAGATCCTTATGATGAGGTATGTTTAGAGCTTGGGTAATATTTTCATCCCAAAGGTTAGCATGAGTTACGAGATCATAAACAGTAGTAGTGAAAGAGCCCAGAGTTAGAGGAAAGTATGCATAGGTAGTGATCCAAGAAAGGGAGATAAAGTATATATTTGTTAACCAGAATAAAGTCGATGTCGATGTGCCATTGTATTAGAGGAGACTAAATTCATGTGTTGAATAGAAGCACAGAGTATTCATAAAGTGATAGATCTAAGCTAGGCTTATGATTTGTTTGAATGGGTCATAATGTTCAAAAGGTTATAGAACTGATCAAGTAATGAGTTATAGTATAGTAGGCGAGCAATCATACTGATATTCAGGTTTAGTAATAAACATTAAGCTTGAATTTGAGATGAGTGTCATGATCAAAAGAATGGCAACATGAGGGTGATGATGTTAGTCTTGAGATTGTATCTAGAAGACTTAACATAGAGTAGGTGAGAAATTGAGATGTTAGCTGTAATAAATATGAGTAGTACAAGTGAGAGACCCTAACCTTTAGATAAGGACAGTGAAGTGTGGCTAAGTCACAAGAGTAACAAGAGCATTAAGAGGTGTACCGAGAGGGTAAGTAATCAGAAGATGTTAAGAGAAGCACCTTAGAAAGAGGTCTTAGTACCTGCTTATGGAGATTTTGGTAGTCATGAGATAAGCTTCTCCCGAGTGTTAGAGTAAAAGAGGATGTAGACAAGTTTAGAGATGATTGAATAGGTCCATAGCTTTCGAGTGTCAGCTGTAGACCTAAGAGGGAGATGACAAGATGAGAAATCAAGTCAAGTGTTTGAGAGTAAGATAGTAATGAGTTCCAAATAGTTTAGGGGATATATTTTTAGAGGTCCTTCTAGTAATGGAGTGATGTTAGAAAGAGGAGGTTCATGTTCTTATCGTGATAGTGATGGCGTGATAAATCCATCTAAGGTTATAAATGAAGAGGAAAAGGAGGATGAGGTTTTACTATGAGAAATAGTTAAATGAGAGCCCTTAGTTGGTTCTGAAGGAGTTGGTTAGTAGGAGTCCATGGAGTTTTTTAGAGTACTAAGCTTGAATGTGGTGTTGTTAAACATTAGATGGATCTTGATATGAGCCCAATGTGGTGGTAAAGAGTAATAATATTGGGATGAGATTCCCTATAGAGAGGTATAGAACCAAAACTTAAGGATTTGGGTTAAGCTTGAATATGGTAAGAGCATAACATTATACTCAGACCTTAGTAAGAGTAACCCCATTCCATACCTAGTCCAACTGTCATTTGAGGACGAATGATCCTAAGGGGGAGTTATGGTAACACCCCAGAAATTTTTTCAAACTGAGACTAATTTCTTGAGTATTAAGGTCACTAGATGTAGCACCTTGAGTTCCAAAAGTAACTAAAGAGAGTTCATTCAAGTCATTCCTAAGTTCCTTTAAGTTTTGGGTCAACTTCAAATGACCATTACTCTCGGTACATGATGCGTTAGGTGGGCTAAAAGGTATCCAATGAAAAGGTCCTTGAATTATCTTTCCAACGCCACTGAGTTTTCTAAGTTTCGAGGGTGAATGAGTGAGATTGGCCCTTTTGAAGTCAGGTTGTCCAAATAAGAAAAGTTACCCGAAAATAGTAAGGGATATTTTGGTCTTTTCCTTACCCAATCAGATTTAATTCATTTTTGGTAAGGTTTTAAGTGTCTAATACTATTAATTTCAGCTTTATAGTCCTAATATACACCTAGGGTTTTAGTTGAGAGTTCAAGAAGAGAAAAAGAAGAGAAAAGAGGAGAAAAGTGGAGAGGATCCAGGCGTTCGTCGAGGTTCTTTAGTTTTGTTGCAGATTTTCGCCATGGGTTTGATCCCTAAGAGGTATGTAAGCTTCCATAGTGTTGTGTTCATTCACCCACATGCCAATTATGTTATTTTCAGCACAAATTTCATTCTTAAAGTTGAAGGATTAGAGTTCTTGATGAGTTCTTGATAAGTGTTCTTGAAGTTCATTCTAAATCTTATTTTGTTGGAGTTTTGATGAATACTAGAGACGAAAGTGAGTGTTTTGAGGGCTATATTGAGTGGATTAGAGTGTACTTATGTTGATTAATCGAATCCAAGTTATTGGGAAAGAAATCGTTCGATTCTAGGTGAGTTATGGTGAGAAAACGAGCAAAGAAATTCATTGAGTTTTCTGGGTTGATGCCTAGCGCGCCGCGCCAGCAAGTGCGCCCCAAATTATGTTCTATAGTTTAGGGGCTAGCGCCCCGCACCACTCAGTGCGCCAGGATCGCCTTCCCCATCCAGTTTGCAGTCGGTTGCTCCATTTGTGTTCTTTTAAAGTGTACCTTCAGTGCCTTTTTATTTTAAACTACTTCTAAACACCTAGAAATGATTAATAACATGAATCATAACCTTGAATTCATAATTCAATATTCAAGGTAGATTTAAGAGTTAAATCTTGAGAGTTCTTTCGAACATTCTAAGAATGTCCCTTTTAGTCTTTTGAGGAGTCTTCTACAGTTTCTAATAACTTAATTCAAGACTCGAGCAAGTAAGTATTAGAGTGAGAAGAATGTATTCATGAGTCTACTTTATCATCATGAGATCCTTCATATTATGAACCATAACTCTTGAATTCATAATTCACATTATAGAGAGAGTTAAGAGTATAGTTTCAAGAAAGTCTTCGAGTTCAATTGTGAATCCTTTGTGATCAACTATCGATTTGAGCTATGTTTTGAGGAAGTAAGTATGAGAATTAGAAGATTCGTATACATGAGTTTCTTATTGATAATTTGACCCTTGAGTCGAGTCGTTCATGCGCATAACTTCCGCATGAACTCCATCAGTTGAGTACCTTTGAGAGGAGTAGTATCTTCAAGTTCTATGTCTTGAGTATTCAATTCTTAACCCCTTTGAGATTATATTTCTAATCATGGGACTACTACATGTTATCCATGAAGACCTTGAGTTGAGTTGCTCATGCTGATAACTCCGTATGAACCCTATAAGTCGAGCAGTCTTGAGATGAGAAGTATTTTTGAGTCCTTGAGTTGAGTAGTTCATGCTCATAATTCCGCATGAACCCTCTGAGTTAAGCATTCTTGAAATGAGTAATATCATTGAAGTAGTTGAGTTCCAAGTATTGAGTTCTATCCATGGTTATTGAAAACCTTGAATTAAGTCGTTCACACCCATAATTCGACATGAACCCTATTTTAAGAAGTCTTTTACAAATGCTTTAAACTTTTTTAAGACCTGAGTTTTGAGTTGAGTAAAGAGTAAAGAGTGAAGTTCATTTTTTTAAAAGAGTATATGGGGACTATGTATTCCCAAAGAGTAAATTTTTTCACATTTAATTAAGAAAGGAAACACCGATTTCCAAAAGAGCCTTTAAGCTAGTTTTCAGTAAAGAGTAAATGCTTTCATATTTAAGCAAGAGAGAAAACACTGATTTCCTAGAGAGCCTTCGAGCTAGTTTTTGAGCAATTATCTCAAATCACTGAAAGAGTTATGTTTTAAAACATATGAGCTAGTTATATTTTGGGTGTAATATTGAGCACCTATATACGGGAGAGTTCATAGTACTCACAACCCCCATAAACCGTGTAGCCAGCATGCGTAGAAAAGGGTCATACTTTTTAGATGATTCCTTAGTGCTTTTTAGCATAGACTTGTGGATCCACTTAGTAGTTAGGTTCTATACCCATAGCAAGGTATAGGATGACCCTGGCAGCGTGACGCAAAATGTTGTATCATCACATAGATCACACTGATGGTTGTTGGTTAGAAAACCTCCCACAGTTATATATTGTATTCTTTTATACATAAAGTTTACCTTGTATTTTCATATACAAGCAAAGTTTATCTTGTATCGTTGCATACAAATAGAGTTATTTTGTATTTTTCAATACATTGAGTTGTTTTCTATTGTTCTAAAAGATTTCTATATATTGCATCGGTATTGTTGCTTTATATTTAGGTGAGTATCCAGAGTTGAGTATACAGAGTTGAGTATCCAGAGTTAAGTACCTAGAGTTGAGTATCTGATAATTTAGTCGAGCCTTATTTCACTGAGTTGAATATCTTATTGTTAAGTTGAGCCTTATTTCACTGAGTTGAATATCTTATCTTTGAGTTGAGTATCTTATTCTTGAGTTGAGTTTATTTGAGTGAGTTGAGAAGAGGTAAGTATGTTTCTTTTCCACCCGTTCATGCTTATGTTTATTCTTTAGAATTCCCCTTTCATGCTCGTACATTCCATGTACTGAGCCATTTGGCCTGCATCGTGTCATGATGCAGATACAGGTACTCAGGATCATCAACAGGAGCTTCGTTGATACCACATTCAATTCGAGTTAGCTATGGTGAGCCTCCTTGCTTCCAGAGGGTTCCACTTGTAATTTCAGTCTGTTAGGATGTCATGGGTCTTGTCCCGACTTCCATCTTTGTCATTTAGAGGCTTCATAGATAGACAATAGAGTTTCAGAAGTCTATTCATTTATTTTGTTAAATGTTTTAAAGGCTTAAGTTGTCTATTTTATGGTGAGTTGAATATATTATATTTATTCTGTTTTTAAGCTTTGTATGCTTGAGTTATTCTTCCACTTGTAGTCAGCTAGGATGAGGGTTCACTTGGGGACCAACAATGGTTCTCGAGTGTCGGCCACGTCCAAGGTGTAGGCTTGGGTCGTGACATTAACTTAAAATGAGCATATCTATTAAATGATAAGGAGATATGTGTCATATTACCCACCAAATTTAAGGTCATTGAGTATTCTTTCTGATGTCGTCAACCTCTTATCAATTCGAGGTCAAAGTCAAAAGTTATGATTATTTTAGTGTTTACTGATATTTTGGAAAGAAGTTGCGGACCATATGCGTGCAAAAAGTTCGCATCTACGAAACACATGTGAAAGGCAGATGATGAAAAATTAAGATCACATTCTATTTTGAGATGTGTTTCACCTTCGTGCAACAAGTTCGTATCTATGAAATGCATGTGGGCCAACGAGGAACCTTTAAGCTGGTTTTAATTCGATTTTTCTCACTTTTGGCCACTCTTTCAAGTCTTGGAAATGTGTTTCTCTTCTCTTCTCATCCTCCTTCATCAAGATAGGTCCTTTTATAAAGTTTTCTAGCTTTCAATTCAAATTCCTTCATCTAATCTTGAATTGATAATAAATTATCTTAACCCTTGGTCATAGAATTTGCAAGAAGCGAATTCAATAATCTCAAGAAAGGATTTTTTTATGTTAGGGTTCTTCATCAAGATTTATAGGGAGTTTAAGGTATGTAAAGTTATGATAGTGAGGAACTTAGTTCTTCTTCACGCACTACATCTAAAGTTTCAATAAGAAATATCATAGCTAGAGTTTTACCCATTATATATATAGAAGATTTGAAATTCGTTTACTTTGAGTGTGGTTATTTTTAATTCTACTATTGAAATAGAAGATTTCAAATTCGTTTACTTTGAGTGTGCTTATTTTTAATTTTACTGTTGAAATCATTATACTCTATATTATTGATGGTTAATGATTGACTTAGGGTTCATTCTATTCTACCACATGACCCCTCTTAGTTAAAGTTTTTATAAGTAAAGTATATCACAACTTTTAAAAAAGTTTTCAAGAAAATATATTTAGTTTCCAGTACTTTGTTTTAGAAAAGTTTTAAGAAAGTATATTTTGCATCAAGATGCATATTTTCGGAAAGAAAGTTTAGACTGTCTCTTAAAGAAAGCATGCTCAGTTTAAAAGAAAGCATATCTCAAAATTTGAGAAAAGCATAGTTATTGTAAATAATTTATTTGTGGATGTCAAGTGATCTCTACTATAGAAATATGTATTTGAGGATGTTTTGTGATAACAACACCTTGCTATTATAGCAATATGTATTTGTGGATGTTTTGTGATAACATCACCTTGCTACTATAGCAATATGACTACTCCAAGTCATATTGCCTATCAAAGGACATTGAAATGATAATGAAAAGAAAACAAAAATAGTTACTACTCTTATTTCTACTTTCTATGTTTCTTTGCTCTCTTCATACGATTTAAGTATTTTATCTTTATTTTATAACACGTTATCAGCACGAGTCTCTTCATCTACGAGCATCTTCGATTGTGCATTAGCCCAAACATAAATAGCACATAGTATATTTTATTTTGCTAAATAAATCTTCTTATACTTGATAGTCAAAATTTGATGAGTCTAATAATGTAATTATCATTAATGTTATCATGGATTTTTGAGCTAAATATTAGAAGGACAATTAGTATATACTTAATTGGTAAACTTGTTGGAATAATTGAAGTCATCAAAATCGTCAGAAGACTAGAAGTGCATAACATGAATTTTTAATTTGGTTGATACTTTGTTGTGGTTATCACCAGGTAATACAAAATTGCTTGTAAATGAGATACAGTTAACTTAAGGAATGCATATCAAAATAAAAAAGAAAAGGTATTAAAATTTCTAATGTTGGCCTACATTAACTTTGATCAACATCATTGATTATTTTTACACTTGTTTATCTTTCACTAGCTAATTATTTACTTCTTGAATTATTATAATATGTTATATGTACTAACATAACTTGTTTTATAGTTTCTTTTTAAAAAAGTAAACAAACTACTATTTGAGAAGTATTTTATTTTCTTTTGGAAACATCAAACGCATCTTTCTGTCATGAAGGATTCTTAAAGAGGCAATGGTATGCCATTTAGGTTGGCAATTAACAAATTTTTCAATGGTAAACTAATGGTATGTTTTTTATTTATGGTAAACTTTCTTCATAATAATAATTACATTAATTTTGATATGTCTATATCTACAAAAAGAGTATGCTAATTTAAGAAATTCATAAAATAATTTCTAACATATAACCTACATGTCATTGAGACAGTTTGACACGTACACTTTATTAGTTCCATTTATCAGATGGTTATTTAATTTTTTGGATTTTGAGGTATTATTCTATTTATTGTGATGATTAGTTTTTATCTCTAATCGCTTTATCTTCGAATTATAATTGAAGAAAGAAATCTTCTTAACTACTAAAAAATGAAGTTAATATTGACCATTAATTTGTTTGTCTTTCAATAAGTAAATTATTCACTCAACATTAATTTGTTGGTCTTTCAATAAGTAAATTATTCATAAAACTTTTAAGTTGAAAAATGGTATTCAAAGCAACCTATGAAGACCAACTTTGCTTCTGTTTAGCTATGGTAATAATTTATATGATCTTTTGAAGTGTTATTATGACTAAAAAGAAATTTCTCTTAATGACAAAGTGATAACATTTTAAAGGCTCAAGGGTAAATTTCATTAATTGGAGGTAAGACAGTTGATTAAGTTTCATCGCACCAAAAGGGTAAGACATCAATTAAAGTCTCGGTGCACCATGATGATAACATTTTGGGTTCAAGTACCTTCGTATTTTGGCCTAACACGCCTTTGTATGGATAAGACATTGAGTTAAAGTTCCAATGCAATATATTAATATATAATGATGATTGAGCAAATCGATATGCTCTTGCTGAAAATTGTGAAGTTCGCCCCATTGAATATGATTCATTCATTTAAGCGAATGTGATGGCAATACAGTAAAAGTCTGAAAGATGACAAGATTATTTTATGATTGGATATATGAATATGGATGTGAATGGACAAATTAATAATTTTCATCATTGTGATAATTATAAAAGAAAGAATATTATGAGTTCTCAAAATTTTCCTTCAAAGAGTGAAGATAATTTTTGTCATCAAATTTGGTATGAAAGGTATTGGGCACACGATTACTGTATGTGCAAGCTAATTTGATTTTATAAATCCTCCATCAAAATAAAGAAATATAAAGTCAAGGTGCACTTGACCTTTCAAAGGTGATGTCGAGGTATGTCATATGAATATGATAAATTTGAAAGCATGAAAATAAAATTCTAATGGAAAGAATAATTATGAAGCATGTATATATGATTATAGTCAATTCTTTGAAGAGAATGTGACTTGTGATAAGTATCATGAAAAGTGGACCATTCTTGAAAGTAAATGTGTCAAGAGATGATGAAAATTAATTATAATAAGGACATACTCATGTTGATTTAATAAATACCACAACACACCCCTAAGGGAGGTTAGAGAGAAATAAAGAAAAGTTATTTCGGTATAAATGATCATTGGTCAAGTACTTTTAGTACATCACAAATATTATGGTATGTTTTATAATGAACTACCGAAAGGGCAAAAGAAGGAAATAATTTTTTGCCACAAAATTTTTCATTGGTTATGTATCTCTGTACGTCAAAAATATTTTATCAGATATTAAATAAAAAGTAAGGAGATTCTAATGACAAAATTAAATCAAGAAACAAGTTTTGCTTGTAATGATTTTGACCATGACAATAATGATATAAATTTCTCCTTGAAAGAGATGTTCACCACACAAACAATTTGAAATATGTGGTAGTATCCAATGTTAATTGTGAGCTTTTGTGAGTTAATGTGTTACTACCCAAAGAAATAAAATTGCTCGTGATATTGGAATTGTAGTAAGTCTCGAAAGAAACTTTTTAAGTTTCAAAGACATGGTAAAAATAAATAAATATTGAGACTATAATATGGAAATATTTAAGATCTTCATATTAATATAATCAAAGTGGGTTATAAATATTTACGTGAAATATTACCCATATTTTCATGTTGCTTGTGGTAACTAAATATGAGCGTGATGATGGAATCACATGCAAAATAAAGTAGAAGTTTATTAAAATAAATATTAGTTGGCATGGCCGGCTGACGACCATCCCGGTTCAAATATGATACGAAAATAAATGAGAATTTATGTGGTTATATATAATAAAGAAATAATAAGTTCTTCAAGAATTCTCTTGTGATGTTTGTTCTCATGATAAAATTATCATTGTACCAGCTAAGTATGAGATTTTATCTCCTGAAATTTTGAAATATATAAAAAGGTGAATGTGGGTCAGTTCACCCGCCGTGTGGACCATTTACTATTAAATGATTTTAATAGATGCAACTATTTTATGGTCACATGTTCTTTAATTTATTATCAACTTGCAATTTGATTTTTGCAAAGGTTGGTTTCTTGAATTGTTAAATGAAGAGCGCATTTCAAATTATAAAATTATAGTTATGATGTTGGTTTATATCCAAGTACTGTAAGAAGAAATTATATTCCTACAATTATAGCTAAACCATTGGTTTATGAGAACAAAACTCCCAAAAAAAATTTGGTATGAGATGTGTTATTTGAAGTGTAGCAACACTTGTACATATCAAACCAAAAAGGTTCCCCTATCACAATTGGTTCAGGGTCAGGAACCAAATAGTCTCATCTAAAAATTTAAATATGCGGTATATATTTCATTGTTCTACCATTATGCAATGCACAAACATGAGTCCCCAAATAAGGTTGGGTGAATGTTAGATTCTCTAACATTAGGGGGAGATAAGCAATCGGAAAATAAGTTATACATAATAAATTATCATTGGTATGATCCTCATTGAAGAGATAATTTAAGTTAATTGTCAAATGCATTCGTTGATCATATGTTATAATCTAGTTATAAATGCTCCAATGAAAAGTTCTTGAAGGACATAATTTATGGCATTCCTGAAGCGTGATAGATTAATCGATTTGAAAGATAAAACTTCTTGAAGAAGAAAAGGAGAAAATTATCAAGATGGTCATAATAATGAGGCAAGTGCTTTAGAAAGAGCACCATGACATAACACTTCATAAAACCTTAGCAAAAGTTCAAGTAGCTGTAAGATAATAAAAAATAAAAAGAGATCGACAAGTTATGTCATATTAGAATCTATATCAAATGAACCATCGACGATATATTTAATATAATATAGCGCTCAAAATTATAAATGGTGATGAGGATCTTAATATTAAATCTATCGAAAGTTGACAGATAAATGGTTGTCCAAAGAAAATATAATTCAAGTATGTTTTATTTCACTTGGAAAGTGATATTCTGGACTTATTTGTCCATACACCAAGATATAATGTCAGTGGGGTACCAATGAATTATTGTGCGATAAGTAAAATTGTAAAATATAAAGTACGGCTTGTGCATTAGAAAAATAAAGATTCTTTTGCAAAAGTCCTGACATTATTATATGGAGATGTATTCTCCTAAGGTAGATGCAATGTAGTTACTATCAGTCTAACAATATATGAAAAACTTGAATACGCATGATGGGTGATTATCATGTCTAGCTAGACAACAAATAATACACGAATATTCCTGAAGGATTTAAAAGGTTTTAAAGTGATTCCATTGAATAGTACCCCAAATGATTGTGAGATCGCTTAACATAAAGATCAATTTTGATTTGAGTAAAATGATCGGAAAATATCATGTCATATTGTAGTTGGTGCACTTATGTATCCTATTATTATTATTATTATTATTATTATTATTATTATTATTATTATTATTATTATTATTATTATTATTATTATTATTATTATTATTATTATTATTATTATTATTATTATTATTATTATTATTATTATTATTATTATTATTATTATTGCTATTATTATTATTATTATTATTATTATTATTATTCATGGTATAATAATTTTATCAATATGCATGTAAAATATAACACCGCTTTTATTAAGTGGAGATATTAAAGTGAATCAAATATTGATACAAGTTATTCATTCTGATAAATCGTGTCAAGGTTTATTGATTATGAAATTGCAGGAAATTATTTGATTTATATGAAGTTTGATCTCAAGAAAGTTATTTGTTTTCATGTGGAAATATCTTCATATCAAATCATTCCACAAGACAATTAATTTTATTGAAACTTTCCATCAATACTTGGTTGTTGCTACTAATAAGTCAAACAAGCAATTTATCTACGACGACAAGATCACGAACCGAGTGATTTCCAAGAATGTATTTGATCAAAATCAATAACTCAACACATCTAGAAAATATGTGACATTTCTTTGAAAAGAGATAGTTCAACAACATTATATGAAGACATTGATGCATGTATAGCTCAACAAAGAGAAGGACACATCAAAGAAGACTGAACAAAACATATTTCATCAAGGTTCTTCTTCTTATTCATGATCTTCAAAAGAAGGATGTAGCCAATATTTAACACTTCGTATTCACCAAGGCATTATCAACTTCAAACTTTGAGAAGCCGAAATATAAGATTGGAATGCGTCATCTTCGAGTTGTTAAGTGATGTTTTAATTGGGGAGGGAGGGAGGGTATAATACGGGCTGCACTCTTTTTCCCTTAGGCGAGGATTTGTCCCACTAAGTTTTCCTGGTAAGGTTCTTAATGAGGCAGCTACCAATGTGTATTACAACTTACAAGATATGTGTACTCCTTTTTCTTAACTAGGATTTTTCCCATTAGGTTTTTCCTAGTAAGGTTTTAACGAGACAGATTATAAATCAAGACATGAGCATCGAAAGAAAGCAATATGAACAACTATGTATACTGGAACTTTTACTAAATTTGTGCTCTTACATGGACATCCAAATGGGAGAGTTATAAATAATTTATTTGCAGATGTCAAGTGATAACATCAACTTGCTACTATAGCAATATGTATTTGTGGATGTTATGTGATAACATGACCTTGGTACTTGTAACACCTCGATCTTAGAAAGAGCTAAACTAGAAATAGCTAAATTGAAAATTAGGGAAGTTAGTCTTCAATTGTGAGTTTTGAGTCAACTTGAAACGACCATAACTTTCAATACAGGATGAAGTTATGTAACACCCTGTATCCAAAAAGGGAAATGAAACCAATTCTGGTAAGTTACAAGTGCCATCCACGCAGGCCAACCACGACCCATGGGTTGAACCACGGACCGTAGGTGGGTCCGTGGATAGGGTACCCAAAGTAGGTTGTCCAGGCAGGAACGACGACTGGACCTACGAACCGTCACCACCGTATATGGTACAAAGGTCCGTAGGTAGCCCAAAATATCTGTATTTAATGATGATTGACCAGGACAGACCATGGGTCAGTCCACGGCCCATGTCTCCTATTAACATCGCAGCCTTACCCTCTTTGCTTTGCTTGATAGACAAGACAACCCAAATACAAATAAACTCATCCTACTTCTCATGTCAGCAACCATCTTTGTAGCATAGTTGGATAGTTTAGTGAACTTGAGGATGTACTTATGCACACTCATGGATTCCTGCTTAAGAATGAGGAATTCCGTTACCTTTGCCTCTCTTAGTTCACGAGGAAAGAAACGCCCCATGAAAGCACCTTCAAGCACTGCCCAAGTCACAATTGGTGCTCCTTCAGCTCTACTCTTCTTCCATTGGTCAAACTAGATTCTAGCAACACCCTTCAATTGGTATGCAGCTAGTTCCACGCGCTCAGCATCAGCAACATCCATAACCTCAAAAACCTTCTTCAGCTTTTCCACAAAGTTTTTTGGATCCTCGGTGACACTAGAACTGGTGATATCTGGAGGATTTATCCTTGAGAATTCACAGATTATGGATGTATCAGCCACATCTTATCGATCCCCTCTCTGTTGACTAGTTTGGTTGGCCACTACTTGACTGAACATCCGGATAGCATCCCAGAACTCAGCATTAGTGACCTCTCCTTGGGTTGCACTTTTGGTGCATTGGGGATCCCTTGATTGTAATAGATTTGGACTCATTTAGGGCTTGATTTTAATAGATTTAGTGTCCCAAAATGCATATTTTGTCTCAATAACTGATGTAAATACTTGAATTTCATGTATTTGAACTTAGGGACAATGCATGGACACTATGGAGCAAAAATAAACAAGGAAGCCAAAATAACGAAGAAAAGAAGGCCTGAGAATCGCCTAAACCATTGGGGGAGTCACCTAATGGCCTTAGTCTCGCCTAATGTTCCAGTGTGCCAAGCTTTGAAGGAGAAAATCGAGTTGGCGAGATATAGGAGCAGTCGGTTTGTCGCCGAACGATTCCGTGGTACAGTACTTCATCGCTCAATGTTACAGAACTTGAAGTTGCTAAAAGACAATGCAGAAAGGCTATGAACCAGACCAAAGGGCGGATCGCCGAGTGGATTGGCGATCCCGACTAACTGCACCGAGTGATCCTTCGCAACACACTTTTTGACGACTATAAATACTTATTTGAATTTTTAGTTTAGTATGCAATTTTTAAGTTTTACATTTCAGAAACCAATTTTTAGAATTACTCAGTTTTAGAACTTAGTTTTTGGGAGACAATTCTCTTTAGCTTTGAAGAGTTGAAGATTTCCATTTTCTAAGCAATTAGAAGTAGGTATTGAAGATTCTTCATCCTTGACGTATGTAACAATAATATTTATCGTACCCGTTTGATGGAAACACTTTTCGGTATCAATTTCTATCTCTTTACTATGTCTAGCTAAAACCTCAATTCTTAGGGTGTGATTTTGTGAATATGGGTTGAATTTACTGATAGGTATTGCTAATTAATTGTTTATTCACTGTTTAGAGGTGATTCCGTTCAATAGTTGTGTTTGAATTTAATGGGTTTGTAGTTGCGAATACATTTTTATCTTCGTGTTTTTGACTTGCTCGAGAGAGAAGTTTTAAAACCAAAACTACTAAATCGATAGTCTGTGGTTATTGGGTTGTTGTGGGTTCAACCCTCTCCCACACATTCAGCTCGAGAGAGTGAATGGACTAAGGCGAAGACTGTGCTTCATTGTTGCTTATCGGTGTTCGACAGAAACCGATTTGATTCGGGGTAAATTGTTCGAGAGAAAATTTACCCCCACTAAAGTCTAGCCTAGTTACCAATTTGCAGTGAGTTACTATCACTAGCATTTACCCGGTTGTGTATTTTAGTCCATATTCCTATCACATCCCAAGAATCCTGTCTCCATATTTGCATTTGCATTTTAGTTGTCATTTTAGTTGATAATTGTTTACAAAACCCCCTTTGATCATTGACACTTGTGTCACCCTTTTAATTTATCATGTTTTTTCTTTGTAAATGTCTATAGCTATAATTGACTTGAGCATGTTTATGCTTTTCTATTGATTCTCGAGTTCTAACCACTCCCTGTGGGAACGATCTCAACCCTTGGTTGGGTTATATTACTACTCACGATCGTTGACACTTGAACTAGAAGTAGTGTCCTAATACGTGAAGTCAAGCTAAAATTACAAAGAGTCATTTTTGGAAAGAATGAGAAATCTGGAAAATTGGTTAAGCTACGTTAAAAACCCTTGGTTGGGTTATATTACTACTCACGATCGTTGACACTTGAACTAGAAGTAGTGTCCTAATACGTGAAGTCAAGCTAAAATTACAAAGAGTCATTTTTGGAAAGAATGAGAAATCTGGAAAATTGGTTAAGCTACGTTAAATTTGGGTTTTTGGTCAACTTCAAACGACCATAACTCCTAGTTCAGGAAGAATTAGGTGTGCTACCAGATACCGTAGAAAAATTCTTTGAATTATCTTTCCAACTCTCCTAAGTTTGCTCAATTCTGAGTCTATATGAGTGAGATATGTCCATTTGAAGTTGGGTTGTCTAGATAAGGAAAGTCAAAACAGGATTTTTGAAGGGCATTATGGTCTTTTCTCCACCCAATTAATTCATTTCGTTTTGTGTAATTAAATTGGGGTATAAAATGATTGGATTCAGTTTACGCTTTTGAAAACTAAGTTAGGGTTTCGATAGAAGAGAAAAGAAGAGGAGAAAAGAGGAGAAGAAGCAAGGAATCGTCAAATTCTTGAAGCTAAGATCGTAGATTTCGTCAAGGGGTGATCCCTACAAGGTATGTGAGATCACATGCATTGGTTTAGTTCATCCATGCGCCATTATGATTTATTTCAGCGAATTTATGTTCTTGAAGGTTTAGAAATTGAGTTCTTGATTGGGTTTGTTGAAGTTCTATTGAGTTCTTGATTCGTTGAAATTATTGAGGAGTTGTTGATTCAAAGTCATGAAATTAGGTTTCGTTTGGAGTAGATTCTTGCATATTTTGGTTACGTAGTCAAATCTAAGTGTTTGGGGAAAGAACCAAGTGAATCTAGAGGGTTTAGAGTTGAAAAACAAGCAAGAAAAATCGGGGATTTTCTAGGCAGGGGCTTAGGGTGTCGCGCCTCTCAGAGCACCCAACTTCAGAGTCTAAAGTTTGGGCTCTGGGGCGCCGCGCCACTCAGAGCGCCCCAACCCAAACTCTGAAGTTTGGGCTCTAGCCCCTCGCGCCACTCAGAGCGCCAGGGACGCCAGGTCTTCTATTTTTCCCCACTTCTTTCTGTACTAGTTCCCTAGCAACGTACCTAAGTTTCCTAGTTGATTCCTACACTCTAAGGTACGTCTAAACATCATGAAATAATCCATAAACATGAGATCATGAGCCTTGAATCCATAATTCAATTTAAGGAAAGTTAAGAGTCAAGTCAAGAGAAGTTCATAGAGTTTTCCAAAAGTCTTTTACAAACATTTTAACTTTGTTTTAAGGCTTGAGTTTTGAGTTGAGTAAAGAGTAAAGATTGAAGTTCACAAAAAAGTATATGGGGACTATGTATTCCCAAAGAGTAAAATGTTTTCACATTTAAACAAGAGAGGAAACTT
>NW_006239007.1:904540-919987 GCF_000226075.1 Solanum tuberosum | reverse complement strand
TTTTTGAGTAATTATCTCAAATCACAGAAAGAGTTTTGTTTTTAAAACATATAAGCTGATTATATTTTTGGGAGTAGTATTGAGTACTAATATGGGATGAGTTCATAATAACTCAAGTCTCCATAAACCATGTAGCCATCACGGGTGAAAGGATCATACTTTTAGATGATACCTTAGTGCTTTTTAGCATAGACTAGTGGATCCATTTAGTTGAGGCTTCCTATATCACAGCAAGGTATAGATCATTTCCTGCAGTGTGGGTGAGACGTTGTATCATCACTTTAGCTCATAGTGATGGTTTTCGGTTAGAGAAACTCCCACAATATTATATTACTTTATATGTAAAGTGAGTTGTTATTGCATTTCTTTAACACATTGAGTTGTCATCTACTGTTTTAAATGCTTTGTATAACTGCACTTTTATTATTGTTTTACTTTGCATTTGAGTTGAGTATGCATGAGTTGAGTAAAGATAAGGTAAGTATTTTTTTCAGATTTCTCTTAAGATTATACCGTATTTAGTTTTCCCTTTGCATACTCGTACATTGAATGTACTGATGCCAGATTGCCTGTATCATTTTATGATGCTGATACAAGTAACCAGGATCAATATCCAGTGCCTCATAGATCCAGTTAAGCACTCAGAGTCAGTTGGTGCGCCTATTTTCTATCCGGAGGACTCCTTTTTCATTGTTTTAGTATTTCAGTTGTTAGGATGATCGGGGGTCTTGTCCCGACATCCCTCTTTGTTTTAGAGGCTTCATAGACAGTTAGATATGAGTCCTTTAGTCTTTGCATTTTAGTTATTTTGTTAAAAGACTTGAGATACCATTTGGGCTAGTTGATATTTAATTCTAAAATATTCTGAGTTATGTCTAAACAGTTGAGTAAAATGCATTTGTTTCTTTGATTTAATGTTGAGTAAAGTCTTCCACTGAGTAAGTAAGCCAGGCCAAAGGTTCTCTTGGGGCCAGCAATAGTTCTCGAGTGCCAGTCCCACCCAGGGTGTAGACTCGAGGCGTGTAGAACTTGGTATCAGAGCATAGAGTTCAAGAGTCCTAGAGAGTTTATGAAGCCGTTTATATAGAATCCAAGTTATCGGTGTGAAGCGCGCCACATCTATAATTAGGAGGATGCGACATGTTGGAACTGTCTCACTTCTTTCACATTCATTTCGTGCAATAGAGTGTATCTCTATAAATGTTCCTTTCTAATTCGTGCTTGTGTGTGTCTTTCTGTTGATCATGCCTCCACGAAGACCTGTCAACGGTCGTTCAACTAGGAGTAATACCGAGGAATAAGGGGTACCGAATGCACCGAAGTGCATCTCCAAGGAGAAGTCACCAATGTTGAATTTAGGGAAGCACTCCGAATGCTAAGTCAAGCTGTGACTAACCAGGTTGGGCAACAAAGAGGAGCTCGACAGGAAGAGGTTGATACTTCGAGGATCAGCGAGTTCTTGAGGATGAATCCTCCAAGCTTCACTGGTTCAAACACTACTGAGGATCCGGAAAGTTTTCTTGAGGAACTGCAAAAGGTATTTGAGGTTATGCACATTGTCGATGCTGAGCGAGTGGACCTAGCTGCATATCAACTAAAAAATATTGCTAGGACTTGGTTTGACTCGTGGAAGAAAGGTAGAGCTGAGGGTGCACCAATTTTGATTTGGGCTATGTTTGAGGAGGCTTTCTTGGGGCGTTTCTTTCCCCGCAAACTAAGAGAAGCCATGTAAGGGAATTCCTTACCCTTAAGTAGGATTCACTAAGTGTTCATGAGTATCTTTTGAAGTTCACCCAACTTTTCCAATATGTTCCAGAGATGGTTGTGGATATGAGGAGCAGGATGAGTCTATTTGTTGCTGGGTTGTCCCGTCTGTCAACAAAAGAGTGCAAAGCAGCTATGTTAATAGGGACATGTATATAGCAATGTTGATGGTTTATGTGCAGCAGGTTGAGGAAGAGAAGCTGAGGGATAGGGAAGAGTTTAGAAACAAGAAAGTTAAGACAAGGAATGAGTCCGGGTAGCAAAAGAATAATGTGAACCGGTCTCTTTCCAACAAAGCAAAAGGGACCTGCTCCATCATCTGCTAGTGCACCTGCACCCAGAAACAAAGGTGAGTACAATAGTCAAAATTCACAGCACTTTAGAGCTAGACCTGCACAGTCTCAGGGTAGTGTGGCACAAGGAGGTAATTGGGCTCCTGCATGTGCTAAGTTTGGTAGGAACCACCCAGGTAAGTGTCGCGATGGCTACACAAGTTGTTTCAAGTGTGGACAAGAGGGTCACTTCATGAAAGAGTTCCCTAAGAACCGACAAAGTAATGGGAATCAGGACAATAGGGCCCAATCTTTATCAGTTGCTCCACCAGACAGAACTGCATCTAGAGGAGCTACTTCAGGGGCATGCGGAGGAGCAAACCATCTTTATGCTATCACAAGTCGTCAAGAGCAAGAGAATTCTCCAAATGTTGTCACTGGTATGCTCAAAGTCTTTACTATTAATGTGTTTGCTATGCTAGATCCAGGATCGAGTCTATCTTTTGTGACCTCTTATGTCGCAATGAAATTTGATGTTCTTCTTGAGAAACTTTGTGAGCCCTTTTATGTTTCTACACTTGTTGGGGAATCTATTCTAGTTGAGCGAGTCTATCATGATTTTACCATTTTCATCAATCACAAGAGCACCATGGCTGATTTAGTTGAGTTAGATATGGTTGATTTTGATGTTATTCTTGGTATGGACGGGCTTCATGCCTGTTATGCCTCCATTGATTGTAGAACTCAAGTTGTCAAGTTCTAGTTTTCGAATGAGCTAGTCTTTGAGTGGAGGAGTAGTTCAGCAGTGCCTAAGGGTAGTTTTATTTCATAACTTAAGGCAAGAAATTTAGTCTCCAAGGGGTGTGTCTATCACTTAGTCTGAGTTAATGATTCTACTGTTGAGATACCTCATATTGAGTCAGTTCCAGTTGTGAGTGAGTTTCCAGAAGTCTTTCCTGATGATCTACTCGGAGTCCCTCCTGAGAGAGAAATAAACTTTGATATAGATGTCCTTCCCGATACTCATCATATCTCTATTCCGCCATATTGAATGGCTCTAGAAGATTTGAAAGAGCTGAAAGAACAGTTGAAAGATCTCCTTGATAAGGGTTTTATTCGACCAAGTATCACACCTTGGGGCGTTCCGGTCTTATTTGTGAGGAAGAATGATGGTTCCCTTATAAGGATGTGTATAGATTACTTCCAGTTGAACAAGGTTACCATCAATAATAAGTATCCTCTTCTGAGAATTGATGATCTTTTCGATTAGCTTCAGGGTACCACCTGTTTCTCTAAGATGGAACTCATATCAGGTTACCATTAGTTTAGAGTAAGGAAATGTGATATTCCAAAGACAGTTTCAGGACCTGTTATGGTCATTATGAGTTTCTGGTCATGTCGTTCAGTTTAACCAATGGGCTTGCAGCGTTCATGGACCTTATGAATAGAGTATCCAAGCCTTATTTGGATATGTTTGTTATCGTATTCATTGATGACATACTAATCTACTCGAGGAAAGAGGAAGATCATGCTAGCCATCTCAGAATAGTTCTCCAAACTCTAAAGTATAAGGAGTTGTATGCTAAGTTCTTGAAATGTGAGTTTTGGCTTGAGTGTGTGGTATTCTTAGGCCACATTATTTTCGGTGATGGAATTAGAGTGGATACCCTGAAAATAGAGGTAGTGCAGAATTAGCCTAGACACACATCTCCAACTGATATTAGGAATTTTCTAGGGTTGGCTGGATATTATAGAAGGTTCGTAGAGGGGTTCTCATCCATTTTGTCTCCTTTGAACAAGTTAACTCAGAAGACAGTTAAGTTTCAATGGTCTGAAGCTTGTTAGAAAAGCTTTCAGGAATTGAAAAAGAGGTTGACTACTGCCCCAGTATTGACCTTACCAAAAGGTACCGAAGGTTTTGTTGTGTATTGTGATGCGTCTAAAGTTGGTTTGGGTTGTGTGTTGATGCAGAATGGCAATGTTATAGCTTTTGCCTCCAGACAGTTGAAAGTTCATGAGAAGAATTACCCAATCCATGATCTAGAATTGGCTGCTGTAGTATTTTGTTTAAAAATATGGCGCCATTATCTTTATGGTGTTCATGTGGATGTGTTCACCGATCACAAGAGTCTTCAGTATGTGTTTAGTCAGAAGGAGCTTAATCTCAGACAAAGTAGTTGGTTACTCAAAGATTATAACATGAGTATCATTTATCACCCCAGGTAAGGCTAATGTTGTTGCTGATGCCTTGAGTAGATTGTCTATGGGTAGTACTGCCCATTTTGAGGAAGATAAGAAAGAGTTAGCAAAATATGTACACAGACTTGCACGATTAAGAGTTTGACTAATGGATTCCACAGAAGGGGGAGTAGTGGTGATGAATGGGGCAGAATCATCACTAGTGTCGGAAGTTAAAGAGAAGCAACACCAAGACCCTATTTTTCTTGAATTGAAGGCAAATGTTCATAAGCAAAAAGTAATGGCTTTTGAACAAGGGGAGATGGTGTATTGAGGTATCAAGGTAGGTTGTGTGTACCAAGGGTGGATGAACTCCACAAAAAGATCATAGAGGAAGCTCGTAGCTCCAGATATTCAATTCATCCGGGTTCCACCAAGATGTATCGTAACTTTAGAGATGTTTATTGGTGGAGTAGTATGAAGAAGGTCATTGTAGAATTTGTTGCCAAGTGTCCGAATTGCCAACAAGTTAAGGTAGAGCATCAAAGGCCCAGTGGTATGGCTCAGAACAAAATCAGCCCACTTTTTGCCAGTAAAGACCACCCACTCAGCAGAGGATTATGCCAAGTCGTATCTTCAAGAGGTAGTTAGACTTCATGGAGTTCCAGTTTCAATTATTTCAGATAGAGGTGCCCAATTTACTGTACAGTTCTAGAAATCTTTCCAGAATGGCTTGGGTTCAAAGGTGAACTTGAGTATTGCCTTCCATTTGCAGACATATTGTCAAGCAGAGCGCACTATTCAGACTTTAGAAGATATGTTGAGGGCATGTGTGATTGATTTCAAGGGTAACTGGGATGATCACGTACCTCGCATTGAGTTTTCTTATAACAATAGTTACCACTCTAGCATCCAGATGGCTCTGTATAATGCTCTTTATGGGAGAAGATGCAGATCTCCAATTGGATGGTTTGAGGTTGGTGAAGCTGGGTTGATAGGACCAGACTTAGATCATCAAGTTATGAAGAAAGTGAAAGTTATTCAAGAGAGATTGAAAACAGCCCAGATTCGTCAGAAATCCTACACTGATATTAGGAGAAGAGAGTTAGAGTTTGAAGTAGATGATTGGGTATACTTGAAAGTTTCAACCATGAAGGGTGTTATTAGATTTGGTAAGAAGGGGAAACTTAGTCCCTCGGTATATTGGTCCTTATCAAATATCCAAAAGGGTTGGAAATGTATCTTATGAGTTGGAGCGACCACAAGAGTTAGCAGCGGTCCATCCAATATTTCATATTTCCATGTTGAAGAAGTACATGGGAGATCCTTCACTTATTATACCAACTGAAGATATTGGTATCAAGGATAGCTTATCCTGTGAGGAGATTCCTGTTCAGATTCTAGATCGCCAAGTTCGCAAGTTAAGGACCAAGGACATAGCATAAGTCAAAGTTCTTTGGAGAAATGAGTTTGTTAAGGAAGCTACTTAGGAAGGTGAGAAGGATATGTGTTGTGCCGTAATTTTACTATTTTTAGAAAAATCACCTTTTGAAATGTTCAAAGTGTAAAACGTTTTAAGAAAAATACTTAGAAAAGAGTCGCCACTTAATTTTATAGAGAAATTCAGAAAACTTATAATTTTCAAAGATTTAAACAGAAAAAATCATTTGAAAATACCAAAGAGGGTTCGGGGTTCAATTTACACTTCGAGAAGGGTTTAAGCATTCGAAGTGTCCGCTAACATGTGGTTGACCTGCGACTTGACGGAAATATATTTGACTATTTTTAGGAAAATAATGATTTAACATAAAAAATAATAATTTATAATATTTTATTAACTTTGAGAAAATAATCAAATAAATGACACATTTTATATTATTTTATTTTTTAGAGAAAGGGACCTAAAATGAAACATTTGAATCAAAGTGCGAGTGGATAGAATTTTAACAAAGCTAGATTAATTAGAAATTATTTGATATACTTTTAAAATAATAATTTAAACCAAATTGGTTAATTTAAGCATGGGACCATTTTAAGTTAATTGAAGAATAAAAGTTATCTTTTTCAGAACAAAGATTTAACTTAATTATAACATAGAATTCGACCAATATTTGATTAATAAAATAAGTGAACACAACAAGTGAAATGTATTAAAATAAATCAACACCAAAAAAATGACTCGTCTTTTGGGGAAATCTGATTAAGTTAATTAAAAATTATAAAGTTAGAGTCAAACAACCATAATTAAATAATTAAAGAGTAAGGGAGAAATTGAATTTGGGCCTCCTTTTGGGCCAATTTCGCTGGAATTTTTGGGGGTTTAATTCTAAACCAGTTTTTGTATACACCTGGTGTATATTAGAGTATATCGGCGTGCATATCAGCTCATTTCGTGTATCTCTTGCTTCCGAACACCTGTATTTTACCTCATCTCTGTATTTTCGCATTTTTTTACCTTTCTTGGAGCAGCGTTCTGGGACGACGAGTTTGAAAGTAGGGATTTCCACACCTCAAAGTCTTAATACGAACGGCAAATCAAGAAAGTCTGAGCGGTGACCTTCTCGGAACATAGAATTAGAGAGCTAAATATAAACTTCGTAAGTGTAAAACTACTATTGCCAGAGAATCGAACTAAAAAAACAACCTCTATGTCCCTCTCATCACTTGAGCATGAAGAACTATTTATAGGGGAAAATGGGCGATTTAGGGGGAAATCCGTTGGATTTTTTCAAGAGAAAATTTGAATTTTCTTTCCTCTTTTCCAAGGTCAACAATGAAAGACGTTGTGCAACCTGTGACACCGCGAAAAGGGTAAAAAAAAGATGATTGGATGTAAGGATGACATGCTTATGGGCGGACACTGTTGCGCCGAGATTTGCTGCTGGATTTCTGGGTTTGTCGGGATTTTCGCGTGAAGAAGAAGAAGAAGACTAGTATGGGCAGTGGGGTCGGGGTACTATTGGAATCGCTGGTTTGCAGCGTTTCTGGGCTTCGATTTCTAGGTTTCTTCGCTCTGTTGGAGAAGAAAAGGAAGACGCAAGGGTGGGGGGTCAGGTCGTTTGGAGCGTTGTACGCTGCTGCTTGTATTCTGTTTTGTTGGGTCTTGTTTGTGTGGAATTGGCTGAAAAACAATTGGGCTGGGTAATTTGTCATTAAGTTGGGCTGATTTGAGCTTCTGATTTCTGATAGTAAAAGGCCCAAAACAGTCTGAAAATTAGAGATATGGTATGGAATTGGCTAAAATTTGTAACTAGCCATGTGATAACAATCTAACCCAATAAGGTTCAAATCGTAGCCAAATTGAGTTGATTAGCGAATTCGGCCAAAATTTAAATAAGACGAGTTTATATAAATTATCAAGGAGCTTCTTAATCTTAACGAAATAAAATAATTAATTGATTATAAAATAATTAATTTAATTACAACCTAATTAACTACAAAATTATAACTATAATTCAAACTAAATTAAATTAATAAAATATTTAACTAAAATGTAAAATCTTTTGTGATGATTTTCAATTATTCTTAAAATATACTAATTATATACATAATTATATAAAACACATTTATTATTTAAAAATTGTAAAACTGACACAACTATTTATGATAACTTGCAAACTCTATTTTTTTCTTTTGAGAATTTAATAAAACTAATTGTTTATTCGTTCGAAAATGAAGAAGCTCAGTAATTAATCTATAATGTGGAGGTCCAAAATTGGGTGTCAACAGCTGTTCCTCGTTTGAGTTGGATTGGTGAAAGCAATTCGAGGCAAATGAAATTGACGAATCCAATTTTGATCGACCACATCTTCATCTTTAGGAAAAGGATTTTGGATATAGACTTCAAGAATTATGGTCGAACCCCGAAAATGGGTTTCCTACATATCTCAGGCTATATGAGAATTCAGGCCACTTGTAGTTCGATACGCTTACTTTAACGCATGATTATGAAAGAATTCAAAAGCCATCCCGATACCGAATTATGAAGGGACCGAAATGCTCGAGAATAAGATTTAAGAGCAAATGTTGGAATACAACCGAGTTTAACCATCAATTCTGCCTATATATCCCTCAATTCGAAAAATCAGGCTGCTTGTAGTTTTACTCGATCGGTTGAAAAGGAAATCTATTATGCAAGATAACCTTCGTTTCTGGAAGAGTGACAAGTAAGCCGAGTATGAAAAAGAGGCTTGCAACCTCTTAGCCATGAATGTGGCACACTTCACACCCATAATTAAGAACTTACACAGACATAATTTCCAAAGCTCTTGGTGCATTGTCACTCAAATTGGAAAGCTGCCTCCGATGAGAGTGGAAAGTTTTCCAGATGCGAAATTGGAACTGATAAACCCAAGGAAATGCCCACATGCCTTTCAATAGGGGTGTGGTTTGATTGTGGTGGAAGTCGTTCCTCTGCTCGCGTCCTAAGAGTTTGGCACTCCCCTTTCGACTATGTCCCAGTTCGCTGCTAAGAAAAATCTCCACGTTGTGCTGCATCCTTTTTGATGTCGTCAGCATCTGTGGTTTGTTTTGGAGAATTCATCATTTCGGATGCTCTCGACAAAGACTGAGATAAAACTCATTAGCATAAAAAATGTGATTCAAATAGCAGACAGTGTCTTTTACCGTGTTGACTTTTAATTGTTCTCCTTGAACATTTGACATCAACTCCATCGGGTTTGACGTAAAGCAAATAGAGCTCGTATTTTGTATTTGTAATATAATCTTCAATGTACTCTTCTTTTGATGACAATGTAATAAAATAGGCAGATGTAATATGTTGATAGTTCTCTTGATGCTGTTGTTAATGGTCCTCTTGATGTTGTTCTTGCAATAAAAATGATGCAACCAATGTTGATTTTCTGGCGATGCATGATTTTCTCGTGATGCATGACTCTATCTCTTGCGATGCATGACTTCTTTCTCTTGCTATGCATGATTTCTTTCATTTAATGCATGACTTCTTTCTCTTGCGATGCATGGCTTCTTTCTCTTGCGACGCATGAATTCTTTCTCTTGCAATACATGAATTCTTTCTTTTGTGATACATAAATCTCTTTCCCACGATGCATGACCTTTTTCCCGCGATGCATGAATCTTTCTCTTGCTATGCATGATTTCTTTCTCTTGCAATGCATAACTTCTTTCTCTTGCAATGCATGACTTCTTTGTCTTGTGATGCATAAATCTTCTCTTGCAATGCATGAATCTCTTCCCGCGATGCATGACTATTTCTCTTGCAATGCATGAAGCTTTTTCCTGCGATGCATGAATCTTTTCCAGCGATGCATGATTTTCCCGCGATTCATGAATCTTCTCCAGCGATGCATGAACCTTTCTCTTGCTATGCATGACTTTTTCCTCTTGCAATGCAAGAATTCTTTTTCTTGCAATGCATGGATCTTTTGATGATGCCTCCCTAGTACCGAACGAAGATAATGCTTCACCGAGACACATAGGTGATCTTCTAGGTATCTTCTGGATGGCGATATCGTCTCAATAGACAATACAATTAAAATGACCCTCGGAGTAGTGGTATCATCTCATCTAACAATACGATATGAATGGCTCTCTGGGCAGTAATATTATCACATCTGATAACATAATGCAGATAACATCCTCCAGGTATCTTTGGTTGATCGGAAATAATAAAATTTCTCTCTTTGAGGTTTTCATTTGTTTCGTCTCTGAACATAATTGCATGTTCATTATGGGCTTCGCCTTGTTGGGAATTGAACGAAATAACATTATTCGTATTCCCAAATCTTTGATATAAGAAATCTAACATATTTTCTGCATTCACATAAAAATTGTCAAATTTGAGGGGAGCTCTTCGTCCTTTTGACTTCTCCATATTCATTGAATGGAGGAATATACTGATCTTGAGGCAAGCTTATAAATCTGCATCCACAGAAAAACTGTTAGTTTAAAAATGAACTGATCTGTGTTGATCCTTTGGTCGTCTGCTCTTTGTCTGGCTATCTTCGGTTGATTTTCCAGATCTCCCGTCTCTTGATAGATAAGACAAAATATTTTTATGGAAAAATAATTGAAACATAGAGGAAAAGTTTTAAGGCAAATAGATTTTCAAAAAGTAGTATTTGGAAAAGGTCACTGTCAAGTGTCATGTCACGTCGAGCCTAATGAACGCCTTTGGAATTGACATCTCGAGGTCTATCCGATTATTTGTTGGGAAGTATTCAAAGTTGCTCTAAACTTCCGATGAACCCTGTTGGAATTTTGAGGCCTCCTCAAAATTTATGTCCCAGTTAACTGTCTTGGCTTATCTCGAACGGTTGGCGAGCGAATCATGGGATTTTTTATATCTTCTCAAAAAAAATTGTCCCAGTTGCAAATTTCAAAGTAACTCCAGTCTTGGCTTTGTTGGAGAGATCTTTTTCTTGAGAATTTTTGAGTCCCTCTCAAAAATTTTGTCCCAGTTTCTATTGTAAAGGAAAAATAGAAATCTTACGGGAAATATGACTGAGCCGTTGTGGCGCCTACGTATCCCGTTGAGGCAGGAATCAGGTCAAATGTAGTTCCCTCTCAAATATTAACAAAAATAAGAAAATTACAAAGAAACCGACCGAGGCCGACATAGGCCTCCTACGTATCTCATTCTTGAGAATTCAGGTCGAACGTAGTTCAAATACAAAAGAAAATATTTAAAAAGGGATAAAGGGGTGACCGAGGCCGACATAGGCCGCCTACGTATTTCATTCTTGAGAATTTAGGTCAGACGTAGTTCATTACAAAAGGGATAAAAATTTAAACAAAGTAATTACAAGCGAATAGAGCGATTACAAGGAAATAATCAAAGCACAAACTGAAGCTTCACACATAGTATCTCTTGACAGCATCTGAGTTGATCGGTTTTGGCCATTCGGTGCCATCCATCTCCGACAGGACCAAGGCACCTCCAAGTAACACTTTGCGAACCATGTAGGGTCCTTGCCAATTTGGTGCAAATTTCCCTTTATACTCATACTGATGAGGGAAAATGTGTTTGAGAACCAACTGGCCGATTTCAAACACCCTGACTCTTACTTTCTTATGGAAAGCACGAATCATTCTCTGTCGATACAATTGTCCATGACAAACAACAACCATTCTCTTCTCATTAATCAATGTTAACTGATCAATCCCCTTGCGAACCCATTCATCATCACTCAATTCAGCTTCCTGGATGATTCTCAATGAAGGTATTTCAACTTCCACAGGTATAACTGCTTCTGTTCCATATATTAGCAAATATGGAGTAGCTCCGACTGATATTCTGACAGTTGTTCGGTAACCCAACAAAGCATACGGCAGCATCTCATGCCAACCTCTGCGATTATCAATCATTTTCCTCAAAATCTTCTTGATGTTCTTGTTGGCGGCTTCTACAGCTCCATTCATTTAGGGACGATAGGCAGTTGAATTCTGGTGAGTAATCTTGAATTGTTCACATATTTCTCTCATCAAGTGTCTGTTAAGATTCGCTCCATTATCAGTAATGATAGATTCTGGTACTCCAAATCTACATATCAAATTGTTGCGAACAAAATCAACTACCACTTTCTTGGTCACCGACTTATACGAAGCCGCTTCCACCCACTTAGTGAAGTAGTCAATGGCAACCAAAATGAATTTGTGTCCCTTAGAGGCGGCTGGCTCTATTGGACCAATGACATCCATGCCCCAAGCTACAAACGGCCAAGGTGAACTCATAGCATTGAGTTTGTGAGGAGGTACCCGAATCAAATCTCCATGAACTTGACATTTATGACATTTTTGCACAAACTTGCAACAATCATGTTCCATAGTCATCCAAAAATAGCCGGCTCGAAGGATCTTCCTCGCCAAAGTGAGTCCATTCATGTGAGTACCACAAATTCCAGCATGTATTTGTTCAAGAAGCTTCGCAGCTTCAATAGCATCAACACATCTGAGAAGACCTAAATCTGGAGTCCTCCTATAAAGGATTTCTCCACTTGCAAATAAATTGAGGGTCATACGGCGTATCGACTTCTTCTGGTTGAACGTTGTATTCTCAGGATAAATTCCGTTCTCCAAGTACTTCTTGATGTCAAAAAACCAAGGTAAACCATCTGGCTCCGCTTCAACATGTGAACAATGGACAGGCTGCTCTTTTACCTCTATATCCAAGAGATCAATATAACTTGTATCCGGATGTTTGATCATTGAGGCAATGGTGGAAAGAGCATCGGCCAACTCATTATGTGTTCTGGGAGTATGTCTGAACTCAATCTTGTGAAATCTCTTGCACAACTTCTGTATAAACTGCACGTACGGTGTGATTTTTGGATTCTTCACGGCCCATTCTCCTTGAACTTGATGGATCAGTAAGTCTGAGTCTCCAATAACTAGAAGCTCATGAACATTCATGTCGATTGCCATCTTTAAACCGAGGATGCAAGCTTCATACTCAACCATGTTGTTTGTGCAATTAAATCGGAGTTTACCTACCATAGGATAATGCTGACCGGATTCTGACACTAAGACTGCTCCGATACCTTTCCCTTGGTGATTTGCCGCTCCATCAAAGAATACTCTCCAACCAGGATATGCTTCAGAAATATCTTCACCCACAAACGCTACTTCTTCATCGGGAAAATAAGTCTTGAGCGGTTCATACTCTTCATCAACTGGATTCTCCGCAAGATGATCAGCCAAGGCTTGTGCTTTTATCGCCTTTTGTGTCACATACACAATGTCAAACTCACTCAAAAGCATTTGCCATTTAGCCAACTTCCCGGTCGGCATTGCTTTCTGGAAAATATACTTCAACGGATCCATCCTGGAGATAAGGTACGTGGTATAAGAAGACAAATAATGTCTCAACTTTTGAACGATCCAGGTCAAAGCACAACATGTTCTCTCCAAAAAGAGTGTAACGAGCCTCATATGAAGTGAACTTTTTACTCAAGTAATAAATGGCTCGCCCCTTCTTCCTAGTCTCATCATGTTGACCAAGCACGATCCCAATGCGTTATCTGAGACCGAAAAATATAACAATAACAGACTCCCTTCTCGCGGAGGGACCAACACCGGTGGATTGGACAAATAGTTCTTGATGGCATCAAAAGCATTTTGACATTCTCCGGTCCATTTGGTCGAGGTATCTTTTATCAATAACTTAAAGATGGGTTCACACACCACAGTGGATTGAGCTATGAACCGGCTGATGTAGTTCAACCTTCCCAAAAAACTCATCACCTCCTTCTTTGTCTTCGGAGGAGGTAATTCTTGGATCGTCTTGATCTTGGAAGGGTCAAGCTCAATGCCCCTCCTGCTAACTATAAATCCCAACAGTGCCAGCTGGCACTCCAAAAGCACAATTTGGCGGGATTTAACTTCAAATTATATCGACGCAAGCGATCAAAGAATTTCCTCAAGTAAGTCAAGTGATTCGAACTCTCGCGGGACTTGATTATGACATCATCTACATACGCCTCGATCTCATTGTGAATCATATCGTGAAAGATGGTCGTCATAGACCTCATGTAAGTAGCACCAGCATTTTTGAGACCAAAAGGCATCACTCGATAATGATATACACCCCAGGGCGTGATGAAAGCTGTCTTTTCTGCTTCTTCTTCATCTATCAGGATCTGGTGATAATCCGCATAACAATCCACAAACGAATGCATCTCATGCTTAGCATAGTTATCAATGAGGATATGAATGTTTGGCAATGGAAAATTATCTTTCGGGCTAGCTTTGTTGAGATCTCTGTAGTCAACACAAATTCTGATTTTTTCGTCTTTCTTGGCAACCGGAACAACATTAGCTTACCAAGTCGGATACTGCGTCACTTCCACTACTTGGGACTCGATCTGCTTTGTAATCTCCTCTTTGATCTTTAAACTCAACTCAGGCTTGAACTTCCGAGTCTTTGTTTACTGGACTGAAATCTGGATTGATCGGCAATTTGTGGGACACCATATTCGTACTCAATCCTGGCATATCTCTGTAAGACCAGGCAAACACATCAATGTACTCCCTGAGAAAACGTACCAGGTCTCTCCTTTGATCTTCAGTTAGATGGACACTGATTCTTACTTCTTTAACACATTCCTCATCTCCGAGATTCACAGTTTCAGTTTCTTCTAAATTCGGCTTGTGTTGATTCTCAAATTGTCGAAATTCTTCGGCAACATTTTCGGGTACCTCATTTTCATCTTCATGCACCTCGCACTCCTCATCACCTGCCTCGTTTTGTTCACTCGGTTCATGACACGACATGACATTGGCAGGTTTTAAATTAATATTACTGAAATCATAAACAAACAAAGTTAGGGAAGTAAAACGTAACAGATAAGAAAATAAACCAATTTCGATAAAAGACGCTTTTCATTTAAATTGAAGACAAGCACAAACTTTGGCCATGGACGAGGGCCATTTTGCCTTTTTAAACATCACAAGGGAATTTAAAAGCTTCAAACAAATAACAATTATATAAATGGTGGGTCTTGGGCCTCTTCCAGACTACCACCGGTTTTAAAAACAAACAAAAACACATGTCCTTTCTACCCAGATGAGCGGGAAATCAGGAGTGGTGTGGAGGTCCAGTTCTACAATTGCTCATCAGGTTATGCATCACGGATGCCTGATGTTCCAGCCTCTTCCTTGGTGACCGCATCAATCTCCTCAAATAGGCCCCAGATTGCTTTCCCGAGACCACCATTGTTGACGTGTTCTTGCACCGGGAATGACAGTTACAGATGAGGAATTGGCCTAGCCAACGCTTGATCAACCCTCTTGTTCTTTATCTCCGCTTCGTCATCTGTTGGGACATACCCCAAACCAAACTTTGCTGCTTTGGCGGGAATTTGGATAGGCTCGACGATTCCTTTGAAATGCCTCCCCAATCCAAAACCTGGTTCGAAACCATTCTGGAGCATGACAGTGGCAATCATCTTGTACACAGAAGGCAGAGGAGGCTGCGGAGCCAAATCATCATCGGTGGCATTTACCAGCTCCACCATGTAGAAATCACAACCTCGGGAAACCTTGTGAACGATCGGCGCATACCCATCGGAATGACTCCCCTCACCATGAATGACCAATTCCTGGTTCTTCCAAACAGATTTCATCAGTTGGTGAAGGGTAGAAGGCACAGCCCCAGCCATGTGGATAAACAGTCTTCCAAGAAGCAAGTTGTAGATGGTATTGATATCCAACACCTGAAACTCCACATTGAATTCTGCAGGTCCTATCTGGATAT
>NW_006239007.1:866594-904407 GCF_000226075.1 Solanum tuberosum | reverse complement strand
ACTGCCCCTATCGTGTCTCTCTGCACTCCATCAAAAACTCTCACATTAAACTGGTTTTGTTGAACCTTTCCCAAGTCGAATTTCAGCTGCTTGAGAGTCGAAAGCAGGCAGATGTTGAGACCGGACCCATCGTCGACCAAAACACGATTTATAACTTTGTCCCGACATTTTATGGTGACGTGCAGAGCTTTGTTATGCTTTCTTCCTTCAAAGGGCAGCTCTTCATCACAAAAACTGATTCGGTGTCCTCGGATGACCTGGTTTATCATGGCTGCTAAATTGTCACTGTTAGTCACCAATGGCACATAAGTATCATCCAAAGCCCTCATCAGAGCCTGCCTATGCAACTGCGAACTCATCAATAAGGCCCACACAGAGATCTGAGCCGGCGTCTTATCCAAATGCTTCACAATTGAATAATCTTTCGGCTGCAATTTTCTCCAGAACTTCTCGGCCTCGGCTTCACTGATTGGCCTTTTTGTTTGGTCCTTCTTTTGCACACCCTGGATCACCTATTCTGGCGTGTAGCACCTGCCAGATCTGGTCATACGCTGGGTAACAACCGTTTCAATCACGAACTTTGGTCGGGCAAGAGTTTCTCTTGGCACCAAGGCAACAGCCTTCTCGGGTGTCAGAATCACAAACTTTTTCTTCTCTCTGATGCTCAACGAAGCCACAGCCCTTTCCAGTTCATCAAGAGCAATCGGAACTATTGCCTTTGTCACGCACCAATCATCATTTGTCTCTATCATATTGATAGTGACGCCTCCATGATTTGGCAAAGGATTACTATTGACATTGGGCGCGACTGTCTGAAGAGAGACCACATTCTGGTCGATCAGGTCTTGGATCTTATGCTTCAGGTTGATACAGTCCTCGATAACATGTCCAACACTGTTGGAGTGATACGCACACCTCTGATCAGGTCTGTAAAACTTTGAGCTAGTGTTAACCGGCTTGGGCCCCACTGGATGAATATATCCTACCGTAGTTAATCGCTCGAACGGCTTTGTTCGGCTTTCAATTAGCAGAGTGAAAATTATAGCAAGCTTCTTCTCAAATATAAGACGGGAGGGATCGTAATTTCCTTGTTGAGGGGGAGGCGTTTGGCGATAATTTGGAGCATTCGGACGGGGGGCTTGATATTTGGGATATGAGTTGGTTTGAAAATTTAGTTGTGGAGCTTGGTAGTTCCAGGGGATATTTTGGTAAAGTGGAGCTGGGTTTGGTACATTGAGGGAGGAGTTTGGTAATTTGCTTGAACGTTAGCGCAGTTGCGGGCGACGGGGGCGGCATTTCGGTAGTGATGAGATGGAGTTTGATAATCTGGAGGGGGAGTTTGGTAGATAGTAGGAGGAGTATTTTGATAACTGGGATGAGGGGTATTTTGATAACTGGGGGGAGGGGTATTCTGGTAATCAGCCTGTGCATAACAAGCTGGTTATGAACTCTGTGAAAGTCAAGAACGACCTTGGTATGATGAGGATTTCCTTGGGGTCTTCTTCCCCTCATTAAGAGATAGAGGACACATCCTCCCTTTTCTTCTTCAACAAGCCCGAAGATCTGGGCGAGGCAGCAACACGGGCAATCTTCCCGGTTCTCAATCCATCTTCGATAGTCTCACCTACCTTGACTATCTTAGCAAATTTTGCTCCAACGAGCAACATGATTCTGTCATAATATTCGGGCTCTAGCACCCATACAAACACTTCGACAATTTCCTTTTCTTACATAGGAGGTCTAACTCTAGCTGCCTCCTTTCGCCACCTATATGCGAATTCTCCGTAACTTTCGGTCAACTTCTACTTCATCTTCTCCAAGAAGTAACGATCAGGAATGATCTCGACATTGTAGGCAAATCGTTCGATGAAGTCCCTAGCCAAAGCGTTCCAGCTAGACCACTGTCTCATTTCATGAGACGTAAACCATTCTAGAGCCTCTCCGCTCAGACTTCGGCTAAAAAGCCGCATTAACAAAGCTTCGTCTCTCCCAACTCCCACGAGTTGGTCACAGTAGGCCCTCAGGTGTTCTAAGGGGTTCCCCGTTCCTCCGAAGATGTCAAATTTTGGCACCTTAAACCCTTTCGGGAGGTCCAAATTTGGATGAATGCACTTGTCTTCGTAACTCAATCCAGCGACCTCAGGAATGCAGTTCAACTCCTTCATGGCTTTTCTAATTTCCTCCTTCATATCTATCTTGGCGGTCTCTTCCTTTGACCTCCACTCTCTCTCCCTCTCTTCATAGTGGTTGAGCTCCGAACCACGGACGTCATGCTCGTTAGGGACCGATATTTGGAAAGTGGCTTTTTGTGGTAGTGATGGAGCAATAGAGGGACTCTGGCCATTTAAAGGGGCGTGATAGTTTTGGGGGAAATTCTAGGGGCTGGTATACTGGTTTTGGTGAAGGAGGGAAGTGCATTTGTCGAAGTGAATCCAAAGTTTTCTTGTAGAAGGACAGGGGGAAAAGAATTTTTTTAAAAGATAGGGGCCGGGCCTTGAAAGGCTGCCTACGTATCTCCTAAGGAGAATTCAAACCCTACGTAGTTCAAATACAAAGGAAGTTTCATTTTCATTCATTCATATCTTGAAGATTACAAGGAAAGTGAAAAACAGACAATAAAGCTCCTAAAAGAGAAAATGTGACTCCACCCAAGCCATTTTTCTTCCGATTGTCGCATTAATCACGGGGAGTAAACTCATATGCTTCGAGGGTGGTTTTCTCATTCCCTTCCTTCCACCGTCCCTGAAGAGGAGGCCTATAGACAATTTCCTCCCCAGTATCTTCTTCAATAGCTTCAGGTCTGGTGCCTTCGGGACCACTGATATTGGCCTCTTGGTTGAAGAAAGAGTGTTATCCAAGTGGCTTCCGAAGCATCATGGTTATATCTTTGTTGAAGACATCGCGTTCCTTCCAAACATCAGCTATCTCTTTATTTATAACATCACATTTTGTCATCTTTGCTGCCAATTCCGCGTCTAGTGCCGCATTTGCTGCTCGTGCGATTGCGGTGGCAAACTCCACTTCTATTCTCCTTTCTCTAGTTTCTTGGATCTCTTGTCTGAGCCACTGTAATTTCATCCTCAAATCCTCTTCAGTTAGCTCTATGTCGATACCCTTCCCTTTTTCCATCTTAGCAGCAATTTTACCTTTCCTGAGATAATAGAGTAATGTTTTAGGATTTGGTAGTAGGATTTTATTTCTGGTTGAGAAACTCAAGACTCAAGGAATTTTGGTCGAACATTTGGTAGTGACTCGTATTTGATATTGTAGGGATTTTAGGAAAAAATTTGAAAAGTAGTGGGCTAAAAAACGTTCTCATTCAAAGCAACGTACCACGTAAACAGTTAAAGCACACAAGTAAACAGACAAACATCGTGTCCTAAACATGCATGTGACCCTTTTGTGCCCAGGGTGGGCCTAACGATTTTGAAGGATGTATTGCGCCATTTGAAACAAATTGTTGCACCCCCAAAAATTAGATTCATAAACAATAGAGAATTCATTACAAAGTTAAGCAAAGGGATACATCTTTTAGGGAAGGGATAAACTGCAAATACAATAACATCAATCCCACGCAGGGGAATAAGATAACTAAAAGGCCGAAGGACCTGCTCCTCCTCTTGCTTTTTCCACTTCTTCACGAATGAGGAACTTGCTAGTTATCACATGCGGCTCGGCGAACACGGCTTTGGAAGACGTCGACACGCCCTAAATGGTGTCAAGCTGATCATCCAAGTTCGAGTCCAAACGTATCAAGCAGACTCTTGCGTTAGCTAACTCTGGCGTGGCAAAGGCTAAGGCTCTTTGTCTTTCATATTCTCGATGCTGGAACTCTTGTTCCCTACGCATATATTATTGTTCCCTACGTTGAAACTCTTGCTCTCTTCGGTCCCATTCCTGCTGAAAATGGTAGGCTTGGATTTGGAGCCTTATTTGGACATCTTCAATTTGTCGGCCCGTGCGTGGCGTCGGGTCAAGTGTACCACATAGATCATCCTGCAACCATTTTTTGTATTCATCCACATACCCGGCTTCAAATCTGTTTTCTGCCATGCTCTTCTTTAGGTTGACCCGTCCAGCCCATTCTTGACGAATATCCTTGGTGTAAGGTATCTTGTCGCACCCGTTGTAGTCAAAGACGTAGCGGCTAGTGTCTTCTTTAAAAGGCAGAATCTGTCTTCTGCCGAATTGCCGAATTACCCTACTAGGATTGTAAGGTCGTACCCCTCTAATGCCAGGAAGGATTAGGAAAGGACACTTAGCCCCCTGAATAGCTATTTTTTCTGACATGAAATCTTGAAACATCCATTGTACGTTTCCATCTTTTATGTCGTGGAAGACTTTAGCCCATGCTTCCCTAGTGCTGTAGATCTTGAACCTGTTGATGCTCAAATGAAACTCATAATGGTCGAGGTGGCTTTCTTTTTGTGGTTCGGTCAATTTCTGTTTCTGAGTCTCATATGTCTTCACTAGATATTTAGACATCCACCACTGTAGCAAGATATTACAACCTTAAAGAAATGGAAACCCGTTTTTGCATTGACCCAAAGATTGGTAGATGTCGGCCAGAATGATCGGGGCTCGGTTTAAGTATTTTTTAACTTGTCCTTTCTTACCAACACTCTCGAAGATGGCATGTGTAATCATGACAACCCGAGTATCAATTTCATTCCCTTCGCCTTGAGGGAATACCATCGTCCCTAAGAGGCATACGGCAAATGTTAGAGTTTGAGTTTGACTCCAACTACTGTGACTGTAAAACTCATTTGGAAAATTCTTATAATAACTCTCGTGACCCCATCGTTCATAGAGTTTCACAAATGGAATACTCGGGGTGTCTAGCCAGTCTGCATTTACCAATAACAACATGTTTTTCAGTTCTGTGCTGGTTGGCTTATCTGGTAGCAAAATGTGATGATCTGGATGATTTTTCCTTTTCTGGCACGTCCCGACGTTGTCTAGGCAATCTTTGATTTCTTCAACAGTTGGTGTCATTTCAACATCTCCGAAGCGAAACACCATCCTCTCATCATCCCAGAATCGAGTGACCACTTCAATGAACTTAGGCCAAACTTTGAGATTCATTATCGACGGGAGGTGACCTAAGTGAATGGAAAGTTCTCTTTTCTGATATGCATTGAGATTGTACCACCATACACGGAGGAGGTTTGGTGTCTCGGTGACCATTTTGAAACTCAAGTGTTGCTTGGCCATATACAAAAAAATATAAATAATTAGATACCCCCCGAACCCAAGACGCAACAATCTGTCAAACAGCGCATACATCCTTCAAACACGTAAGTATGAACGTCCGTGCAGGCCGTGGGCCCTTTGGACTCAAGCTGATCTTTCTAATGGGCCCAACACGCCTTGGGTGTTGGGTCATCTTAAGCCAATGCGCTAAATTTTGAGATTGAGTTCAGGTCTACACTAGTTTTGACTAAGAATAGGCTTTGTTTATAGTGGATAGGTAACCCAAGCGGACTACTTGGGCTGGGACAATTAACGACCATTGACTATCCAGTAGCCAACTACATTCGTTAGGGTGCCCCGAGAACAATTTGGTTAACGAACGACTGCGGCCCGCATAATCATCCCGTAAGTGGAAAATAAAAAATAAGCGTCGTTTAACGGAATATGTTATGCCATGAATGCAACAGTTTATAGCAATTTAAACACATTAAGCACAAATAAACAATTCAGCAATTAATAACAATTAGTCAAATAGTCAAATCTTATGGTTAGAACTTAATTAATTCCCCAACAGAGTCGCCATTTCTGTTGTGCCGTAATTTTACTATCTTGAGAAAAATCACCTTTTGAAATGTTCTAAGTATAAAACGTTTTAAGAAAAATACTTAGAAAAGAGTCGCCACTTAATTTTATAAAGAAATTAAGAAAACTTATAATTTTCAAAGATTTAAACAGAAAAAATCATTTGAAAATACCAAAGAGGGTTCGAGGTTCAATTTACACTTCGAGAAGGGTTTAAGCATTCGAAGTGTCCACTAACATGCGGTTCACCTGCGACTTGACTGAAATATATTTGACTATTTTTAGGAAAATAATGATTTACCATAAAAAAAAAAATTATAATATTTTATTAACTTTGAGAAAATAATCAAATAAATGACACATTTTATATTATTTTATTTTTTAGAGAAAGGGACCTAAAATGAAACATTTGAATCAAAGTGCGAGTGGATAGAATTTTAACAAAGCTAGATTAATTAGAAATTATTTGATATACTTTTAAAATAATAATTTAAACCAAATTGGTTAATTTAAGCATGGAACCATTTTAAGTTAATTGAAGAATAAAAGTTTCGACTAACCTTTTTGAGAAAATGACTAAGTAGAAAGAGAACATTTTTTTAGTTCATTTGAGAAAAATACTTTAACTTAAAACCACTTTAAAATAAAATGTAATCAAGTGAAGCAGCCTAAAAACATATCTTTTTAAGAACAAAGATTTAACCTAATTAAAACATAGAATTCGACCAATATTTGATTAATAAAATAAGTGAACACAACAAGTGAAATGTATTAAAATAAAACAACACCAAGAAAATGACTCGTCTTTTGTGGAAATCTGATTAAGTTAATTAAAAATTATAAAGTTATAGTCAAACAACAAACAATAAATAATCATAATTAAATAATTAAAAAGTAAGAGAGAAATTGAATTTGGGCCTCCTTTTGGGCCAATTTCGCTGGAATTTTTGGGGGTTTAATTCTAAACCCGTTTTTGTATACACCTGGTGTATATTAGTGTATATCGGCGTGTATACCATCTCTTTTCGTGTATCTCCTGCTTCCGAGCACCTGTATTTTACCTCATCTTTGTATTTTCGCATTTTTTTTACCTTTCTTGGAGCAGCGTTCTGGGACGACGAGTTTGAAAGTAGGGATTTCGACACCTCAAACTCTTAATACGAACGACAAATCAAGAAAGTCTGAGCGGCGACCTTTTCGGAACATAGAATTAGAGAGCTAAATATAAACTTCGTAACTGTAAAATGAATATTGCCAGAGAATCGAACTAAAAAAAAACCTCTATGTCCCTCTTATCACTTGAGCATGAAGAACTATTTATAGGGGGAAATGGGCGATTTAGGGGGAAATCTGTTAGATATTTTCAAGAGAAAAATTGAATTTTCTTTCCTCTTTTCCAAGGTCAACAATGAAAAACGTTGTGCAGCTTGTGACACCGCAAAAAGGGGGAAAAAGACACGATTGGATGTGAGGATGACATGCTTATGGGCGGACACTGTTGCGCTAATATTTGCTGCTGGATTTTCGGGTTTGTCGGGATTTTTGTGTGGAGAAAAAGAAGACTAGTATGGGCAGTGGGGTCGGGATACTGTTGGAATCGCTGGTTTGCAACGTTTCTGGGTTTCTTCGCTCTGCTGGAGGAGAAAAGGAAGACGCAAGGGTGGGGGTCGGGTCATTTGGAGCGTTGTACGCTGCTGCTTGTATTCTGTTTTGTTGGGTCTTGTTTTTGTGGAATTGGTTGAAAAATAATTGGCTGGGTAATTTGTCATTCAGTTGGGCTGATTTGAGCTTCTGATTTCTGATAGTAAAAGGCCCAAAACAGTCTGAAAATTAGAGATAAGGTATGGAGTTGGCTCTAATTTGTAACTAGCCATGTGATAACAATCTAACCCAATAAGGTTCAAAACGTAGCCAAATTGAGTTGATTAGCGAATTCGGCCAAAATTTAAATAAGACGAGTTTATATAAATTAATCAAGGAGCTTCTTAATCTTAACGAAATAAATAATTAATTTGATTATAAAATAATTAATTTAATTACAACCTAATTAACTCAAAACTATAACTATAATTCAAACTAAATTAAATTAATAAAATATTTATCTAAAATGTAAAACTTTTGTGATGATTTTCAAATATTCTTATAATATACTAATTATATACATAATTATATAAAACACATATATTATTTAAAAATTGTAAAAATGACACAACTATTTAAGATAACTTGCAAACTCTATTATTTTCTTTTGAGAATTTAATAAAACTAATTGTTTTATTCGTTCGAAAATGAAGAAGCTCAGTAATTAATCTATAATGTGGAGCTCCAAAATTGGGTGTCAACAATATGAAGAAGAGATATCCACATCTCTTTTAGCCCGGAGAAATTTCAGATCAAGGTACTAATTCTGTTCTTAGTACTCTTTAATTTATATGCTTGATGTGTTAGATTTGTTTGTTGGGTGTTTGAGCTGAATGTTAGATGTTACACCCTTAGCCTACTAAGAGTAATCTCATTTGAGGACGAATGTTCCCAAGGGGAGATATTGTAACACATCGCTACTTGATAGAACTAGAAAGAGCTATAATTAGAAAGAGTCATTTTTGGAAAGAGTGAAAAATCTGGAAAATTTGTTTAGTTATGTTAAGTCTGGGGTTTTGGTCAACTTTAAACGACCATAACTCCTAGCTCAAGATGTGTTAGGTGTCCTACCAAATACAGTAGGAAATATCTTTGAATTATCTTTTCAACGCCGCTGAGTTTTCTCAATATCGAGTCTGTATGAGTGAGATATGTCCATTTGAAGTTGGGTTGTCTAGATAAGAAAAGTCAAAACCGGATTTTAGAAGGGAATTATGGTCTTTTCACTACCCAATTAATTAATTTCGTTTTTGGAAATTAAGTTGGGGTCTAAACTTATTGTATTCAGTTTACGCTTTTGAAAACTAAGTTAGGGTTTTGAGAGAAGAGAAAAGAAGAGGAGAAAAGAGGAGAAGAAGCAAGGAATCATCAAATTCTTGAAGCTAAGATCATGGATTTCGTCAAGGGATGATCCCTACGAGGTATGTGAGATCACATAGTGTTGGGTTAGTTCACCCACCCGCCAATCATAATTTATTTCAGCGAATTTATGTTCTTGAAGGTTTAGAAATTGAGTTCTTGATTGGGTTTGTTGAAGTTCTATGGAGTTCTTGATTCGTTGAAATTGTTGAGGAGTTGTTGATTTAAATTCATGAAATTAGGTGTCGTTTGGAGTAGATTCTTGCATATTTTGGTTATGTAGTCGAATCTAAGTGTTTGAGGAAAGAACTAAGTGAATCTAGGGAGTTTAGAGTTGGAAAACGAGCAAGAAAATTGGGGATATTCTGGGCAAGGGATTGGCGAGTTGCGCCTCTTTGAGCGCCCACTTCAGAGTCTGAAGTTTGGGATTTGGGGCACCGTGACACTCAGAGCGCCTCAACCCAGACTCTGAAGTTTGGGCAGCGCGCCACTCAGAGCGCTAGGGACGCTAGGTCTTCTGTTTTTCCCCACTTCTTTCCGTACTAGTTCCCTAGCAACGTACCTAAGTTTCCTAGTTGATTCCTACACTCTAAGGTACGGCTAAACATCATGAAATCATCCATAAACATGAGATCATGAGCCTTGATTCCATAATTCAATTCAAGGAAATTTAAGAGTCAAGACAAGAGAAGTTCATAGAAGTTTTCCAAAAATACTTTTACTAAACATTTTAACTTTGTTTTAAGGCTTGAGTTTGAGTTGATGAGTAAAGAGTAAGAGTAAAGTTCATTTCTTCAAAGATAATACGAGAACTAAGTATTCCCAAGAGTTGAAATGTTTTCACATTTAAAGAAGAGAGGAAACACATATTTGAAGAGAGCCTTTGAGCTAGTTTTTGAGTAATTATCTCAAATCACAGAAAGAGTTTTGTTTTTCAAACATATGAGCTGAATATATTTTGCGAGTAGTATTGAGCACCGATATGGGGACGAGTTCATAATAACTCACGTCTCCATAAACCATGTGGCCATCATGGGTAGAAAGGATCATACTTTTTAGATGATACCTTAGTGCTTTTTAGCATAGACTAGTGGATCCACTTAGTTGAGGTGTTTTATATCAAGGCAAGGTATATGACAGTTCTGGCAGCATGGGAAAGACGTTGTATCATCACTTTAGCTCATAGTGATGGTTGTCGGTTAGAGAAACTCCCACAGTATTATATTACTTTATATGTAAACTGAGTTGTTATTGCATTTCTTTAACACATTGAGTTGTCACCTACTGTTTTAAAAGCTTTGTATAACTGCACTTTTATTGTTGTTTTACTTTGCATTTGAGTTGAGTAAAGCTAAGGTAAGTATGCTTTTCAGATTCCTCTCTTATGTCATATTTAGTTTTCCTCTCCCATTCTCGTACATTCAATGTACTGATATTAGTTGGCCTGCATCATTTTATGATGCAAATACAGGTAACCAGGATCACCATCCAGCGCCTCGTTGATCCAGTTGAGCACTCGGAGTCAGTTGGTGAGCCTCCTTGTTATCCGGAGGACTCACTACAACAAATTCAATTATCAGGGACAAATAATTTGGTCATCTAAAAATCATATTTCGTCACTAAATATCTTGCGAGACGAAAAATAATTCGTCAATCAATCGTTACTAAATGTGTGTCGCTAAAAGTATACAAAGACGATTTAGTGCTTCATCGCTAAAAGTATTATATTAACTACAAAAAGAAAAAACATCCCCAAATGCTTAAACATTTGTGACAAATTTATTTATCGTAAAAAGTATATTTTTTTGTAGTTAATTAATAGTATGCTTTGTCACTAAAAAGGTTATTACTATCGACAAAATTATACCGTCACTAATTATTTTACTTCAATCAGTGACGACATCAATTGTCTCTACAGTTATATGTATTTCATAGTTGAACAAAATCTAATTTCATCACTAATGACTATATTTTATATATAAAAAATATTTTATTCTTAAATGTATTAGTTAGGGACACATTTATTATTATAGAAAAGGTTAATTTTCCTATTTATCTCACCTCTCAATTTTTTTAACCTCTCCCCATGAGCTCCCACATATTATGCTTTCTTGGGGACTCGAAATCACAACCTAAGTGAGGAGTGCTTACCATCCGGTCAACTCTCTCTTATCTCTCATTTTTATTTTATTTTTAACCTAATTCACTTCTGTAAAAATAATATATTATATGATTATTTATATACATAAACCAATGCATGAAATTTACCACCCAGAATTCATTCAAAAATTATATGATTATTATGTACAGTTGCTCCACGTACGTATGTGGAATTACTATTAAATATGTACTTATTTTTAGACAGAAGCAAATAGATCGACTTAGTCTATGCAATTTTCCAATCACAAATCAATAGACACACACAAAAATTAGCACCAAGACTTGAGAAATTATTTTTTCTATCGCCTTTATCGATGAAAGTGTATTAAATAAAAAACAAAAGTGTTAAACCAACAAATATTAGCGATCTAGTGGTAGAACCGTACCCCACACACGGTACTTATAACTTCGATTGTATTTTTCAAATGATGCATTTTATAATTGCATAATTTAAAAAAATTGTTGAATTGAACTTTTTCATTTTTACAAAATCGACCAAATTCGTTGGTTTTAATAATTTCCCTTGCCAATTAATGAATGGACTCTGTCTTTCTTATGAAGCACTTGTATTATTCATTTTGTAAGTTGTCACTTGTAATTATGAGCAATTGTAGCCAAAAAAAAATCGTATCTAGCTATGAATTTTTTTTGTAGAAAATAGTTGAATTATTCACTACAAATTTAAGTCATCGCTATTTAACACCTTACATATTTTGTGACAATTTATTTTTTGTCACTAAATCACAGATTGATTAGAGACAATAAAATCTTTGTCACCAATTATTTATATTATTAGTGACGAAAATAAATGGCATAATTAAATCTAAATTTTTATACCTAAAACTTATAATATTTAACTACGAACTCTAATTTATTTATATTGTAACAACATATTTTTTTAGATGAATATTTTTTGTGTCCAAAAAATAATTTGTCATGAATTATATACATTATTAGTGACGAAATAATGTGTCACCGATAACTTTAAATTCGTGACTAACACTACTTAACAAATGGCGCCAATAATTTTTGGTGGAAAACTTTAGTGAACAAAACTTTGCTACGGATTTTTATATTTCGTCACTAAAAGTATGTGTCTCATATATTTAAGCATGAAAAGAAAATTGTGTCACTAAAAGCGAACAATTAGTGACGAATTTCATATCGTAGCTAATAATTTCGCAGCTATATATCATATTTGTTGTAGTGACTCCTTTTTCATTGTTTTAATATTTCAGTTGTTAGGATGATTGGGGGTCTTGTGCCGACATCCCTCTTTGTTTTAGAGGCTTCATAGATAGTTAGATATGATTCCTTTAGTCTTTGCATTTCAATTGTTTTGTTAAAAGACTTGAGATGACATTTTGGCTAGTTGATGTGTAATTCTAAAACATTCTGAGTTATGTTGAAACAGTTGAGTAAAGTGCAGTTGTTTCTTTGATTTAATGTTGAGTAAAGTTTGCCGCTGAGTAAGTAAGTCAGGACAAGGGTTCGCTTTGGGCCAACAATGGTTCTCGAGTGTCAGTCCCACCCAGGGTGTAAACTCGGACGTGACATTGATCCCGAGGATCAGCATTCCTCCTAGATGGACGACGTCGAACAACTCTTCGTGGAGGCATGATATAAAAGATACGTGCAAGCACGAATTAGAAAGAAACTTTATAGAGTTAAAATCTATCACACGAAAATAGTATGAAAGAAGTGAGATAGTTCCCAAATGTTGTAGCCTCCTAATTATAGGTGTGGCGCGCTTCACACCGGTTCCTAGGACTCTACAAACACGACTTCATAGACACCCTAGGACTCTTGAACTCTGGGCTCTGATACCAAGTTTGTCATTCCCCGAGCCTACACACTGAAAGTGGCCGGCACTCGAGAACCATTGCTGGCCCCAAGTGAACCCTTATCCTGGCTCAATAATCAGCGGAAGACTTACTCAACATAAGATGAAATCAAATGTAAACTTTACTCAACTGTCTCAAAAGTTAAACTCAGAATATATAAGAATATTCAACTAGCCATAAATAGGCAACTCAAGTCTTTAAAACATTAACAACTAAAAATGAAAAGACTCATGAACTACTGCCTATCTATCTATGAAACCTCTAATACTATGACGGATGTCGGGATAAGACCCCCGATCATCCTAACCAACTGACCAACAGAAAATAAATGAGGGATCCTTCGAAAGCAAAGAGGCTCACCAAACAATTATGGAACTCGACTGGATCAACCAAGCACGGGTTGATGATTTCGGTTACCTGTATCTGCATCATGAAAGATGCAGGCCAAATGGCGTCAGTACATGGAATGTACGAGCATGCAAGGGGAAAATCTAAACATGACATAAGCTTAAACTGGAATTTGAAGAAATAACTTACCTCGTCTCAACTCAACTCAAGGATACTCAAACTTACTCAACTCATTTCAATATAAAGTAGAAGTAAAGATGTATTATAAAGAAAAGCTTTTAAAACAGTAGACAATAACTCAATGTATTAATAACTACAATAAAACGCAGTTTGTATTCAAGAATACAAAATAACTCTGTAGTATATAAGAATACAAAATAACTCTATGGGAGATTCTCTAATCGACAACCATCACTATGAGCTATGTGATGATACATCGTCTAGCCCACGCTGCCAGAACTGCCAAATACTTTATGGGGGTATAGGACCTACTAACTAAGTGGATCAACTAGCATATGCTAAGGAATCATCTAAAAAGTATGACCCTTTCTACCCACGTTGGATACATGGTTTATGGGCCTCTGAGTTGTTAGAACTCTCCCCCATATCGGTACTCAATATTACTCCCAAAATATAACTTAGCTCATATGTTTTAAGGAAAGCATTTCCTCTTTTTCAACTTTTTGATTATTACTCAAAAAAATTCTCTTAAAAGAGATAGTACTCAAAACTGCTCATGGACTCTTTTGGAAATCGGTGTTTCCTCTCATCTTAAATGTAAAAATATTTACTCTTGGAAATACTTAGTTCCCATATATCATTTTAAAGAAAATGAACTCAACTCTACTCTTGCTCAAACTCAAATGCTCAAGTCTTAAAACACATTTAAAAAGGTTTGCGAAAGACTTCTCAAAAGGCTCAAAGGAACTCTCAAGACTTGACTCGTAATTCTATCTTGAATTTGAATTATGAATTCAAGAGTTATGATATGTGATATGAAGGATATCGTGATGATTAAATGAGTTTTAGATAGTTAATCATGAAAAACGATCAAAAAACACTGTTTGGAAAGCAAGTCCACGACTCGCAGATGAATTATAATATTTGGTCACGAAATAATTTTTGAAACAGTGGAGTCCACGTTCTCTCTGAAACGCGGAGAGAGAAATTTCTCTCTGGGGAGCAAGTCCGCAACGCGGACTTTGGCGCCAATTTCTGCCCAATCTTTCCTTCTTCTCTCAAACCTGATTCAACTCGTACCCACTGAAATTCTAAGGTAAAAACTCTCGAATTCCTATAATACAGAACAATTTTAGCGAAACTCACTCAAGAACTATCAATTTATTCAACCCCTTAACAAAATATTCGCCTCAAGAACTCAACCAAACATCAAGATTCAAGAACAAATAACAAATCTTCAAGAAACTCATCAAGAACTTAATTTCTCAATCTCTATGGATGAATTCGATAATGTAAAACATGATTGGACTGTGGGTGAATGAACCCAACACTATGAAAATGTACATACCTCGATTTGGTGAAACAAATCCTCAACTTCGCAAGAAACCTCGATCGTTCTTCCTTTCTCCTCTTTTCCTATTCTTGAACTCTCTTCTAAAACCCTAAGCGTATTTTAGTATTTGTAAAACTGACCCAAATCAGATGTGACCGCAAAATATTTACTAATTTCTCTTTAATCTTAAAGGGTAAGGAAAAGACCAAAATACCTTTCATTATTTCGGGTAACTTTCCTTAACTGGACTGGTAGATTTTAAATGGTCATATCTCCCTCATCCAAACTCGAAACTTAGAAAACTCGGTGGCATTGGAAAGGGGATTCCAATAACTTTCATTTGATGTCTTTTGGGACACCTAACATATCATGTACTGAATGTTATGGTCGTTTGAAGTTGACCCAAAACTCACAACTTAAGCATAACTTGAAAAATTTCAGATTTAGCTATTTCCAATTTAGCGCTTTCTAAAATTATCTCTTTCTAAGGCAGGATGAAGGTACCACTTCGATATATATATATATTATTCGATTGAATTCTAACCTGGTACATATATTTTTACTGGATCAGAAGCCACGCCGGTACGTATATTTATTAGATCAGGTACCACATTGGTACATATATAGTTGTGTGTGGTTGGCTCTATGAGAGGACAAAGTGTAATTCTTTACGTCATGATATTTACATGTTTATTATGACCCCAACATATACGCTGCACTCGAGAACCATTGTTAATCCCCATGCGAACCATCATTTTTTCTAACTACAAGCGGAAGACTAACTCAAGCATACAAAAGAATCAAACTGAAAGAAATGTTTATCAATAGTTTACTGAATCTCAAACTTTTTGAATATACTGAGTATAAAACATAAGTTTTAAATAAAATAACTAAATTGAAACTCCCCAAAAATGTCTATCTATGAAGCTTATACTGGGTAAAGATGAGTGTTAGGACAAGACCCACAACACCTAAAATTGCTATTACTAACAATTCATAAAAATTGGAGTTCTCCGAAAGTAAGGAAACCTCACTCAAAAGATGACGTGCGGTGAAGTGATCTCAACGGAGCCCCTGTACCTGAATTTGCATCATAAAAGATGCAAGTCGAATATCATCGGTACATTGAATAAAAAATAATTGAACTGAGAGTCTTAATATAACTCAATTGAAATATAGTATAAATCATGACGGAAAATCATTTAAGCTCTTATTCTAAGGGTGCAATAATAACAAATATTGAACTGTGATATATATATATGGACATAGTTTACTTTGCGTTACTAGAGAGTTCCTCTAACCAACAACCATCACTATGAGCCTCGTGATGATACAACGTCTCGTCCACACTACGTGAATTGTCTGATACCTTGTCAAGGTATAAAACAAACTCAACTCATGAATCCACTATAAAAGGTCTGCTCAAAGGTAGTGAGGAGTCAATTGAAAGTCGGTGTGATCCTAACCCACACTAGCTATGTTTTTTATGAGGAATGTGAGTTGTCTGAACTCTTCCCCATATCGGTGATTAATACTACTCCAAAAATAAATATATTACTCAATGCTTAAATAAAAGTAATATCAGGCTGAGATAAGTTCTCAAAAGGGCCTTTTCAAGAGGTAACTAATATGTACTGAATCTGTCAAAAATACTATGAAAAACTCTTTATACTTCTCTGAAAATAGTGCTCTTTCTTTTGTTTTATGAATAATAATACATTGGAAATCATTAAAGCTCCCTTAAAACTCTTGAAATAACTTGTATTTAGGTTGTAATCATGAAAACTATATCTGAAATCCATATTGCGTGATCTGATCATTGATAACTCGGAAAGTCATACTGCTTAAATATTGATGGCATATATATGTCATACTGCTTAAACATTGATGGCATACTCAATCATCATGATAATCATGAATCGTAGTTCTTTTCTCAATATGAAAATAGTATTTTTAGAACCATTTGTATTCACTTAAATTCTTCTCAAAAGATACTTTAAAATACTCTTGAACTCACATTAAAATTCAAAAATCAATGCACAAAGGCTTTCAACAAAATATCATCAACTATGGTTCATGTGAAATAAATGCATGAACATCAACCCAATAATCTCAATGCATAAAAATCATAATTTCATAATTAAGAAATCAGAACTCAGAATAAGAATGCCATTCCAATTTAGAATTTCATGGATCTTTGAGTAGAATACTTGATTTAACTCTTACTGATTGAATTTAGACGTAGGTCATGCGGACGAACTAGTCCAACTCTATGAGTTGCCTTAAATACCTGGAAGAACAAGGTTCTTGAAGAATTTTTAAGAAGAACTTGATTGGAAGCCTTGAAACCCTAGCTTTTGTCTTCCTTGCGGTTTTCTTTTTGAGTTGGGAAGTTTAGAGCGTAGAAATAAATGAAAATTGAGTACTTGGTTGAATATATTCCCCTAATTGAAGTTAAAACGTCATGGCTTGGCCTTAGGATAAGTGGGTAAAAATAAAATAAATCTCACTTAAAATGTTGTCGAAAACCTTTGATGAGGCCTTCTAATGTTCGCGGTTTGATCTACAGACCGTAGATCCCATCTGTGGAATTCATATTGAAGTTTAAGAATAAAAAGTTCATTCTACGGGTGCAAACTACGTCCCATAGAAGTTTATACGACACGTAGATGGATCTATAGGAATTGGACCTCAAAATTTGACTCTGTGAAGTTTTTCTACGAGTTGATAGAACAAGTCCTAGAAGAGTTTCATAATTCACTGACTGAGAAAACTTTGTTGTGGTAGTCTCTGATAAAACAGTCACAACATTTTACTCCAAACTCAATTGAGGCAAACTTGGTGGCGTTGGAAGGAGGACTCATTGATTTTAATTGATATGTCATGGGACACCTAATTAATTATATGTGGAGAGATATGATTTTTTGAGGTTTACATAAGTAGAATCTTATATCAAAACTTAACCGATAAAGAAGCTTTCAATCCAACTTTATGCTAAGGGATTCTGGTGACCTTAATTCATATACAAATATTTTCCCACACTAAAAAAAATTGATATTAATACCTTAGCGTGATTTAAGAATCACCCGTTACGACCTTATACACAATGAAGAATGATGCGGGTCTTAATTTAGATATTTTTGAGGTGTTACAGTATCCCCCTTGGGATCATTCGACCTCGAATGAAGGTTAAACTGAACATGGGAGGGAAAAGAGTTACTATTACTATCTCTCTTAATTTCTGAGCTTGCCTACTATCATAGGCGGAAATGATTCATAATATATTGAGAGTTTGGAAACTGGACTAGAGAGAAAAAATCACAAATGATATGGGTTTGAAGATAGTCACGTTCTATCTAAAGCTATTTGACATGAAATAAGGATATATGGGCACAAAGTAAGAATAGGACTACTATACCTTAAGCGATACGACATATAGCTTTCAAGCTTAGCAACACTTGCCACCATGCTCTTCAGGAAACTACTCATCATCACCATCACTATCACAAGTGAGAAATAATCATCGAAAGAGCTTAGCGCGAAAGATCATAAGTACGATTCATTTGAGAAATCAGTTATAAGAATATGCATGACATAACATTATTTTGCTAGACATTGAGAGTAAATCATGAATTTATGAAAACAAGCATATTATGAGACACAGGTGCTTATATTCATATCATGAGGTTGATATTCATAACTTTATTGAGTAAGATTGAGATCAATCGGCTAAAAGTATTTACCCCTCATCCTGGGAATTGAGCATAGATGTGAATATGTCTAAAGTGTATGAATATAGGTCATGAACGCCATTCTAATATTAGAGGCATCAACATGATGTTGTAATGACTAAACTTTAAGACATACTCTAGATTATGAATGGATTGATATATCATTATAACTCATTCTGAACGTATAAATATTTGATTCTTAACACTAACTTGGTTCCTCACCTTATCATTTCCCATTTAGGTCTGAAGTTGATATTATAAAGCTATGAATTTATTCCATCTTCTCTAAACTAGTCTATATTTTCTTTACTCTAATACTTGGGAGATGCTAATCTCATGGCTACTGAACCTTTCACATGCAAGCAAAAAGGTTCTTTCTAGAGCTTTCTTTCTGAGATGCTTCTCTTAACTTCTTCCCGTTTCTATAAAAAGTCTTTCTATATTACTCGCATTAGCTTATAACGCCGCTTACTAACTCTTAATAGTCTGACTTGCCCTTCTTATCTCACTAATACATTCCTTCTGGGTTTATATCAACTTAATTTGAGGAACTTGAACTATATTTAAGAGGCTCATTATTAACTATGTATGATTCCTTCAACCAAAGTCTTAAGGGTAATAAGGAATGTTTATATCAGCCTACTCTACATTGGCAGCTCAAATATACTATCTAGGCACACATGAAAAATGATAAATTTAATTAGAACCTCGTTTGACTACATATGATCTAGGGTGTGCCTCTTAACGCTCTTGTTAATATAATGACTTAGCCACACTTCATTGCTCTCCTCTAAGGGTCATAAAACTACACTTGTAAAACTCACATTTATTGCAAAGTAACACCTTAATTCCTCACCTACTTTAAGTAAAACCTGCCAAATCAAATCTTAAAACTAACATCATCACCCTCATGTTTCCATCCTTTTTACCACGACTCTCAGCTCAAATTCAAGCTTAGTGCCAACTACTAAGCACAAATATTTATATAATTGCTTACATACTATACTAACTTACGACAAATTAAAGAAAACTCGCCCGCTAAGACCTCATGACACGTAGTCGATTTTTATCTCTCATTCTACATACTTACAGTTTACCGTCATATTCCATTTCACAACTTAAGTACTATATACCCATTCACTATATGTTATTTCCTAATCAGTTGTATAACCCTCTGAATATCATGAGGCTCTCCATTTGAAAATCATAAGCCTACGTTAGATCTATCACCTCATGAATACTCTAATCTTCTATTCAACACCTATACTTGGTCTTCATTACTACAACGACACATCATCTTAAACTATACCCTAACTCATCCTAACTAGTAACTATTTTTCTACCTTCTATCATGAAATCCACAAATTATTACTTCTTAGCCTACACATAAGGGGAAAATCACTTCATTAATGAGTTATTGGGCACATGAATATAACTACACACTTTACTTAATAACTATCCCCATTTATTATATTATTACACTTCCAAAAGCATTTTCTAACTCTGGCACTTCTTCTACTACTAGCTCATAATATCGCAAATCACACTATCTTTCAGGTGACAATACTACCCAAGCATTCTAAAGCATTCTTTCATTATAAAGGGCATCAGAAACAAGGTTTAGAGAAGAGAATATGAGAGCACATATTGTTTTTAGCTCGAACACATGATTCATATGAATAAGGGTGCATTCTTTCAAATCAATACACTTAAGCACATTGATGGGCTTCTCTCAAGTCCTTCTGCAGTCCCTTCACTTTATGAAGACTTTATCTGAGAGTAACTCATCGATATAGATCTGGGCTTTGTTATTTCAACCACCTTGAGTATTAGGGGTAGAATTTGAGAAATGCAAAAGTCTGAATAAGGTCCTTATGACACAATTTTATTGCACGATCTATTGTATGAAAGAAGGGGAAATTTTCTTAAATGTCTGTAGTCCCTCATTTATAGAAGTGGGCCCCTCACAAACATAAATAAAGTCCCACTGAAATGACTTCATAGACACCCTAGGAAACTTTAATTATGTGCTCTAATACTAAGTTTGTTATGACATGAGCCTACACCCTGGACTTTGCCGGTACTCAAGAACCATTGATTGTCCCCAAGCGAACCCTCATCCTAGCTGACTACAAGCGCAGGACTAACTAAAGCATATACAAGCATCTAATAGAAAGAAACGCTTATCAACAATTCAATGAATTTCAAATTCTCTAAATATAATGAGTATAAAACATAAATTTTAAATAAAACATCTAAAACTGAAAGACTCTTCCAAATTGTCTATCTATGAAGCCTCTATTGTATAAAAGTGAGTTTTAAGAAAAGACCCACGACACCTTAAAATGCTACTACTAACAACTCGTAAAAATAGGAGTTGTCTGAAAGCAAAGGGGCCTCACTCAAAAGTTGACGAGAAGATGAAGTGATCTCAACGGAACTCATGTTTAGGGATATCCTAAGTACCTGAATCTGCATCATAAAAGATCCTGTTCGAATGAAATCAGTACATTGAATGTACGAGTATGTAATGTAGATGAATAACAAATAAATGAAGCCTAAAGGTAACTCAATTGAAATATAGTATAAATCACGATAAAAAATCATTTAAACTCTTACTGTAGATGCAATAATAGCAACTACTGAACTGAAGTATATATAGAAAAGTAAGTTTTACTTTACATTACATTACTTTACTAAAGAGTTTATCTAACCAACAACCATCACTATGAGTCTCATAATGATACAACATCTCACCTATGCTACCAAAATTGTCTTATACCTTGTAGGGGTATAGAAAAAACTCAACTGATGGATCTACTATAAAGATCAGCTCAAAGGCAGTAAAGAGTCGCCTGAAAGTCAGTACGATCCTAACCCACGTTGGCTACATCGTTTATGGAGAATGTGAGTTTTCTGAACTCTTCCCTATAACAGTGATCAATACTACTCTCAATATATATATATAAAAGTAAAAGTAAAAGTACTCTCTGGTTGAGATAGGTTCTCAAAAGGGCCTCTTTAAGAGGTAACTGATTTGTATTAAATCTTTCTGAAAACTCTATGATGTTTTTAAAAAGTATAATATCTATACTTGAGTCTTTTAGAATATTTTTCGACCTTGTTAAAGTCCGGAACATTGTAGAAGAACATGGAGAAACATATTCATCATAATTTTAGAATTTTTTAAAAACTTTTCCATTCAATTATTGTTTTGTTTATTGTTCATGAATTTTTTTTATGTGTAGTGGAGTAATGAGAGACTAAAATTCCATATTCTAAGCTTATGGACATTGTATGAATATATTATTTTGGGAAAAAATTCAAAACAACAATATTTTAGCATCTAATAGGACCCCTTGTCAACACTTTCAATATTTATTTAAAATGTCATTATTTTGGTTTGTTATAAGGATGACTTTAATATTTATTTAATTTGAAAGAATACAAATCTTTAACAACAGAATGGAGAAAATAATGGGAGAAGATATTTCAAAAAAGGTAAACATGCTTAAATCTCTAATCAGTTACTATTAGAGTCCTACGATGTGTCATCTCTCTCTTCTTCATTCAAACATCCTTTCACCATTCTTCTAAAAAAATTCAATATCCATTTTTGAATAACTCCATCGAAATTGAAGTGGAGTTTTCATTAATTTGCATCAGTTTTATTTGGATAAGAAACTGTTGAATTAATCAATTGATATTTCGAATTGAATTCCATCGATTTCTTTTAAAGTTCAAAATTATCAGTGAAAATTGAAAAATTGCTAGGTATTGTTTAAGTTTCGATTATTATTATTTTTTTGGATGAAAGTAGTTGGATCTGTGTATGTATTTGATATTTGTATCTTAAGTTTGATTTTAATACAAAATTAATATGAATACGAAATTTTAATATAAAAATACTTTTTGTGAACGAAATGAACTTGTGTTTGGCTGTTTATTTTTAGATTTTCAAGAAAATTTTGTATCCATTATAGGAATTGGTATGGATAAATGGCCATGCTATTATTTTGTAACCGGTTGTTTTGAATACGACAAATTAAAATACAAAATCTAATACACATGAAATTATAGGATGAATTGAATACATAAATAAACTATACTTTGGTATGGATTGGATCCATTATAGGTTTTTTGTATGAACAAAAGTTTATGCTTTTATTTTATAGCTGGTTCTTTGGAATATTAAATATATTAGGATGCAATCAGTAAATAAGAATACAATTTGGGAAAAGACAAACAAAATACAATTTAATAACATATTAATACACAAAATAATTATATAGTCTAAGAACACAAAACAATTATACACTCTGGAAAATGACCAAAAGAATACAATTTAATAACATACTAATACACAAAATAAGAATACAATCTGGAAAAAAAGAAGATAAAAAGAATACAATCTAAGAACATACTAATACACAAAACAATAATACAATCTGAAAAAGGACAAAAAGAATACAATCTAAGAACATATTAATACACAAAACAATATACAATCTGGAAAAGGATATATAATCATGACATATATATTAAACAACTACATACTGAAGCTAATATAATTCTTCTTTTGGATACTACTAATTTGGGATACATAATAGATCTAGTAGAATACAATCTTCTTCATCACTAACCCAGGATATATAATGTAGCTAAAAACAAAAATATATTAAACTAATCTTGGTCCATAGGAGTTCAAATTCATTGTTGGTCCCTCTCTGATGCAGAGTTTTGCATACCCATTTTCTTTTTTTCGATTTTTGTTCACCAAACTCAAATCCAAATATGTATTCACTTGTGCATTAGTAACCATATAAGCAAAAATTGAAATTATTAAATATGAATGTATAAAAAATCAATCAATATATGATGTATGAATGCCAATGTAAATTACTACAATCTACTAAACTCAAATATGAAAACAAAATCACAAAAAAATCAAACAATAGAGTTTAAAAGATGAAAAATCTGCAATACATAAGAAAGGGAAATCTCACAAAATACTTGGAGAATATAAAAACAAACTCACAAAAAACGAACAATATTGTTTAAAAAACGGAAAATTCGAAATACAAAATACTTGGTGAATATGAAAACAAAATCACAAGAAATCTTACAAAATACTTGTTGACTTCGAATTTACCTTTATCAATGAGTGAAAAAAAAATTGAATCAATTGTGAGATTTCTTGAACAAAGTGTAGAAAATTTGAATAGTTGATTTTCTTGAACAAAGAAAGGAGATAACAATGGTGAAAAAGGAAAGAGAGAGAAAGGAGTGATTTGGGGGTAACACCTAGAAAGAGGGGTAAGTGACTAAGTGGGTAATGAGGGTATTTTTTATTTTATTTTTACCGGATAGGGAGTAAAATTTGGTCCAATGTAGAGAGAAATAAAAGGAAAGGAAATTAGTTATATTAGAATACAATTTATTTTCTAAAATATTGACATTTTTAATAATTATTTTTAAGTGTAGTTGTTTTTAATAATTATGTTAGGAATTGTGACTAGTTTGCTAATTTTTCCTATTTTGAATATATAATTATTTAGCTGATTTTGTATCACACTTTTTTGTTCTTTTAATCTTATATACGACTATATTGTCGGTTTACGATCCATAATGTAAATGGATAATTACTAGTGGATTAGGACATGAGAAAACTAGGAATAGACATTAGTTAAGGGGAAAATGATTCATCAAAGGATGGATTAGCGGCTTAGATTAAAACATATCATGTTTGTCTTGCTTGCATCAAATACAAAATGATGCACAAATGCATTTAGACCGATTTATCATATCTCTCCTCCATAATGTAAGTGTGAGGCCAATATGTATAAGTAATTATATTTCTCAAAAGATCATAATCATATTTTCAACCATAAGATTCAGTATTTTAGTAAATATTATAATCATGCTTAATAATTTTAATTGGAAAATGTGAAAATACACTAGCGCCATAACAAAAGGTACACTTCGTCTTGATAATATCGGTGAGTTTACTTCTCAAGATTTGAACAATTATTATTTGTTCACTGAAATAATAATTGAACATTTTGTTGTTTATGTTCACACACAAAATGGTCTAACATAATCTTTGATGAAACGTCTCCAATTGATAATTAGACCATTGGTCATGAGGACAAAATTGTTTGTTTCACTATGTGGGCATATTATTTTACATGCAACAACACTTGTGCTCATAAGACCAATCACTTATCATGAATTTTTTTCATTATAATTGACTCTTGGTCAAGAGAAAATATGTCTCATCTTAGAATTTTTGTATCACGATCGAACCCACCGGGTCGTGCGGGCACCCACTCTAACACCTAAGTAGGAGAACCCTCATACCCCAAAGGTTAAAAACATGCGGAAATTAACGAAAGACGGATATAAATAGAGAACAAAATTATTTACAAAGGGAAATCTTTTCAGAAAGACTAGCTAAGACTTATAATGAATTCAACAACCCCCAAGGACCTAGTCTAAATAGGTACAACAACTACTAAGAGTACAACTGGACAATAAAATAAAAGACACAGCTCCCACCATGCGGAAGGAAGAATAGAAGCTGTTGGAAATTTTTCTTCATCTTCACCTAATGAAACGTCACAAATCCTGCATCCAGACTATGTCAAAAGACATTGCAAGAGTAGTATCAGTACAAAACACACGTACTGGTAGGCATCATCAATCAACCCGACGCCCACCACATAACATAAGAAATCAACTAGTAAGATCATGAAATTAATCACTCGCTTCTCCACCTTCACTCTCTTTCTTGGAACACCCCCAATACACACTAGCACCCTGATTACTAACCCCCTTACCAAAATCTGGATCATAGCTTAACCACTCTAAAAGCACGCAGAATATACCCAAGTACTACCACCGCCAATTCCAACTACTTGCTCACGTCATACCCTTGCTTCCTTGTCACCTTACAATCATAGTCGCGTGATGCCCTAATTCAACCTTCTTACTGCTAATCCGGTCTCTTTCCCTCAAGGTGAAATCTATCCAGCGATTCCTTCGTATACATTATCTCTACTCTCACCCTTACAACCCACGAACCACTAACTATAAATCGACATAACACGTGTCCACTAAGTACAACATATACAACCAACACAACGCTACACTCAAGAGCGTATATCTAGCCTATACAATATTACCAACGAGCACCGAACAACCCACATTTTATATCACATGTTTCACAATACGCAGTTATCACAAGTAGTTGGTCCTCTCATGGAACCCAAACTCAAACTGTTAGTGCACCGGAACGTGGTACCCGATCCCATAGTTATGTCGAAATGTGGCAATCCGATCCCATATGTCATGCCGGAACGTGGCAATCCGATCGAAGTTAGTATGCCGGAATGTGGTAATCCGATCCAAGTTAGTATGTCGGAACATGGCAATCTGATCCATCACACCACAATCACAAACACAAGTACATCATCAAGATCACGCATTTAAGAGTGATTCATGGCATACAATTATTCGTTTATCTCAGTTACAACAAGTGTGATTCAACAATGCAACATTCGCATACATACATGCATCATAATGAAGCCATAACAAGAATACATCACACAATCATAGAATCACAACCATCACCTACCATGGATATTCATCCCCCACCTCATACAACCCTAGTTCGACCATACTCAGCCCTAATCCATCGTCTAAGGCTTCTTTCTAAAGTTTAAATCATAACTCAATCGGTGCACAAAGTTTTACCCACTACCCTACCATTGATTTACATATATTACGCAGTAAGCACATATTTATAACTACTCAATTATAAAACCTAGCCTACCTGGGCGCCAAGCAGTTGCATGGAATTTTTGACTTCGATTCGAGCTTTTCAGGCTTCGTGACGGTAGATTTATCCAAGAATTCCCAATATTTCACCATCCCCACGCTAGAAATCTCCCTCTCCTCCATTCTCAAGCTTAGAGCAGCTTTTCTAGGGTTTCTAAGGTAGTTTACGACTTATTTTAGGAATTTTAGGAAGATGGAGAAAATAAGATTTCTCGTAATTACGTTCTGCTTCGCTCATCCCGCTCTGGCAGCAACTTACCCCATTGTGGCGCCGCTGCCCTAGCGGCATCTGGCCCGCTCTGGCGGGACAGTGGCCCAGATTTTTCGTGGAATTTTATCCTTCCTAAATAACGACGGTTCGGGTCGTTACATTTTGAATATGCAGTATATGTTTTATTTACTGCAGTACATCGCACAAAGATGGGTCCCAAAGAAGGTTGGAATATATGTCGGGTATGAATCTCATTCTATTATAAAATATTTGAAATCTAGGACGGGAGATTTACTTACGACAAGATTTGTTGATTGTTATTTTAATGAATCAATATACCCAACATTAGAAGGGGAAACATAAGCAGTTGAAAAATGATGCAGATTGAAATTTATTGTCGCTACGATCCTCAAACAATTCACTGTGAGCAAGAAATTCAAAAGATAATTTATTTATAAACATTTGTAAATCAACTATTTGATGCATTTACTAACCTTTTACTGGTTACTAAATCACATATCCTAGTTGTAAATACTTAAGTTTGAGTTGATTTTACTACCGGACAAATCATTAAGACAAATTAGTGTATACCTTGTTTAAAACTGTAGATCAATTGATTCCAATAATAAAAAAATATTTAAAAAGAAAAGGAACAAATGATCATAATATGGAGACATATTTCTCATGAAGAACCTTGACAGATAAAAAATTATGAGACCCCTGAGGAGTTTCAAGTACCTAAAAATAATGAGATTGACGAAATCTCAATAAGAGTTGCCTTAATGATTAAAAGGTGAAATTAAAATAACATTTTGGTTAAATATATTTTTTCTATAATATTATTTTTCAAATAGTTTAAAAAGATTAAGATTTGCAATCAAATTCTAACGATGAATGTAGATATAGATGATTTGTAAAAACAAAAAAAATCAAACAAAATTGAATATATTTAAATTTTTAAAAGTTTTTCGACTAATAGTTTGAACACTTGAAGGTGTCAAATAATGTGTATAAATGAACTTCCGTGCGAAAATACAGTGAAAATATTAAAATATATAAAAATAGGATTTGTGGTACAAATTTTTTTTGCAAATGCCTGACAATTGTTATGAGGAAATATATTCACCTATGTTAGATGCAATTACCTTTGAGTATCTAATAAATTCTATAGTTTATGGAAAGCTTGAAACATCTAATTAACATTGTCACAATCTATTTATGTGGTTCACTGAATCACAATATTCTCAAATGATAATTATAACTTTCTTCCTATATTATTGGTGATTTATTTAAATTATTTGATAAAATTATTGAAAGTATAATTTTTATTAATTTTCTTAATAATAATATTATAAAATTAAAGATACATGAGATATACGTTTTGTAAATCCATGGAATGTAAACCCGTGTTTCGAAATTACATCTTGCATTACACGGTATAAAATATCTCGCCTCACACCCTTGCTTATTAAAGCACTGGTCTGTACTTCTCTCAATTGCTCTTATAGGATTATACAACCAAATTATTCAACAATTATAAAGTTAAACTAAACTTATTCATTAATGGGACCGAGTTAAATGAAAATTTTAAGTAATTATGGGAATAGCAATAGATACTAATCCATATTTTTCGATTTTTTGAAGTCAAGTTATAAAAGGACAACAATTATATGGACCCCATATTAATTAAAGGATACAAATTAGTAAAGCCAAAGGCAGTAGATGTTCACATTGTAAGAGGACAAAAATTAAAAGGATTTAAATGATGGTTAGGTGGGTGTACTAGGCAGATATGACTATGGCAGATGCATTCTCCAACTTGTGCATTAATTCTGAAAGCTGCCTGTGTTTTCTTTTCAGAAAAATAGACGCACACAATCTTGATTTTATTAGAAAACTTCTTAGGAAATCACTTTCTTGATTTAATTACAAGACTTTTTAGGAAATCACTTTCTTATTGTAGAGGGCACTTTGCTCCAATCACAATACATTCATTTGAATCAATGTATTTGTATGTCCTCCTCATTAATATTTTTGGAATTAAGATAATGACTTGAAACCATATAGTTTTGAAAGGTCCCACCAAACATTGTCCCATTGGGTGGATGTATTTTCAATATGACTAATTTTGCATACATAATGATCTTCAAACGAGCATCTTGCTTGAAGTGTAATTCCCCCGACCGTGTCAAAATACTTCAGTTAATATTTTCAGGGAGTTTAAGGATTCAGTTGGCAAAATTGTATATATAAGAATCCAATTTATAAACAGAGTCAAGTACAAGGACCTCCAAAGTCATTCCGCATTGAAAAATTATTAATTTTTCAATAAAAGTCATCATCTTAATTCTTCACTCTTTTCCATTTCTTTTTAGAGTTCCACTTTAAAAGTAGAATGCTGATATGCTTTCATGGGGATAAAGTGAAAAAAATAAATCAATGGTGATTGGTGACAAATGGCAATGAATTGTTGAAGAAAAAGAACTCGGAAGAAGAAAAAGATTAAAAGTTTTAAAGAAAATGGCAGCCACCAATTAAAAGATATAAAAGAAGGAAAATTGAAATAATTAATATTTTAGAAATTATATTACTTAATTATTAATGACCAATAAAAAGGTGTTACATGTTCAAATTTGTCATTTTAACATAATTTGTTTTTCTTTTCACGCATTAAAGAAGAAGACACTTTCTCTACCATGTCACCTTTACGGTGTATTAATATCACTTTCAACAAGATTAGGTCTGTCATAGATCGCTACAATAGTTTGAGCGTGTAACTAACGTTTCGGACAAATTCATAAAAAAATTAATGTTTTTTCCCTAATAAAATAATAAAATAGTTTCAGCCGGACAAAGAATATATAATACTAAATACATATAACTAATATTCTCAGAAAATTTCTAATTTCTCCTTACGAGCCCCTCCTTAGCGTGAATTTTTTTTTGGGAGTTTTTTTTAAAACAATTAATTATTTTTGTTAGTTAAAGTGAGATCCGTATGTCTCTTATATCAAAGAAAAAACTACATAATTAAGTAAGCATTCTTAGTAGTTAGTATAATTATTAAATCACAAGCTATTTTAAAATATTGCAAAAACTCTCTCCCAAATCACACTTCTTCTTCCCAAATGTACACCTCTCAGATTTTTATTTGTTTATCTCTTCCACCCCAATCAATTCCCTTGAGACCACTTGATATTAGGAGTGGCAAACAAGCGAATCAAGTTGAATATAAGCTGATTAAAAATAAATTAAATAAAATTGGATAAAATATTCAACATGACTCATCTTTTAAATGGATAAAATCAAAACAAAATTATCACCCCACTCCCAACAAATCCCCCTCCCCCCTTCTAGCCCCTTCAAAAAAAAGTTAATTTGTTTTTCAGACGAAAAAAATTATTTTTTTTGCTTACCCCACCCACCCCCACCTCCGACTCCAACCACCTATATCTCAAAAAAAAATATTAATGCCGCTTTTCTTTATTTTATGAAGAGATATTTTTTATCTATTTTACTCATTTAACTATTCACTTTTAAATGAGTGATATAAATTTATTCATATTTACCTATCTTAAGTATGTTAGATATCCAACCCATTTATAATGAGTTCATTTGAATAAATACTTATATAAATTACACATTCTATCACCATACTTGATACTAACACAAAAATATAAAAAAATCAAAAGGATGGGCTATCCTCTCCAAAAGTCAACTTAAAAGAAAAAATGTTGGCCAATGAAAATAATATAGACATGTATCTTTGTGATGAAGACAATAAAGATCATGAACATAAATCAGCTTTCAAGAATAGAAATGAAAGTGCAAAATTTCCGGCAGTGGCTGGAATAAAAAAAAAATCTACTAGTTGTTAGAAGAAAAATAACAGAGAAATTAAAGCTTTATGGCGTAAAAGATCACTATCTTTCAAGAGTTATTGCTTATATATTTTTTAAGGAATGACAAATAATTCTCTATCAGGATACAACAAATCCTGAAATATATATACAATTGAATTCGTCGGAAAAATCAAACTTCCATCGAAGAGATGCAAATGAAAGACTTTCATAAAAATTCTGGTAGAATCAAGAATGAATTTCTGGGAATGCTTCATATTTATAGAATTTCATATGGAGATTGGTTATGAAGAGTCACTCTTTTTCTGAACATACACAATCTTTAGTTACTCCATGTCTGAACAGACAAAACCTTTTATCCCCTTTCTGAACAGACAAAACTTTTGTTTCCCTTTTTTAAACAGACAAAACTTTTTGTGTAATTAAAATTTGAATACTAGATTCAAATTTTAACTAAACAAATTGTTCAAAATAAATTATGAGAAATATATCTCCATCGACTTGGATTGATATACAAAGGCCCAAGAGTGTCACGTGACACTACTTTGTTGGAAAAATTTAATATATATATATATATATATATATATAGGGGATATAATCTGTAAAGTGACACCCTTTTAAGACAAGAGTGCACTTAATTTAGTTTGTTAGGGCGAGTAAGTTCCACAGTCAATGTCGTAGTTCGAATCTATAAGTTACCATTTTGAAACATTTTTTGTTCTTAGTTTGATATATTTGAAGTTTTCCATTCACCCATCTTATAGCTTTATTTTTTCAATCACCTTCATTCTCACCAACAAAATTAATTAAGAACAACTTAAGAAACTTAATGCATAATAAGTTTGTATTATAAAAAAACCCATGGGAGAAAATATTTTTTTTAAAAAAAAATTCTCTTTAGAAAAGGTATAGTAGTGAGTGTGAATTGTTTCTTTTAAAAACTATTTTGTTCTTTATATAAAAAATATGGTATCACATTATTTTATTTATGAAAAAGGGTCTAAAATACCTTCGAATTATCGAAAATGGTACAAAATTATCCCTCATCCATCTATTTGCTCCAAAACACCTTTATCATCCACTTTTGGGTCCAAATTTGACCACTTCTTTAACGGATTTTCATTTAAACTATCTAAACATTTTTTTAAATACGTGGCGCTCAACTATTGGGGGCAAGCCTTCACTAAACGAAGCAAGCTTTCATAAAAACACTCTCAAATACTCTCAAATACTTAAGATATTCATACTTAATAGATAATAGAGCAACCTTCAGATATCATGGACGAGCAAGAGGCAAAGGTATATTGTTCAATAAATATGCAGAACTAATTTCATATATTCCTGAATATCATATATATGATTGAATAAATTTATGTTAGTTATTATGTATTCGAATTATTTGAATCATGATTTCTAGTTTATTAGCATACTGGAAACAGTGAGAAAACTTTTATACTATGTCATCCTTATGTTGAAACCGGTAGGCAAGGAAAGCCGTGTAGGGGAGTAAACAAAGTTGAGGCGCTGATAAGAAAGAAGTATCCGCTAAAGTACGATGCTAGTAGTGACAGGAGAACATGATGAACAGATAATCTAGTTCATAATAATCTAATATGAATTTAATCAGTTATGAATATGATAGGAAGGAATAATTGAAAACAAAACCTGCATAACAAAGATAACATGACTACATACATGCATGATGAAATGATAAAAAACTACGAAACTTTAATCTTATATCTTAAAGGTATAGAGATAATTGAATTAAGAAGAATCATATGGGAAAAATATTTAATGACGAAGAATCAGAAGATATACTAAACCAACAATGGTATGAGATAGACCTACATGAACTATATTCAGACCCCGATATATATGATTTAGAAATAGAAGATTCAGATTAAAATGAACTACGAATATTTACAATATTGGACAGAAGCTATGGAAGACATAAAACTGTTAGAACAATTAATGGAAAATAATTTATATGTATACCTAAGAACCCAAGATATGTTATATCTCGAATAAATCATAAATAATATGAAAGAAATATCAAGATTAAAACACTTAGCCAAAGAGTCTTATAATAAAATCTTTAACCAAAATTAAATATTAAAACAATGAATTCCGCACCCCCCAAAAATAAAATATCAAGATTAAAACACTTAGCCAAACCTACCACACTACCAAAAATGTCATGAACTCCTTGAATTCCGCACCTTTGAAAAATGGTATCAGAGCTATGGATAAAAAGAAACATATTAGTAGAAAATTAAGAAGAAAATTAAACAAACTATATCTAGAATATAAACAACTCAACATCACAAAAATAGATAATGATAAATTAGATCAATTGATAAATAATATATCAAAAATAGAATATAAATATATTCAATATTTAAAGATACAATGAATAACGAGAATAACGAATATAGACAAAAACTTACTGAAATAATTATAGCAAAACGACAAGAATTAAGACAGGCAAAATAGACTTAACAACAATATATTTGCAGGAACTAGTAGAAAATCTATAATAGCATAGAGAAATACAATTTTATATCTACAAATACAAATAGAAAATTTAGAATATAAACTCCAACATAATTTATAAATGAATAAAAAAGAATATGCAATAGATGAAAAAACATATGAAAACTATGACCGATTAAAAATAAAATAATATTTTCTAATCTAGGAAGAAGATATAAGAAAATAGGTGATAATCTAAATCTAATGTTAGAAAAAGAGACAGTAAAATTAGAAGATAGTTTAATTGTTATGGTAAGGATAACTAAAGAAAATGAAGAAATAGATAGACAAAAGGAAATTTAAAAGATAAGACAACAAGCAAAAAAGGAAATACAACTAGTAGAAGAAATTAAAAACACTAAAATATTAGAATTAGAAAAAGAATTAGCAATATTAAAAGAAATGTATGAAATAAAACAGAAAGAAAAAGAACAAGAAGCAAAATTAGATGACATAAAAAGATTTAAAGAAAAACTACAACTAGAAGAAAATCAAGATAACATACCTGAAATAGGAATTGATGAAATAAATAATAACAATCTAGAAGAACAACATTCAGAAACAAGCGAAACATATACAGAACGTTTAGAAAATATAGATAATACAAAGAATCTAGAAATAAATACAGGAGACGTAGAAATGGATGAAAAACCTAGTACATCAGGAGTAAAAAACCCAAAAAACCTAAAATCCAAAATAATTACAATGCAAACTATGAACAATATGATAGAGAAAAAACTATATGGGATAAAAGATTAAATAAAAAATAGGACACCTAAACCAATAACCGAACAACATAATTTTTTAGATTTAGACTGTGTAGAAGATATAAATAAAACAATCCAATTATGGATGGGAAATATATCAAAACAATTAATAGATAACAAAATAGGAATGAAATATTAGTAAAAAACTTAGCATATTGCAAAAATAAAACAGCACCCCAATTTGGATGTAGATACTATAATATAATAAAAAATACAGATCAAAATATAAATATAAAAAACCAAGAAGAAGATATTATGTAAAAAACTACAAAACTAAAAGGCAAAATAGACCAAAGAAAAAGTTAACAGAATGTATTTGTTATAATTGTGGAAAATTAGGACACATAGTTAGAGATTGTAAATTACCTAAAAATCCAAAGAAAAAACAAATATCAGAAATAATAATAGACGATGAAAAATATACGCAGATAGAATACATAGATTATGAATTAGAAAGTGAAGATAACATATATGAAATATCAAAAAGTGAAATGGATAACGATATAGAAATGGAATCAGACAATGAATTCTATAATATAACAAATGACTGAAAAAGATATAAAAATAATAACCAAAGAAGAATACCAAGATGAAGAATCTTCAGAACAAAAAATAATATTTGATAATAATATATTTGAACAAATAAAAGGAAAAGAATTAGACCTAAGAGTAGAAAAAATATTCGAAATACCAACAATGAGAAGTACATTGATGATATATTATTATATTCCAAAACACAAGATGAACATATAAGATTATTAGAAAAATTTATACATATCATAGAATATTCGGGTATAAGTCTAAGTAAAAAGAAAGCGGATATAATGAAAAATCAAATAGAATTCTTAGGAATACAAATAGATAAAAACGGAATAAAAATGCAAACACATATAGTACAAAAAATAATTAACTCAAATGAACAACTAGATACGAAAAAGAAATTACAATCATTTCTATGACTACTAAACCAATTAAGAGAATACATACCAAAATTAGCAGAGCATTTAAAACCATTACAACAAAAATTAAAAAAAGACATAGAATATCAGTTTGATAAAAAAGATCAAATACAAAAACAAATACAAAAGGTAAAACTATTATGTAAAAACCTACCTAAACTATATTTTCCAGGTGAAAATAAAAAATTACTTATATAGTAGAATCAGATGCCAGTGAAAAAAGTTATGGAGGAGTCTTAAAATATAGGTATGATGAAGAAAAGATAGAACATCACTGTAGATACTATTCAGGAACATATACTAATACTGAAATAAAATGGGAAATAAACAGGAAAGAATTATATTCAGTATATAAATGTTTATTATCATTTGAACCATATATTGTATATAACAAATTTATTATAAGGACAGATAATACACAAGTAAAATGGTGGCTAACAAGGAAAATACAAGATTCAGTAACGACACCTTTAGTAGTAACAGGAATTAACAATGAAGGAAGTATGATTACATATAAGACAAAAAATATAAAAATACAAATATGGGATACGATAATAACCATAGAAGAAATATATAACTTTGAATTAACAACAAAAGATATGCTATTAGGAATGCCATTTTTAGAAAAATTATACCTACATTTAATAACAAAAACACACTGGTGGTTCACAACATCGTGCAAACACAAAGTAGGAGCTAAAAGAGTAAATAATAAAAAATGAAAAACAACAGAATGGATAAAAGGAAGTAAAAAAATAACACAAAAAATGGAAAATGTAAAAGAGAGTCTTCCGTCTCTATCTTCTTTTATTTGATCATTCCAGCTGGACATCGGGAATCACATTATCTTCTCCATTATATTTTGAACATATGTGGTCAGGATATTTATGTCCAATTAGCTTACAATATCTGGTTAATAGTTCTGGCGAAATAAATCCTGCCTTTAATGCTCTTGTCGTAGGTCTTTCTTCTGGTTTTAATAATGATAAAATCCATTTTTATACTTCATCCATATCTGATTTCCTTAGCTCTCTTGAGTTGGCATAAATCATTAATTGATCTCTGGAATAGTAGCTCCATATAGCATTTTCATTCAAATAATTGTTGGCTAGTTCTTGTATTATAGTTGATATATCAATTATTCTTTTATTGGCATAGAAATTGGGTATCTCAATTTTTGATATTTCTGGTTGTTCTCCAATATCTTCCGGTATTATCATATCTTTGGTCAGGCCTATCTTTACAACTTGAATCGGAGGTTTTATCTCCTCATGTAATATCTCTGCTGTCGTTGTATAGAATTTCACATAGAATAAATTCCCTTTAGTTACTCTTTTATATATAATAAATGCTTTGTATAATTCTGGTATACCGCTTAGTTCTTCTCCGTCGTAGGTATATGCAGTACTTATTAATCCTATAATTATAACATGTTTTAACTAGGTTGGCATTGGTTTTTGGTCTGTGCGATTAGCTTGTTGTATCCTTGTAATTTCTGGGTTATATAGTCTTGGTTTGGATCTTTTGTAGTGGTAGATCTGGGATTGAGGTTTAGGTAACTCTGTATTTTGTATATATTTTCGATGTATATCCTTGTGATATGGTTATATACCTTTTTCTCATGTTGTAGACTATCTGCATACGTCGATGTTTGGGGTTCTATGGTTAGTGAGTTTTTTGCTTTTTGTGTAAATGGTTTTTCAAATAACTGATTTTAATTTGCATTTCGCTGTTTTTTAATAACTGGTTTCCTTGTTCCTGCAGCTGTATTTAAACAAACATTATGGGTTTTATTATAAGACTCTTTGGCTAAGTGTTTTAATTCTAATACATAATAACTAACATAAATTTATTCAATCATATATATGATATTCAGGAATATATGAAATTAGTTACTTTTCCCATTTAGCTTCTGGTAAGCAATTATATTTACATATATTAGCTTCTGCTCTTGTATCTATCATTGGTGTATAATATATGTTGTAATATCCTTCTTCTATTATTTTTGCAAGTATATATATTTTCATGTTAGTAATAAAGTTCTTTTTATTATTACTCTTTTATTTTCGTAATTTATTGTTAACTGTTTGTCTTCTAGATTATATGGTTTTACTTGTTCTAACCATTTTATTCCTAAAGTGATATTTTTGTCTCCTTGATATATTTTAAATTTTATTACTATTGGTACTCCAATAATTATTTCCTTTTCTGTTGTTTCTTCGATATTTATTAATGCTTTTGGTAGTTCAGGGCATAATTGTTCAGTAGTTATTATTTCATCTTCTGTTACTAATTCTCTTGTAATATAGTTTTCTTCTTGTCCAGTATTTATTAATATTAAATATTTTCGTTGTTCCATTACTCCCGTTATATAGTAATGATATGGTTTTATTTCTTCTTCTATCAATGTTTGTGGAGTTTTATCTATTCTTCTTGAGGTACTCATTTTTGATGATATTTGTGGTGTTTCATAGTTTATTCTTTTTTATGTGCTTAATCTTTCTTTTACTATTTCTAAATCTTCTCCTATATCAATCTCATTATAACTATAATCATTATTATCTATAACTGTAACTATTCTTTCAAAGGAATTTTCTATTTTTATTTATTTTATTTTATTTTTTGATGTTATCTTATGTTTTGTCGTTAAGACATATAAGTTTTTACATCTAGCTGTAAATAGTTTACTTCCTGGTGCTAATTCTATTCCTGACATTTTCCAATATAATACTAGTGATTTATCTATGTTTCTATCATTTATAGCTACTGAGTAGTTAGCACTTCTTATGAATTTAAATTTTTGGTATATGAGGTTACTTTTTACTGCACTTATTATACTTTTTTTCTATAGGTTGTATAATTCTATGATCTGCTAAGTATATTTCTATGGGTGTATCTATTCCTTCTCTAAAACATGCTTTTATTAGTATTTATGTTCCTCCTAACTGTACATATTTAATTGGATTCTTGGCCTTAATATCTTGTATTTCTTTATTTATTATCCGTTTGTTTATTATTGGTATTTTAGCCTTTCCTTTGGTGTATTTGCAATCTATGATATGTTCTCTTTGACTTACTACATAATATTCTTCTTTTTGTCGTTTAAACCAGTTTCTTATTGTTGGTATTTCGAATATTTTTGCTACGCTTAGGTCTAATTCTTTTCCTTTTATTTGTTCAAATATACTATTATCAAATATTATCTTTTGTTCTAAAGATTCTTCGTCTTGATGTTCTTCTTTAGTTATTATTTGTATATCAGTTTCAGTCATTT